>NW_006408598.1:912139-962576 GCF_000296735.1 Chrysochloris asiatica
AGAATCATCAATTATCCTTTCATTCCCATCTCTTCTATGAAAATACTTGGATTCTTCTAATTAGCAGTTTAATGACGTCTTAAGAAACAACAAAACGGAAACTATCTCATCCCTATTCCCTTCGTCCTCAATCTGACACTTGTACCCTTTCTATCTTGCAACTCTTCTATATAGCCAAACTTCTTGAAGGAATATTTGCTGCCTCCAGTTCCTCATCTTGTATTTACTTCTCAACCTACTCAAATTATTTTAATTCCCATGAAGCCAAGAAAAGAGTTCTAATCAGGGTCACCAATAACCTTCCTGTTGCTAAACCTAATGGATATTGTGTACAGTTCTTATCCTGTTTCAGTGTTTGATCTGCTGAGTGTCCCCTTTCATTATGAAACTCTAGGCTCAGGTGACACTTGTTCTACCACCTGTCAGTTTGCCACACTATGGTGACTTCCATGTTTCTGTGATGCTGGATGTAATGCCACAGACATTTTAAATACCAGCAGGGTCACCCACAGTGAAGAGGTTTCAGCAGAGCTTCCAGGCTAAAACAGATTAAGATGGAAAGGCAGACCACTTTTGAATGGGTAGCCAATGAAAACTTTCTGAATACCAGCAAAGCATTGATACAGAGCCAGAAAAAGATGTCTCTCATTGAAAGGCAATCAAACATGATACAGTAGCAGCAATAAAATCAATAATAACAAACATAGCAACAATTGTAAGGACGGTGCAGGACTGGGCAGTGTTTCATTCTGTTGTGGATAGGGTAGCCATGAGTTAGAACTGACTTGATGGCAACTAACACCATTCTAGTGTGTCTCCTTTTCACTTTGCTAACCATCTCTTTTCAGTCTCTGTAACAGATGCAACCATTTTCTACTCAGAAACTGTATGTTAGGTTTCTAAAGGCTCAGAATCAAGCAAGTCACTCTTCTCACTCCCTAGACAACTGCTTCAAATGCAGGCATACATCAGAGACACTGCAGTTTCAGTTCCAGACCACCATAATAAAGTGAGTCACACAATTTTTTTGGTTTCCTTGTAGTATGTACAATTTTTGCTTACACTAAAGTCTATTTAGTGTACATTAGTAGTATGAAAAAATTTGAAATATTGCAAGAATTACCAAAATGTGACAGACACACAAAGTGAGCACATGCTGTCAGAAAAATGGTACAAATAAGACTTTCGCAACGTAGGGATGCCACAAACCTTCAATCTGTAAAAAATGGTAAATCTATGAAGTGCAAGAAAGGAAAACTCAAAACAAAGTATGCCAGTATTAAAAAAATGACTCAAATTCTTAACCAGGTAAGATCCCTCCTCTGCAGCACTCTCTTGACATTTCCTCTTAACCTATCATGGCTTGGGTTCTCTAGAGGAACAAAACCAATGTAGCATAAATACAAATATATATATACATAGAGAGAAATTTCAAGGAAATGGATCACACAGTTACGGAAGCTGGCAAGTCCCTAACCCATGGTCAGGTGTCAGAATGAAGCCTTAGCTTAATGCACACAGTTGCAGGGGTTAATGAACCCCAAATTGGCAGGTCAGACAGCAGGTTGCTGGCTCATGTCCCAAGAGCCAGAGATGAGAGAATGATGCAGGATCAAGAGACAGTGAGCTCTGCCAGAACATTCACGTATTTTGGATGCAGGCCACACTTCCAAGGAAACAAAATGGTTTTTAGCTGTCTGGCTGCTCTCATGTCTTGACATGAGTTGCCAAGTAGTGTTGGAAAAGCCACAGATTTGCTTTCCCAAGATAAAATGCACCCTTTCAGAAACGACTGCCACCCTCTTATGGGTACGCTTAGCACAAAGTCCCTCTACTTCATAGCCCTTACCACAATTCTAACTTAACATTTATCTTTGTCATGGTTGCCTGGTGTCTGTCTCCCTCCGCCTCCTTTCGTAGTGTAAGATCCCTGAATATAGTCTGCTTTTTTCTCACCAGTGTATCCTAGTGTTAGCCCTGACTCATGCCACAGAGTCAGCTTTTAATATTCACCTGTCAAACAGAATGTGAAAATTCTTTAAAGTGCTTTACCTTGTAAATCTTCCATCAATTCAAACATTCCAGGATAGTTCACTTGAATTTCATCGGTATCCTATTAATAAAAAGAAATGTTCATTAGATATTCATGATCAAATACCCCAGATTCGAAAGGGGGGTCACAGAAATTGCTCAGCTCAATCTCTCATAGTAAGCAGGCATATTCTTCACAGATATCATCTGGTGCATATTTGATTTATAAAGATTTCATATTTTCAAATAATCAATTCTCATGCTAAGAAAAATCTTTATAAAACTCCATGAACTGGTTCTATTCTTTCCTGGGGGAAAATACAGAATAAAAGTCTACTCTACTCTACAGTCCATGACCCTCTCCCCCAAGTCTTTGAAAACTCTCTCACGACACTGCAGTCTTTTTTTTTAGGAAGGGAGTTAGCCTTCTAAACAAGTTTTTATAGATTCTTATACACTTTCTGGACCACAAGGTCGGTTTGAATTGCAAGGTCGGTAGTTCATGCTTACCAGATGTTCCTTGGAAACCCTATACAGGGTCATTATGAGTTGGAATTGACTTGATGGCATTCAACAACAACAACACATACTGACTATAGTTCTCTGGACACAAAGTACAGAAAACATCAATTCTCACTTAAACACAAACCAAACAAACACATAAGCTACTATTTTAACCTTAGACATTCAAAACAAAGAACAAAACACCACTTTTCCACTAATCAGGTTGACAGAAATAAAAAGTTTGCTAATATACCACAGGTCGTCTGGTTTTGCATACACAGGAACTCAGCTACACAGCAGAGCACTAACTTGATGCTACCTTTTAAAGAGTAACAGGAACACATCATCAAAATCTGAAATGCAGATTCTTGGACCAAGCAATCCACTGTTAGAAATTAACCTGAGATAAATGCCAAGATTATATGAAAAAAATTTATTGCAACATTGTTTGAAACGTATAAAATAAAAACCAAACCAACCAGAAATCAACTAAGTCTCCATTAATACAAGACTGGTCTTACAGTGCGGTGCTGAAGGAGAAACATTGGACTGTTAACCACAAGGCTGGTAGTTCAAACCCACATTCTACTCCTTGGAAACCTTGTACCTTGAACCGACTTGATAGCACTGAACAACAACATTGAATGAAATACTATGAAGTGTTAAAAAAAAACGAATGCATATAAGCGATCTCCAAGTTCTGTTATTGACTTTGGCAGGGGGCGGGTACGAGGGGACAAAACAGTCCATATAGGAAAAAAGCAAGACTGTTTATAGTATTGCGTATGTGGGTTTAAAGAATATAATGATATTTGGCTTTATGAAGGCAAAAAAGCTATGAAAGAATATAAAAAAATACAAATGTCTTTTCACTTTAAACTTTGCTCTATTTCTCTCACTTTCAATATATACATTCCCTCCCCCTCCCCAGCTTTTATTTATAAAAGTGTATGCATGATCAGATTGTAAGTACCCTTTTTAAATAATACCATCTCTGGGTGGTAGGATCATAACCACTTCATCTACAAACTTTTTGATACTAAAAAACAATTTTTGAAAGAGATTCTAAGATTAAAAACAATATCATTTCCTAGCTAGTATCTATTTAAGGAACTCCCTTTGAAAATGATTCTTTAATGAAACCAACTAACTCTAGTCAATCACAAGGATACCAAAATAGCTCTATCAAAGTAAGATGGACCTTAACTACAAGTTTCTTTTAATGTGCAGCCTGGAAGTTCTATTCTAAGAGGAAATGAGCTTCATTTAGAATGCCAACTCACTCTGCAAAAAATCACTGAGAGGATTACATAAATGTAAATTGTGGTAGTGGTTGTGTGCCACCAAGGTGGTTCCAACTCACAGTGGCCCCAAATAGGGTTTCCGAGGTTGTGAATCTTTACAGACAGAAAGCCTCCTTATTCTCCAGCGGAGCTACTGGTAGATTCAAACTACTGACCTTTCAGTTAGCAGCCCATATCATAAGCCACTATGCTACCAGGGTTCCTTATCATTTAAATACAATTATGTATTTATTAATCTGACTCAATTTCACTTGAAAAGATTAAAAAGTCCATTGCATTATAGAAGTAATGTACCTAATATTGTGTGTAACATAAACCTGTACAATTGATTATATAAAAGCTTTTTTGGATGGGAATTTTACAAAATGAATTAGGATAAAATATTAACAGCACTTTTAAGACAGTGTACATGTCTCAAAAGTTACATTTAATGATTCAAGAAATAAATGCTTACATGTCTAGTGGAAATCTTTCTAAAATGAATATCCCACTTTGCAACAGTAGAAAACCATGTGTGGTGGATATAATTTAACTTTCTTTTGATGACTCAGGGTAGAAACCTACATTTTTCTTCACAATGGGCAACAAATTTTGAGTTCCCAAATATCGTTGACTAAATTGTATTGACCAGAGTAATAGTATGATGCAGACTACATATTGTGATGTTATATGGTAAGCAGACTCCAGGTGTGGCACTGTGAGATCGGCACTGGATTGCGATCCACAAGGTCAGCAGTTCAAATCCACCAGCTGATCCTTGGAAATCCTATACAGGGTCACTATGAGTTGGAACTGACTCAACGGTACCTGACAACAACAGCATGTGATAAGCACTGTACTGCTATATAGCAAAGTCAGTAGTTCAAACCCACCAGCTGCTCCTTGGAGGAAACACTCTACAGGATCACTATGAGTTGCAGCCCACTAGATGGGACTTAACAACAAACTGTTGGCATAAACTATTTAACACCAACTCATGAAAATTTTCACTTAACTTCTGCATGTTGCCCAAATCCCTTACATTTTTCTCCTCACAGAGTTTTCAGGGACTTTATTTTCCCAATCAAAGACTCTCTTCTTTTCACCTTAATTACAGGTATGCAACTTAGCCAAGAGGGCTTCGAACCAGTTCTTTCCAGTTCAGTCATGACCAATTTAGCGAAACTAGAACACTTAAACTTTGTAAAATGTGGTTGCACCAGAACAATAATTTTAAAAAATTACAAATTCATGTCCTACCTAGAAGCTTAATCTCATACGGAGAAAACAAGGACAATCTGTTTGTTGGACAGCAACCAAACTGCTTGAGCTATAGAGTGGAAAACAATGGTGTCCAGCTCAAGATGGCAGCAGAACATACTATTTTGGGTGAATGTGTGTTGCTCTCCAGAGCCCTAGCAATAATCTAGCCTCCTGCATTATGCATCTTCCTAATCTTCCATTCTAGTACTTCAACTTGGAAATTTTCTCTTTCCTATAATTGCTCTAGTACACCTACATTTTACAAATTTGGGACTGTTTCAATTTCAGTGATGGTCACAAATGAATGAACCAGTGTTAATTAGTTAGCAGCATTCTTCAGCAATGTGGGAGACCATTCGTAAAAGGGGAGACTGTAAAGGTAACTTTTTTAAGAGTGCAAGTAACTAAACATGAGACATTTAAGACTATAAATCAGCGATTCCTAATTAAGTCATGTTGTTGGTTTTGTTGTTAAATGCTGTAAAGTTGGTTCTACTACACAGTGATTCTCTATTGGGTTTCTGGGGAGTGGCTGATAGGTTTGAACTGTTGTTGATCTTAACGGTTAGAAGTTCAGTGCATTTCCTAAAGTGCCCCCAATAGTCCTCTCTTAAGATCTGGTGAAAACTACAAGGCCTTTTCTTCACATATGAATAACAAAATCAATTTGGAACACAATGTCCCTGTGTTATTTGGATCTTCTAGTCCTGCTGTGGCGCTGTAGGATAAGCACTGGATTGCAAGGTCAGCTTGAACCACAAGGTTGGTGGATCAAAGTCACCAGTTGCTCCTCAGAAACCCTACACAGAGTTGTTATGAGTTGGAACCCACTCCACAGCATTTAACAACAACAATCTTTACAAAAGCAATTTTGACAGACCATTTTTGCATGGTGTCAGTGAATGGGATGAAGCCATCAACCTTTAAGTTAGATAAGAGCCAACTGTTTGTACCACCCAGGGTCCTTACTACAAAATACGCAGAAGTAAAAAAGGAAGGCAAATGTAGCTATGCTGGTACAAAAAAATTATGAAATATACTGCTATGAATGAGAAATGAGCTTCAGAAAAATATGTGTGTGTATGTATAGTATGTTGTTGTTGTTGTTATGTGCCATGGAGTTGGTTCTGACTCATAGCGACCCTGTACAGGGTTTTTGAGGCTGTAAATCTTTACGGGAGCAGAAAGCCTCATCTTTCTTCCATAGAACAGCTGGTAGTTTCGAATTGCTGACCGTGAGATTAGCAGACTGATTCGTAACCACTACGCTACCAGAGCTCCTTATGTATAGTATAGTACAGCATTTATTTTTTATTTAAAAAAACCTGAAATATTACATATTGAACTGTTTGTTAGTCATAAATATCTTAGAGGCAGCAGTTTCAAAGTATGGTCTGCAGACCCCTGAGGTTCCATAAGTCCTTTGGGGGGATTTACAAGGTCAAAATCATTTTCATAATACTACTAAGATATTGTCTTTTCACCTCTCATTCTTTCATAAGTATACAATGGAGTTTTCTGGACATGTGGTATCACAAGATATGTGGTATCTGAACATAGAAGCAGATACGAGAATTCAGCTCTCTTCTATTAAGCTACACATTATAGAAATTTAAGGCAATGGAATTCTCTAAATTATTATTTTTTTGGGGGGAAACTATAGCTCTTTCTCATAAAATAGGCTAGTTTATTAACATGTAATAGGTTTATTATCATCAGTTTTAAAAGGATAGTAAGATAATTCAGTTTTAATTCCTAACAAAGAGTTTTAGGGTCTTTTATAATTTTTGAGACCAAAATTATTGGGGAGGACAATATTCAAGAAGAAGATGGTTAGCAGGAGAATGATTAGTGAAGATACAGAAAGGAATACAGGGTTAAAGGGGATAGAGATAAACACTGTTATATACACAACCCTGGAGAAACAGTGTTCTATAGGTAGATACATGGACAGATAAACACAGGCAAATATGTATGGGAGGAACAGTGGTAGCATACACACATATATATATAAGAGTTTGACCAAGGATGTTTGTATGTATGTATTTCCCTTTGCTCCAAACACACCTATGAATGTGGTGGAGCATGTTGTTAAGTGCTGTCAAGTCAGTGCCAACCCACAGCGACCCTGTATAGGGTTTCCTTGGAGTGGCTCATAAGCTTGAACCACTGACCTTATGGTTCAAACTGACTTTGCAGTTCCCGCGTGTTAACCCACAGCACCACACCAGGACTCCATGGCGGAGCGTTTTGTTGTTGTTGTTAAGTGGCATCGAGTCAGTTCCACCCACAGCGACCCTGTATAGGGTTTCTGAGGAGCAGCTGGTGAGCTTGAACCACTGATCTTGCTGTTCAAAGCAGCTTTGTGGTCCAGCACATTAAGCCATAGCACCACAATGAGTTAAACTTCTTAGATATTACCAAATATCTTAAGGCAATGAGTTGCTGGGGCTGGGTCTGAGGACCATTGTCTCAGGGGCCACCATGGTCAATTGGTCAGAAAGAGGCTGGAGGAACCTGACATTATGGCCCTTGGTCAGCCTTCAGGTCTAGAAAAGAAGTCAGTTAACACTTTTGACTCAATTTTCATCCAAGCAGTAGATAAGCATATCCACTAGTAAGGTATGCTCACCATGGAATCAATCATTCAAAATCAAAAGGGCAACATTTACCTAAGGAGAAAGTTGAGAAGGGTGGGAAGGAAGGTGGGATGGAAATAAGAAATACAAGCAGGAAGTGGGATAACTTTGTTACAAGGAGGGGATTGCAAAATTAGAGGTGAAATAAAAGGTACGATTCGTTGAATATAAAACTGATGATCTTCTGATCTTCTCTGCAAACCTTTACTCATTTCACAATATAAATGTTTCAAAAAGAAAAAACTGCTGATCTTGAGAGCTAAAATTTTTAGGATTAAAGGAAATAGTAGATTTTCATTTCATTTGTATAAATTTCCAATCAAAATGTAAGAGGGTTATGTAAAAAACCTTTTTAAATATGTGACTAGTGGATGGCTGCAGAAAAGGTTTCTCAGTTATACACCTGTCTTAGTCTCATTACGGTGCCTTCTGTGCCATGGAAATAAACAATTTACAGGTCAGGGCTAATTATCAAAGTTTTAATGAAACTTAAGTGGGTATCTTTTCATACACTGAAGCTTTACAACAAGTTTACGAAAACGTGGCTCCAAAAATAAAAGTTTTTAGATGGACCAAGCATTTTAAGAAAAATTAGGAAGACTTCAAAGATGAGTCAACCTTGACAAATTGTGGCTGAAGTTCAGAAACTGGTGGAAGCAGACCACAGACTTCACATTGACAGAAGAGCTACTACAGTTAGTATCTTACATGGTCTGGCATTTTTAATATTGAGTAAACATCTTGGCATCAGCAAACTGTTTCTCTTTTCATTAAAGCAAGATTGAAGCTAATGAAGAAACTTTTATATGGAACAAATTGTAATCAGTTAGTTTTAGATTTACTAATATGATCCAGAGAGCAACATCGAATCAAAACAGCGAGTTTCAAAGTGATCTACTACCAGTTAAATTCAAGGCAGAGAGGTTAGTATCAGAAAGTTCTGGTGACTATTTTGGGGAATTAAAAAGGGGTAATAATCTTGATAGATTTTCTCAAAGGACACAGGATGATTATGTGGGTTGATTATGAGTAATTTAAAAGAAAACTGAAAGCTTTGTTAATGAGAAAAAGGCCAGGAAAGTAACATCAAGGAATTTCTTTCTATAACAACAGTGCACTTGCTCATTCTTCAAGTATAATGAGGACTAGGATTTTAATGGGAAACTTTACTCCATCCACTTTATAGCCCTAATACTGCTTCAGGAATATGATTTGTGTTCTGTGTGGATGCCCAAATTGCCATTTGACTTGGTGTAAACTGAAGATTGCACACTTCTTTGGGGAAGAGTTAGAGACAGAAACACAGCTTTCAGAAGTATATAGACACAGATGAAGGGTATGTCGAAAAATAATAGCGTCTTCATGTCCTGATACATTTAAGAGAGGTTTCTATGATCTTATAGCAATAATACTTTTTGACTTAACCTCTTATTTGTGCAACACTTATAAAATTAAAAATGATTAATAAATACAGTGTTCTTTCAATGTACAACTGCCTGTGTTAATAGTGTTTTTTAAACAGGCATACTTCGTTTTTGCATGTTTCACAATTTGAAGGTTTGCAGCAATCCTGTCTCCAGAGTCTTTTGGCATCATTTTTCCAACAGAATGTGCTTACTTCATGTCTCTGTGCCACAATCTGGCAATTGTGACAACACTGCAACCTTTTCATGCTATTGCACACTGAGAAGACTATACTCTGGTGCAGTAAGCATAACTTTCATATGCACTGCAAACCAAAAATTTCACGATTCACTTTGGTATGCTAACCACTTCATTGCAGTGATTTAGATCTAAACCTGTAATATCTTTGAGGTATGCCTATAAAACAAAGCAAACACTCAGATGAAACTGAGTTTTCTAACTTTCAGTTGCTCATTAACTGCTCTGAATGCAGTTTTCAGTTTTTATTTGACTCAGAAACTGTAAAGTTTTAAAGTAAAGGCCAACCCTAGCTGTGATTACTAAGTCCTGAGGTTTGTCTTTAGTTCCTAGTCTTTCTTACAGCATTTTGATACCTCCCTTCCTGGGAGCGCCTTTCCAACCTCAGGCACCCTGTAATATACATAGCCCTTGTCGTCTTTTACAACAAGGAAGGCTATGACAATCCATTTTTTAATTAATGTAATGAAGCATATTCACAGCAAACCACCTCAAACATTTACCAGAGGACTTTTAAAAGTACATGGAAAAATTCCATTATCTTTTAATTTCGTTTTTCATTAACTTCTTGAAGTCCCCTTGTATTTTTGAATATATCACCTCTAATTATGAAATGTATGTAGGAGCTGTGGTAGCGTAGTGGTTATGAGTCAGCTGTAAATCTCATTCATGGTCAGCAGTTCAAAACTACAAGCAGTTCTGCAGGAGAAAGATGAGGCTTTCTGCTCCTGTCAAAATTTACAGCCTTGGAAACCCTACACAGGATCACTGTGAGTCAGAAACGACTCCACGGCATACCACCACCACCACCAATTATGAAATGTAATGCTTTATTCATCAAGAAATTTCCTACTTCCTTTAATTAGGTTTAGAAATGCTTCTGGGCCCAAGGGATTTGGAAATTCATCTAAGTCTACTCAACCCATCTCCGAAGAAAGGTAATCATGTCCTTTTAGAATGACTTTGCTACTGGAGGGAATTGGAAGGAAGCAGTTAGAAGCACAGATGGGTCCCTGTTGGAAACCCAGTCTAGGAAAGTCTAGGAGTAGAGCAATAGAGAAGAGGATTAATATTTATTAAACATCTACCATGGGCCAAGGCACTTCACACTTCCTAGGCCTCCCAAATTTACATTCTCTTACAGCAGTTCAAAACTACCAGCTCTTCTGGGGGAGAAAGATGAGGCTTTCTGCTCCATAAAGATTTACAGCCTCATAAACCCTTTACAGGGTCGCTATGAATCAGAACCAAATCCACGGCACATAATAACAACAACATTTCTGACACAAATGGCACTACTTCAACGGAGGTGAAGATAATACTGTTACTATATGTCCATTTTTTTCTATCATTTGGAATGCTATAAATTCCATATTAAACCTAACTCTAGATTTTAAGATTCTGATGTAGTATGCTACAGAAAACAGTCTCCTTATTAACTGGTACCGTTTGTTTTTTACTACTTATTTAAGTAAGGAGCTCTGGTAGTGTAGTGGTTACGAATCGGGCTACTACCTCAAGGTCGGCAGTTCGAAACTACCAGCTGCTCTGCGGGAGAAAGATGAGGATTTCTGCTCCTGTAAAGATTTACAGCCTCGGAAACCCTGTGCAGGGTCGCTATGAGTCGGAACCGACTCCATGGTACTTAACAACAACAAAAAACAACTTATTTAAGTAGTATCATATTCCTATCTGTGTCAATCAAAATGTGTTGACACAAATTGAACATGTTCAATAAGAACTTTTTCTTATGAAAAAGTCTTTAGACAATACCATCAATACATGCAGCTTTCTATCTTTAAGAGGAGAGTATGTTGTTTCTTAGCTATGTCATTAACAGGTTACTTGCTTCTCTTGATAGTTACCACAGTCAGTGTATTAAAGCCAGCTCTGCCAAGAAGATGTCCTAGATCAGTGACAGCAGTGAAGGGAGAAATGTGTGGAGAAAATCCTCCTTCCCTTTCCATTTCTGCTAACTGCAAGGAACATCGGAGTTCGTAGAGTGTGTCACCTCCGAACATTGCACCAATAAACACTCCATCTGGCTTTAAAACGTAATGAATCTGTAATAAATGCAAAACAAAGCAATTCACAATTCTATATATAATAATGTTCAAAGAATAAACATATGGTGCCTAAATAAATGGTTTATGATCACTATTATTTTGGAAGGATGCCAAATTAATAGTTTGATAATTGATCTAAATAAACAACATCTACCCTATACAGGGGATCCTGGTGTGGCACTTTGCACCAGACAGCAAAGTTGTTTGAACTGCAAGGTCGGCGGATCAAGCTCACCAGCTGCTCCTCAGAAACCCTATACAGGGTTGCTATGGGTCAGAATCAACACAATGGCACACAACAACAACAAACCCTATACAGGGTCACTATGAGTTAGAACCGACTTGACAGCACTTAAAAACAAAAACAACAAAAGGCAACTAAAGTCAACAGTTCAAATCCACCAACTGCTCCTCAGAAACCCAACACAGGGTTGCTATGAGCAAAACACACTTGACAGCAGTTGTCAGAAAGTCTTTGCTGTACAATATAGATATGAAAATAGATAACATATTCACTGATAATATTAGCTACAATAATCATTTGTATATTTTTTAAATTGCTAATAATAGGTCTTACCTTTATAATGAAAATACTAAAATATAAACACAAATCTTAGGGGCTGTAAATTGCTCACAGAAAAACAAAATCACAATCATTCCTGTATTTGCGCTCTTTTACATGCCATTTTATAACAAATCTCATCAAAAGATGGAATCTATTTTCCTTCTCTTTGACATAAGTTGGACTTGGGAACTGCTTTGGCATTGGAGAAGATAAAAATATGAATAAATAATCAGATCGATTACCACAAAATGCTTCTTGGCAATTAAGAGAGAGAAGGAACCCACATATAAAATATTTTGTGGTATCAATATTATTTTGTACAGTTACTGTGGTCTCTACTATAGGATTATTTAAATTCTTGAGGAGGTGGAAATACCCACAGTGCTTCTGAATATGCCAAAGGACACCTAACATAGCTTGCTGAGATAATATATACTTCAGTAGATTTCATTTTCCCATTTTCAGATCTATATGTAAATAGTTTGTAAAAACCGAAGTTCTATTGTTAAATGTTGCTGAGTCAGTTCTGACTTACAGCAACAGAATAACAGGGTTTCTTATGAGTGACTGGTGGATTTGAATCACTGACCTTGCAGTTAGAAACCGAATATTTATTGTACAGCACCACTGTAGGTTATCTAATAATAATCAATACAGGATATTATAATGAACATGGATTTAAATACCTGTTCAAGTGCTCTAGGAAGGTCATTCACCCAGTGCAAACTAAAATATGAAAATATATATTTGTTTTATTCTTACTGGAATGATAAGCAAAAAAAAGTATTATTTTACAGTCTGAAACAAGCATGTCAAAATTCAGATTACATTCACATTTTAAAATAATAAATATTCCTAGGGGAAACTGTTATGCTCACAATAAACAATTTCTCCATTTGAGTATATCACCTTCTTTGCTTAAGTAAAACATAAGGTTTGATTAGCTACCTAATTAGTATCTATTACGGAAAAAGTAAAAATAATTCCTACTTGAGCCTCTCATCTAAACAGCGATTTTGAGATCTTATCTATACAAAATAATAAAAATAAACACCTGATGACATTTTCAAAGAAGCTCAACAATTAAATCTACCAGACAAGTCAGAGAAATACAGTATTTTAAGTCAGATTTTCCTATTTAAAAAAAAAAAATGCTATTATCATACATAAAATTCTCCCAAGGCAAACAGCATTATTCACCAAAAACAAGTCATAAAGTTTTCTGATAAATAGTATTCTACTTATTTAAAACAAAACAAAACAAAAAAAACTCCAACTTTCTATTTATTTAAACTAAAGTTTTATCATATTTAGCTCAACAAAGGGGAACAAAATATTTGGTTTAAGAAACCTTTTCCTTTGTCATCTGATTCATTTGCTGTCTCCCAGTGTTTGGTCATATGTGACAGCAAGAGTCAGACTACACCTAGTCACTGTGGAGCCTGAGCATACATATTTCACAGAGTTGGTATCCCTTTAACATGAGTGCTAAATACTCAATTCACATCCTAATATGCCACACCTACATTTATCTTTCAAAATGCTTTCCAAAATTAGAAACTTTAAAAGTAGGGAGGTCATATTATAAGCTATATCATACTAGTTGAGAAGGTTCCAACTCATAGCAAGCAACCCTGTAAAGGATTTCAAATACTGAGGATTTGAACTACTGACTTTATGGTTCACAGTCCAGTGCCGATTGTACAGAGCCACACCAGGAGTCCAAGGGTCTCCTGGTGGTGGTAGTTAAATGCCAATACTAAAATAGCTTTCTCATTTTATATAACTGACTTGGATGAATGGCATTTTACAAGAAAGTACCCTTAATCTCTTCACATCCTGATATGATATAAGAGACTCTTCCCAAGGGTGTGTCCTGCAACACCTTTCATCTCACAAAGATAAAAGGAGAGAGACAAGAATCAAGAAAAAGGGACCATGAAAAAGAGCCTGAGTGGAATGTGTCCGTTTGACCTGGGGTCCTTGTACTGTGAAGATTAATGTCAACACATAAAGAGATTTCTAAGGAAAGATGGATTTGCAGATGCTGCATGTAGAAAAGGACCTTTCCCCAGAGCTGATAGAAAAAGAAAGCCTTCCCCTAGAGCCAGCACGTTTCTAGACTTCTAGCCTACTAAACTTTGAGAATAGATTTGTTTGATAGAGCCATATATACTAGTGAAGAAAGGAAAACCATAAGAATTAGTTACTTGCAAAAAGCAAGCAGAAGATGTAAGTCCGTCTCCAGCCTATAACTGATTGGAATATCTAAAAGGGGTTCTAGAATTCCCCAGGGAAACAGGCTTCCGTATGGAGCTTTTGTAGTGTATAGGACCGTAGGTGGGATCCTGAGTCCCATCAAAACCTTCTGAGGTTGGACACTCCCACTGTAACGGATAAGCTGAAAGGATAGCTAGAACAACAGAAGATACTTCTTGAAAGTAAGATCAGCAGGAAAAATCCAAAATAAAAAAGGCAGTCTGAATGGCTACTACAAGAACAAGCAAGTTGTTCGCCAGGGATCCATTAAAAGGCAGGCAATGAAGTCCGTTCAGGACAAACCCCCCTCCAGACTGAAACTCAAAAGGGAACATAGGAGCAAGCATGTAAGCTTGCTAGTGATCACATTGGTATCCCAGTGAGTGAAAGGGGGGAAAGGCAGCAATGAAGAAATGGGCTGAGTTTAACTACATTCCATAGATTCCTATTGACCTGGAGATAAGAGAGAGAAGAGAAAGAGCTGGTTGGTCCAAAGTATGGTGAGACCTGGGGACTCCTGAATCCATGGACAAGGACATAGCCACAGAAGGCTAGAGCTGAGAGTGAAGCATCCAGCTGACATGAACTAAGGGGACACACACGAACGCCCAAACTTGCAGATAGTACCCATTTGACCTAGTTTCAATCGCTAGATGATCAGAACTCGACTAGAGGAAGATTAAAAAAAACAAAAAAATTGATCAAGGAAACGAGTGTAAATTGCTACAATTTGATGAACTTGACCTATACTTATGGTTGTAGTAGCTCAAAACACCAACTGAGAGGGAAGGAGTCATCACATTAAGTATCAATCTTATCCCCTCTGTATACAGAGTTGATATGGATGGGCAACTTAGACACTGGTTACCTAAAATGAGGGGGCGATAAAGACACAAAGTGACTGGCTTACAAGATTTCAAGGGTGAGGTTAGTTTTAAGAATGTGTGGGGGAAGTTTTCATTTTGTCTAGACAGGTCTGGTGAAAGAGATGGGAATAAGATTCTTATGATTCAATAGTGAGTAATTGTTATCATGACTAATCACAACTGTCATAACTGTAAAGGTAAAGTTTTGTAACAAAAAGAGGGGAGTAGTTAATCTTATAGTCCAAGAACAGAGGACAATAGGACCATCAAGGGAGAAGAGCATGAGCGGAATGCGGGATCCTATCGAGAATAGTGACACCAGAGATGGAGGCAGACATGAGGACATGGAGAGAAATGCAGCTGAGGACTCTAGACTCATAGAGAGAGAAAGGCTGTTTGCTGGCAGGCTTGTACAATGAGCCCTTTGGTTGCTTAAATGATTATTCCTGAGTGTTTCTGTGTACTTCCCCCGCCCGCCCCCAAAACAAAAAGAAAAACAAAAAACAGAGGCAATAGAAGCAAATACTGTTAAATGATGATATACGGAGGGTATTGTCATCATTACAATGAAACGATGCGTATAAAACTGATGTTCTCCCATGTAAACTAGCACTCAATTCACAATAAACACTTAACCCAGCAAAAGGCCTAATCAAACTGAAATGGCTGTAACTCTAAAAATAGTTATCAAAAGTGTTATAGCGGACATGGAGGGCATATTGAACCTTGAAGAAAAGCTACTGGATTGTAACAATGACAATAGCCCTGGTGACAGAGTGAGATCAGCAGTGTAAACCCACAACCCACACTACAGGAGGAAGACTGGGTTGTCTGTGCCCATAAAGATTTATAGCCTGGAAAACCCTATACAGGGTTGCCATGACTGAGAACTGACTCAGTGGCAATGAGTTTGATTAGTTTTATAATAATAAAGTAGGAGAATTAAGAAACCACATAGAATATTTATTTTCTCTATTACATTCTGAATTCTTTGAGGATAGATCTTGGTCTGAATTAATTTTAACTACCTCTCAAATGAATCCACCAAAAATACCTTATATATAATAAGTTATTATTCAATAAGTATTTACAATACATGCCTGTGGAATAAATTCCAAGGGAAAAGTAACTTTGAGAACTTTAATTCTGGCAGAAAAAATAGAGCTGAAGGAAATACTTTGTTGTTGTTAGGTGCCATCGAGTTGGTACCAACTAATAATGACCCTATGCACAACAGAACAAAATACTGTCCTATCTTGTACCAACCTCACAACCCCTGCCTCACTTGAGCCCATTGCTGCTGTCACTGTGCCAATCCATCTCATTGGGGGTCTTCCTCTTTTTTGATGACCTTCCACTTTACCAAGCATGATGTCCTTTCTCCAGGGACTGGTTCCATCTGATAATTTGTCTGAAGTATGAGAGACATAGGCTGGCCATCCTGGATTCAAAGGAGCATTCTGGCTGTACCTCTTTCAACAAAGATCTGTTTGTTCTTTTGGTAGTCCATGGTACTTTTAATATACTCCTCCAACACCATAACTCTAATGCATCAATTCTTCTATGGACTTCCCTATCACAGTTCAACTTTTACATGCTTAGAAGGTTATTGAAAATAACAGTTAACAATAACAACCCCTTAGTCCTCTAACTGACATATTTGCTCTTGAACACTTTAAACTGGTCTTGTGCAGCATATTTGCCTAATGCAATACACCATTTGATTTCTGGACTGTGGCTTCCTTGAGTGTTGATGGTGGATCCAAGCAAATTAAAGTCTTTGGCAACTTCAATCTTTTCTCCATTTATCTTGATGGGATTTACTGGTCTGGTGGTGAGGATTTTTGTTTTTTTCACATTGAGATGCAACCCATACTGAAGGCTGTGTTCTTTGAACTTCATCAGTAAGTATTTTAAGACCTCTTCGCTTTCAGCAAGCAAGGTTGTTATTATCTGCATATTGGAGACTGAGTCTTCCTCCAATCCTGATGCCACATTTTTCTTTCATAAAATCCAGATTCTCAGAGTGTAAGGCCCAATTGCCCTATAGTAACTTAATTTTTAAGAAAGGATCAGACTGCAGTGGGAAATGTTTAGCATTAACAACTCCCTTGGATTCAGAAGCCCCCTTCCCCCTTAACTGTGGCTAAACTTGGCTTTTGTAACACTGCTTACGCAAATTCCTCACATGAGTGGGCCTGCCTTACTCACAGGATACTGTGGCTAGCGATTAAGGCTAACCTTGAAAAGCAGCTGGCCAGTTAATTTTGAAAACTAACTGTCCAGGCAGATGTACCCGTATCCCCAAGGTAATCTTGAGAAGTAACTGTCCCAGCGGATGTACTCCTAGCCCCCACCCTAATAGCTCATGCATACATCATACACTTGGTTTGTACAAGATAATGTCTGACTACCTATGTATAAATACTCTTTGAAAAACTGGGTCAGGGCTTCAGTTTTTCCTGCTTTTGGGAGGCTGTAGTCGCTGGCCAGCTAATAAAGGTTTCCTTATCGATCCTGAGAGTGTTGAGTGGTCATTTGGGTAAATTGAGACACAACAAGAGTATGTGCTCAAAATACAGATTAAGTATGATGAAAGAATACAAGCCTGGCACACACCTTTTCTAATTGTAAGCCATTCAACACTCCACTGTTCTGTTCAAACAACTGCCTCTTGGTCTATGTACAGTTTCCTCATGAGCACAATGAAGTGTTCTGGAATACTCATGCTCCACAATGTTGTCCATAGCTTATCATGATCCACACAATCACAGACCTTTGCACAGTCAATAAGACATAGGTAATACAAACTTTCTCTAATTTGACAACGTAAGTTTTATGATACTGTTTTCTGATATTTGAATACTGTTGCCAGTATACTCTTTCAAACACCCACACCCATCACTATCAGTTCTAGGATATCAATTTGTAACAGGGAGGAAAATTCTTCTATCACAGATAAGCTTTAGAAAACTGAAAAACCAACAGAGAAATGGTTAAGACTTTTAAGACCATTATCTACACTAAGGAGCATATGGAGTACTGGTGTGGCACTGTAGGTTAATGCACTGGACTGCACAGTCGGCTTGAACCACAAGGTCAGCTGTTCAAGCCACTCCTCGGAAACCCTATTTATACAGCATCACTATGAGTCGGAACAACATGATGGCACTTAACAACAACCACAACAATGAGTATATAATACATAATTCTTTATTAGAGAAATTTTATAATTTACAAACCAAAGTTTATTATTTTTGTTTTGTGATATATAGCTAATAAGAATTTATTGCATTATCTATATTCTTTACCTTTTACTAAAACTTAATAGCATACATTATCTACTTACATCTAGTACATTTTAAAAGTACAAGAGGATTACAAACCTTAAACTGCTAACCACCAGGTCGAATGTATTTTCTCGGAAGGGAAGGAATTCTTCATCAGCTAAAACACTGTGAGTAGGAACTTCTGTTTCTAAAGTATGTTTCTAAGATAAAATATAAAAGCAAAAAAAAGCTAATTAGTAACTCAATTACTAGCACAATCACTGTCAAATTTAAGCAATGTTATATGAGGGGGTTTCAAAAAAATAGAATTAAAAAATAATGGAATTTTTTCCACAAACTTTTTGAAGTCCTGTTGTATTTATGTGGCAGTATACTTTCCACTATTGCATTAGGCAAATCTACTGCACAAGCCCTTTTTAAAGTGTTAAAGAGCAAAGATGACAGCTTGAGGACTAAGGTGCACATGACCCAAGCCATGGTATTTTCAATAACCTCATAAGCATACAAAAGCTGGACAGTGAATCAGGAAGACCACAGAAGAACTGATGCTTTTGAGTTATGGTGTTGGAGGAGAATATTGAAAGTGCCACAGGCTGCCAAAATAACCAATATATCCGTTTTGGAAGAAGTGCAGCCAGAGTGGTCCTTGGAGGCCAAGATGATCAAACTTCGTCTCTCATACTTTGGACATATTGTCAGGAGAGACATATTGTCACTGGAGAAGGATATCATGTTTGGTAAGGAGGCGGAACAGAGGAAAAAGGGAAGACCACCCAATGAGGTGGACTGGCGAAGTGGCAGCATCTATGGACTCAAGCGTGGCAACAGTGGTGAGGTTGGCCCAGGATTGGGCAGTGTTTCGTTCCACTGTGCATAAGGTCGCTATGGGTCAGTACCAACTCGATGGCACCTAACAACAACAACAACAACAAATATTTTCCAGAAATTATTTATAAGGCATGCAAAAACTACCTGTTAAATGACATTTACGACCAGCTACAAAACCTAGCTATTTAGCTGAAAAAGCATAAGCAGAATGCCCATCTCACACTAAACAAATCTCAGAAGGGTCACAGTTTCAGTGTAAAAAGGTACTAGTTGAAAATATGGGTGAATATTTTCATACTCTTAGGTGAAAAATACTTAATAAATATGACTCAAAAGCCAGAAACTATAAAGGATAAAAACTATACATTTGATTATGAATGAATTAAATATAAACAAAAATACTTATAAGCCATATGATAAAGAATTAACATCTCTAGAAAGCAAGTTCTTACAAGTCACCTAGTGTAAGAAAGAGTTTGCAAAATTTAAAATAAAGGTCAAGGTACAGGCAATTTACAAACTAATAAAATACCAATAGCCAAAAGACACTGTGGTGTCTTAAATTTACTTGATAAGGCTTTTCTATCCAAGTCTTCTTAATTCCTACAAAGTGATTGGGTGGGACCATGCAAATAAGGTATACAGGACTCTAATGCTGGGATTGGTTAGTTTTGTCCTCCAGCTACATTTAAAAGGAGTCATCTTGGAAGCAGAGAAGGAAGATCCCAGGACCATCAAGGAAGCACAGAAGTGATCAATAAGATCCCTACCTAGAGAAACAGCGATGGCAGAAGCAACAGCAGAGGTGATGGCTTAGTGGGTGGCACAGAGAGAGAGCAGCTTCAGGCTTTAGGTCCATGGACTAAGTAAAGATGAGTACCTACAGCCAGAACTGGCATGCAGAATGTGCCTTTTGGGCATTCACAGACTGGCTACAAGAACTGTGTAATACTTGCCAGAACAGGGCAGGGGCCAAAGGGACCACATGGCTGAGAGGCTGAAGACAAGAGTGAGGTGTGCCTGCAGTATGCCTGACAAGAGGCTTTCTTGACTTGAGAATTGCTATATCCTGAGTTGGTTTTGATCCTTAATTTTACCCAGATGACTTCCCTAATAAACCCCATAATCGTGAGTACTGTTATGAGTTTTGTGTGGCCACTGCAATGGATTATCAAACCCAGATGTGAAGCAGAATGTTGTGGGAGGAATGGCTGGTGCAAGAATAAGGTAAAAAGAAGGTTGTAGAGTAGAAGCATGTCTGACGTCCGTTGTTTAGGAATCTGCCTCGGGCTGATTTTGAGTTTGATTCTCTTTCCCCCTTGTGAAGCCAGGGGAAGTTAGACATGACTCCCACTTGGTTTTTGCAGACACCAACAGCTATTTGGTTGCACAGATATTTAAAAAAAAAATTTTAAAAAGCAAATAAAATTTAAAATGATATCCTACTTTCTGCCTATGAGATTGACAGTTTAAAATGACTGACAACTAGTGTTGTCAAAGAAAAGGTGAAAAAAACACTTTCATATAATAGCCTTGTTCAGTCTTGAAATGTAAATCAGAAATTAAAAATGAATACCACTTAATACATAAAACCCACTACCAAGAATTATCCCCATGGAGAAAAATCAACCAAATACACAAACTTATTTTATAAAGAATATCTATCAGTGCTGAACGATGAACACTAGAAATAAAAATATGCCTCAGTAGAAAATAACTTAAAAATAATCCATAGGAAATTTATATACAGGAATACTGTATAGCCATTTCAAAAGCCTATGTAAACATTAACATAGAAATGACACTGTGCAAAAAACATAGCAAAAGTCCATTTGTATAATACTGTGACAGTTATACTCGTATCTGCAAAGGCAAAGACCAAATATCCCTAATGGTTGCTCTGAGTGGTGGGACTGTTGTTCTTAAGTGCCATGAAGTCAGTTTCAACTCATAGTGACCATGTATAGGAGGGTTTCTGAGCAGTGGCTGGGGCGTTTATACCTCCCAACTTGTCATGGAATTCTAAGGACGATTTCCTTTATCCTTTGTATTTCCTGCGTGGTTTCTTCATATGTGTCACATTTATAATTCTTGCAAATCAATGGAGCAATTTTTATTTTGAGGAAGATAAAAATGAAAGAATAAGAAATTGTAAATCAGGAGATCAGAAACCAACAGTACTATAAAGCTACCTACCAAAGCATTTTCTGCAATGTCTACTTTGAATAACTTTCCAACAGTTTCCTGCAATGAAATAATGAAATCTGATCAGATGAGGAACCAAAGAACAGTAAAAAAATTCTTTAGAATGAACAATTTTTGCTACTGCTAAGAGAAGGTCATAATTATGCATTCATTTGCTGCTTTGTAAGAATATTTTTTTACACACCACCAATATGGTACAAAAATAACATTAACACATGAAGTTACACAGATATAAAGGACCCAGAACGGTTTTCTAGCTTTCTGTTATTCAGAGTAGTATAACACTTAACAAATGCAGAGTCTTGAAATTGTTTTATCTTCCTTCTGCTTCACCTATTCTCTCTCCTTTCCAATGTTGTTGTTGTTGTTAAGTGTCGCAGAATAGGTTCTAACTCATAACGACCCTGTGTACGATGTCTGAGGAGCAGATGGTAAACTTGAACTGCCAATGCAGTTCAAACTAACCTTGCAGTCCAGAGCATTAACCCACAGTGCCACACCAGGACTCATTCTTTCCATTAAGAAATGGCAAAACGATTAACACTGCACACCATGCTGTCTTTTCTCCAGAATCCTGCTCCTTCAACTGTCTTTAATCTCTTTCTTCTGCACTATTTTCCTCACTTTACAACAAGCATAGGAATTACAATTGTGAAAATTCTCCTCACCTCTAGCCATCTTTAACCATCTCTAGCTGTCTGCTTGTACTCCACACTGCATTTCTCATTGCACTGTACCACAAGGTCAGTTGGAACCACAAGGTAGGTGATTCAAACTCACCAGCTGCTCCTTGGAAACCCTACAGAGTCGTTATGAGTTGGAACTCACTCGACGGCACTTAACAAAAACAACATCCTAACATACAACCTTACCAATACCTGGCCTACAATAACTACCTGACGGCAACTGCTTCGCAGGTAAATATTTAACAGCAGGATCTAAATAAGCAAAAAGTAAGGAGGTGGCAAAATGGCCGACTAGGCAGAAGCCAAAGGAAGCAGATGCAGATGATAATCCTGGAACTCTGAATTTCAAATGGAGGGACAGAGAAGTAGACTGAATGCTTACTAGGAGAGAGCTCAGCAGAGGGGGCTAAAAAAGTAGAAACTGGTGACCTATGCCTGCTGACCAGACAGACACAGTCATCTTGAGATTTTGTGAGTGGCTTCAAAGACAGGAAAACATACAGACACGGCAGAAACATACCTGTGGCTCAGAGACAAAGGTGTGATTTTTTTTTTTTTTTTCCCTTGTTGCCCACACCGGCCTCTGACCCATGTACTCCTCGCCCCCCAAGATAAGTCCCTGAACTCCCCGTGGTCAGAGCTGCATGGAGGTGAGCACCACCAGTGGTTGTGGGCCCCATTAAAGGAGGGGGAACTATTTGCAGTGACCCCGTTTGGGCAAGCCCTGCTCTGAATCTGCAGAGCTGATCTTGGCCAGTCCAGGAGTAGCTCTCATTAGGAGAAGTAACTGAACAGATACACTGAAGGAAAAAAGAGAGGGACGGAGATCTGTGCTGAATGGTCAACCGCAATGTTGTCATCTTGAACTTCTGGGGGTATCTTTGAAGGCAAGAAGGCAGAAGTGCCACCAAGGTGTATTGCTTAATGCTGGAGAGAAAGTGGCAAAATTTTAAAATTTTTGTTTTGTGTTCCTATATCCCATATTATCCTGGTGACCAGAGGTGTGGCTGGCCCCCACCTGTATACATTTCCAGGGAAGCTCTTGCTTTATGGCTGATGAAATCACATCAAAGTGTGTAGAGAGCTAGCACAATTAACTATGGCCCCTGGAATCAGGTATGGCCTCGTCCAGACCTGTAGAGCTGGTTCTGGTCAGTCCTGGACTACAGGGACCTCTCAGCCTGTTTTACAGGGACCTCAGCTCCCTGCTGTAATTTAAACATCAGACTGCAAGGTCGCTGGTTCAAACCCAACAGCAGTCCTAGGAAACCCTATACAGGATCGCTATGAATTGGAACCAACTGGACAACACTTACCAACAATAACAAGACTCCTGGAAGAAAAACCTAGTGATCTGTTCCTGCAAAGACTATGCCCTAGAAAGTCCTATCAGCGCAGTGGTTACTAATCGGTCTGCAAACTGCAGGCGAGCAGTTCGAAGCTACCAGCTGGTTCCACGGGAGAAAGATGAGGCTTTCTGCTCCAGTGAAGATTGACAGCCTCGGAAACCCTGTGCTGGGTTGCTATGAGTCAGAATCCACTCCACGGCACATAACAACAACTCTGTAACATGGGGTTCCTATGAGTCTGAACCTGACTCAACAGCACCTAACAATAACAATATATTTAATTATTCAGAAAGATTTCTAATCAACCAATGAAATTAGTATTTTCCTTACCAAAAAAAAAAAAAAAATTAATCACATTTTTTGTTAATTTTTAATTAATGCCAAACAGGTTTTACTGTGAATTATCAAAAAAACTTTTTTAACAAAGTGGGAATAAACAGAAACTCATCTTACATAGGCTTTAAAAAAGTAGTAGGAACACTATATGAGATTGAGTAAAGAAGTACTGCTATAAAATCAAACATTTTTAAACAAAAATATCAAATATGAAGCTATTGATTCTCGTTATATCCTCCATGCAGGCCAATGCATTTCTGGAGGAGCTTGCATGTCTTTAACCCTTCCATGAAGAATTCTCGGAGATTTGTTGTTGTTAAGTGCCCTCAAGTAGGTTCCAACTCATAGCAACCCAGTATAGAGTTTCCAGAATGTTGTTTATTGGTCCAGTGGTGAGGATTTTGTTTTCTTTACATTGTGATATAATCCATACTGAAGCCAGTGCTCTTTGATCTTCATCAGTAAATGTTTTAAGTCCTCTTCACTTTCAGCAAGCAAGGTTGTGTCATCTGCATACCAAAGGTTGTTAATGAGTCGTCCTCCAATCCTGATGCCATGTTTTTCTTCAAAGAACCCAGCTTCTCGGATTATTTGCTCAGCATACAGGTTGAATAAGTATGGTGAAAGAATACAACCTTGTCGCACACCTTTCCCAATTTTAAACCATTCAGTGTTTCAATGTTCTGTTTGAACAACTGCCTCTTGGTCCATGTACAGATTCCTCATGAGCACAATTAAGTGTTCTGGAATACTCATACTTTGCAATGTTGTCCATAGCTTCTCATGATCCACACAATCAAAAGTCTTTGTGCAGTCAATAAAGCTCAGGTAAACATCTTTCTGATATTCTCTGCTTTCAACCAAGATCCATCGGACATCAGCAATAATATCGCTCGTTCCATGGCCTCTTCTGAATCCAGCTGGAACCTCTGGAAATTCTCTGTCAAAGTATGATTGCAGCTGTTTCTGTATTACCGTTAGTAAAACTTTATTCGCATGGGATATCAAAGAGGCCAGGATGGCCAAGCTTCGTCTCTCATACTTTGGACATATTATCAGGAGGGACAAGTTGCTGGAGAAGGATATCATGTTTGGTAGGGTGGAGAGTCAGAGAAAAAGGGGAAGACCCCAACGAGATGGACTGGCCAAGTGGCAGCATCAACGGACTCAAGCGTGGAAACAGTAGTGAGGTTGGCCCAGGATCGGGCAGTGTTTCCTTCTGTTGTGCATAAGGTCGCTATGAGTCAGTCGGTACCGACTCGATGGCACCTAACAACAACACCATAGGGCTTCCATGAAGCAGCTGGTGGGTCTGAATTGCAGACCTGATCCTACAGCACCACACCAGGAGTTCCTTTTAGATTCACACCAAGTCAAAATAACAAATTTAAGTTCCTTGTAAGATTCCTCAGTGCAACTTTCCTGGCCTTTTTTCACCAACACAGTTTTCAGTTCTCGATTTTCTTAAAAATTCTTCATAAGTTTGTGTTCATCCTGTGACTTTCAAGAAAATCTACCAGGATTTATCACTGTTGTTACATGCAACATACCAGGACTCCCTATCAGAATTATCACTGGGCAATTCTGAGAAACAGTTACCATAACCTTCTGAACACACCTTTCTGCTTTGTGTCTAACTGGCCAGGAGATCCTCTTGGAGGACACCATTTTTTATTGGACCTTGCTCTCTGGATCTATCAGTAAATTCAAATCTCATTCCTGATTATAATTGGTTCCATAAAATTGTCCTCATTTGCTTTGATCTTGCTAAAAAATCAATGGAAAGAGCAACTCTCAGTTAGCGGATATTGACCCAAAAGCTTGCTAAGGGCAAGACATTTACTTAAAATGGAAATGTTGCAGCATGTGAGAGTCCAATGTCAGTTTTTGCATCAGTGGAAATTCTACAGTCTTCTTCCACCAGTTTCTGGACTTCAGCCACAGGTTGCTGGTCTTTCTGACAGTGATAGTTAAAAGTTTAGTGACAACTTGGCTAAGCCAGAATTCTCAGTGTCTTAACAGTTAAGATGTAGTTATCACCTCCATGGTGATATTTAATACGCCGTCATCCTCGCCCTCCATGATGTGGTCAGCGCTCATGTGATGTAATTATATCACATGTTGTAAATCTTCACTTCTATGATGTTAATGAGGCCAGATGCAATCTACAGGATTAGCATGTATCTTGAGTTCATTCTTTTTTAAGATGTTGTTGTTGTTTAGTGCTGTCAAGTTGGTTCGGACCCATAGCGACCCTGTATAGGGTTTCCAAGGAGAGGCATGTGAACTTGAACCTCTGACCTTGTGGTTCAAACCAACTTTGCAGTCTAGCACATTAAGATATGAGATTAAATAAGCAAGAAGAGCTCAGAGGGACCTACTACCAGCAAGAAAGGAGAGTCAGAGTGGAATGAGTCCTTTGAATCTGGGGTCCATGCAGTGAAGCTCCCAGATCCAAGGAAAGACTGATGCCAAGACACATGGAGATCCCCAATGAATGCTGAGCCTAAGATGCTGAAAGGAGAGAAGGACTTTTCTCCTGAGCCAGCGCTCTGAATCCAGACGTTGAGCCTCCTAAACTGCGGGTGAATAATACATTTCTGATAGTTAAAATCACCTACACCTGGGGTATTTCTCTTATAGCAGCACCAGATAGCTAAGACACCAGCCTTCCTTCAAACATCTGACCCATCTAAAAACACATTTTATGTGAAGCAGCATTCCCATAAACTTGTTGCAAAGTTTCAATGATTTGGGAAGATGTCCTCTTGAGTTTTGTTAAAATTTTGGTATTAGCTCTGACCTTTATTTTTTTCCCAGGGAACAAAAAGCATTCTTTTTTTTAAGGGGGAAAACAACCTATTGAAACTAAGACAAATGCATCACTGAAATAACTTGTCTGCAGCCATCCAATGATTTAGTGACATGTTTAAACACATTTTGTTTGGAATAAAACCATGCATATATGAACTGGAACCCTAGTAGCAATACTTTTTGACTTACCTTTGTATAGTGACTTCGGGGAGTGGGCACTGTAAAAAAAAATACTTAGTCTTGAGACAGAAAGACAAAAACAACCACTGGTTTGTAACTTAAAAAACAAAACAAGTTAGCAATTATAACATAATGAAAATCTAAATATGATACAAATGGAATTGATTAAAAAATAAGTCTTTCTTTACAATAAGCCAATTTTATTCTTCAATGTAAAATTATGTCATTGAATAATGTACCTTATTCAAATGTTGTGCTATGTAACCTCTTCCACAACCGACATCCAAAGCAAGGGGGAAATCTCTAAAACAAAAAGAAATGTTATGCTTTGTCATAACAGTATCAACAATATAGAATACACACGATTTACATGTCATACATAATTAAGAACACATTTTACTTAAATAAAACTTTTTAGTGAGGCTCATTAACATCATAGGTGCCATAGGATAAGCACTTGACCTGCAGGTTGGTTTGAACCACAAGGTCAGTGATTCAAATTCACCAGCCGCTCCTCAAAAACCTTATATGTTGTTGTTAAGTGACGTTGAGTCAACTCCGACCCATAGCTATCCTGTACAGGGCTTCCGAGAAGCAGCTAGTGAGCTTGAACCATCGACTTTGCAGTTTGGAGCACTAACCTACAGCGCCACACCAGAACTCCCTATATAGGGTCACTATGAGTCAGAACCAACTCAACGACACTTAACAACAAAGTAAAGATTTACAACACATGATAATAATTACATCAGATCAAGGTCAATTAGATCAGATCACATCATGGGGGTGGTTGTGATGATGCCATATTAGATTTCATCACTGAGGTGATTATTGTGTCTTAATTGCTAAAACACTGAGAATTCGGGCATAGTTGTCACAAAGGTCACAAAACCTTAACAGCTTTCATCCGCCTGTTTAACAAGCTGTATCTACAAGACAGCATAATGCATGAAGCAAGTCTGTCTGCCACGTTATTCACTGGACCTAATAATAAGGAGATCTGGTAGCGGAGTGGTTATGAATCGGGCTGCGAACCTTAAGGTCAGCAGTTCGAAACTACCAGCTGTTCCGCAGGAGAAAGATGAGGCTTTCTGCTCCCATAAAGATTTACAGCCTCGGAAACCCTGCTCAGGGTCACTATGAGTCAGAACCTACTCCATGGCACATAATCACCACCACCACCAATAACGAACTGGCTTCCATGATATGGTTTTGAAGAACAGCTTCTATGGAGATTTAAAAAATTTTATAATACGTCCAGATAAAGAATAAAAAGAATATGAGGGTAAGCGAAAAAAGTATTGCTACTAGGGTTCTAATTCATACATGCACAGGTTTATTACAAATAAAACATGTTTAAACATGTATCTGTGATAAGTGAAGAGCTGCACATTAAGTTCTCTCAATAATACACCTGTCTTAGTCTTATTAGGGTGCCTTCAAATAAAAAGGTTCAATTAAAACAGTGGCTTCCAAGGGGATGTGCTGGGTCAGTTAAATTAAAGGCAGAGAAGTCATCTCACAAGGTTATAGATATTGTTTTTTAGGACTCCCAAAAGGTAATCTTGACCGATATTCTCAAAGGACACAGGATGATGAAGGAGCTTATTGGGAAGCAGTTTTAAGAAAATTGAAAAGTGCACTGGTGAGAAAAAGGTCAAGAAAGTTGCACTGAGGAATTTTTTCCATAAAAACAATGTACCTACTTGTTCTTCAAGGGTAGCAAGGGCTGTCCTAAGAAAATTCCACTGGGAACCCTTTCCTCATCCATTCTACAACCCTGATCTTGTCCCTCCAGACTTCCTTTTGCCCCTCAAAATGAAAGAACATTTAAGAAGAATTTGATTTGAGCCCCTTGAAAATATCAAAAGTGCCATTTTGACAAGGTATATACTGACGAGCGGAGTCCTGGTGTGGTGCTGCGGGATAATGTACCAGACTGCAAAGTCGGTTTGATCCACAAGGTCAGAGATTCAAGCTCACCAGCTGCTCCTCAGAAATCCGGTATCGGGTCACTATGGGTTAGAACCAACTCAATAGCACTTAATAACAACAACGAATATTGGAGAGTACAGAATTCTTCAAAGAAGTGTTAAATAGATGGAAACACTGCCTTCAGAAATGTATAAACCTAAATGGGGGATATATGGAGAAACAAGAGATTCACATTTTGATATTTTTGTTTAGTAAAGATTTCTATGATTTTCTAGTAATACTTATTGATTTACCCTTGCATAAATTAACATGAACATAATGAATATACTTATCAGAGATTTAGTAAATATCTCTATTTTTAAAATTTACTGATATGTCATAGCACTTAAAATATCACACTGTTGTTGAGTGCCATGGAGTCAAGTTCAATTCAAAGCAACCCTGTATAGGGTTTCTGAGGAGTGGCTGGTTGGTTTCAACTGCTTACCTTTGGACAGCAGTCCAGTGTTTATCCTATAGCACAATACCAGGATGTGCAATACCATTAACATTTAATATGTTAAACTAAAAAAACCTAAATAACAATTAATGTTTATTAAAAACATACCAGGTTCAGAACACTATGTTAAATGTTTAGAGTTAAGTTAGCCCAAGATCAGAGTTAGAAACTGAATCTAATCCATGAATCCTGAACCAGAACTATTATCTCCTATGCTATCCTGTGTCTTCTAAGCATACTATGTAGTTGAGTCAGTCCTGACTTATAGCAACCCTGCATACGGTTTCGAAGGAGTAGCTGGTGGGCTTTAAATGCCAACTTTGTGGTTAGCAGTTCAGCGCTGATACCATATTAAATAAGCACAAATGTTTAATCATAGGTCATTCAGTAAAGAAAAATTTGTGACAAGAAAACTTAAAAAGCCCCTTTTCAATTTCTGTTACATATCAGAAAAATACAGACCACTACTACAGAGTTTGAGAACACCACTGATGAGAGGTTTTTAACTTTATTTTCCTAGCATCTTATATCTTATGAGTACAGGCACAATATGGCACAATTATGAAGTATGGTATTAGAAAGACATGACTTAGAATTCTAGGCCTGAAATTGATTGGCTTTGTAACCATAAGCAAGTGATTACATTTTGATAGATCTTAGTTTCCCATCCATCAAGTAGAAATATTACTGCCTCCCACAGACTTGGTGGAAGAATTATATACAACGCTGCTTGCAAAAGGAGGTCTGGTGGCACAACATTAAAATACTCAACTGCTAACTGAAATGTCAGTGGTTCAAACTCCCAGCAACTCCACAGGAGAAAAGACCTGATGATCTGTTCCCGTAAATATTACAGCCGAGGAAACGCTATGGGGCAGTTATGCTGTCCTATAGGAATGCTATGAGTTGGAATCAACTTGACAGTACACAGCAACGTCTATATAACATTTAGCACACAAATGCTCAACAAAAGTTATCAGTTTATTACTAGTGAGCATCTGAATACATGAATTAAGACATTTTATAATCTTTGTTGCTGTTGTTGTTAAGTGCTGTTGAGCCAATTCTGACCCATAGTGACCATGTATAGGGTTTCCGAGGAGCAGCTGGTGAGCTTGAACCGCCAACCTTGCAGTTCAAACCAACTTTGCAGCCCAATGCATTAACCCGTAGTGCCACACCAGGAGTCAGTTGAAAAAAAAAAGATTAATAAAAGACTACTTCTTCTAATAATAGAACACACTGTGGGATAAGCATTGGACTGCTATCCACAAGGCCACTGGTTCAAACTCATCAGCTGCTCCACAGGAGAAAGATGAGGATGTCTGCTCCAGTAGAATTGAGGTCTCAGAAACCCTGTACCGGGTCACTATAAATTAAAACCAACTCCATGGCAGTGGGATAAGAACACAGTAATCAGTATTTGTAATAATTCAACTCCAAGAGTTAATGTTGGTTTAATGGAGTCCTGGTGTGGCACCACAGGATAAGCACTCAACCTCAAGCTCAGTTCTGCAAGGTCAGTGGTTCAAACTCACCAGCGGGTCTTTGGAAACCCTGTATAGGATTTCTGTGAGTCAGAACTGACTTGCTGGCAATTAACACCAACAACAATGACATTTGTTTAAGGCACGGTTTTAGCCATAATCACAGGTGTCTGCATACACCCCTGTCCTGGTGTGGCGCTGCAGCATAATGCTCTGGATTGCAAAGTCACTTGGAACTGCATGGTCATCAGTTCAAAGTCACCTATCACTCCTCAGAAACCCTATATGGGGTCGCTGTGAGGCAGAACCGACTTGAAGGCACTTAACAGCAACAACAATGAAATAAAAACATGGCAAAATCAAACAGAGTTGCAATATTAACTTTACATTAAAAAAAATTTAAGACTGTAATTCAGGCATAAGGAAGTACTACGATGTTAAGAATTAGCTGTTTTCAGATCTATAAAATAATGGAACTAATGATACAGATAAAATGGAGTAATTATTTGAATCATTGAAGTATTTTTTTTGTCTTATAAAATTAATAGATCCTAATACCTGGCACTGTAGCATAATGCACTGGACCACAAGGCCAATGGTTCAAATTCACCAGCTCCTCCTCAGAAATGCAATGAGTTGGGACCGACTCAATAGCACTTAACATCAACAATACTCTTTTAAACATTATGTCTGTAAAATATGATGGAAAGATTCATGACTTTACAAAATTCCTTTTGTTATACACAAATTCAATAAATTCATCTTATCTTGTTCTAATTTAAAGGATTGTCTTTTAGCCAAAAGAGCACAAAAACAGTGCTTTGCTAACATCACAGACCAACTCTACTGCAAAGCCATTATGTGACTGGTTCCACAAGGCATCTGCCATATGGGGGTTAACTCCAGTCTACAAAGCTTTCACTATGTCTAACATAGAGAAACGAATCCATCAATTTCAAGAACACTGGATGAAAGTGTTCTTGTGTTTAGTCTACCTTATAGAATCTTATTAACAATATTTATAATAAAATTAAACATCTCATATAAGCTGATTGGAAAGTAAGTCTTTCCTTTAAATGGTTAAGAGCCTCTATTGCTAGTTTTAGTTATATGTTTAATGCTAGGTTTGTAGGTTTATTGATGTTCTTAAGTGCTGTGGAATCCGTTTCAACCCTGTATAAGGTTTCTGAGGAGTGGCTGGTGGATTTGAAGAGCTTACCTTGTGGTTCAAGCCCACAGAGTGCCACACCAGGTCCCTAAATATTCACACCACCAGCTTTGTGCCGTATCAAGAGCATAAGATATTCATACTTGGACAGAAGCTATGAGTTGTGCCTGCATTCATTTGCATTTTAGGCAAATATGAAACAATATGTATTCTCTTAGATATGAAAACAAGAAGAGAGTAAGAGTTATCAGCACCACTTTTGGTAATAAATTCTTCCAGATTCTGCTTTCTGATATCAAGCTCTCCACATTTAATCTCTTGCGTCTCCATCAAAAGTTGATGGCATTTAACTAAGCAACCATCCATCACTTACCTAGCTATGTCATATACACGGTCTGCAATTCGACTTCCAACCTGAATAACAAGAGGTAATGATATACACATTTTAAGATGAGCAAATTTAAAAGAGAAGTAACAATGTTTTTTCAGTATTCCACTATGTTTTAATGGGTAGAGAAGTATTCACCTATATCTCTTTCACTATATTAAGTTTCTACTTCTGAATAGGATGATAAATAAATGAAAAGAACCAGGGAACTAAACTGATGCAAAATACTTTAGTAGTCAACTTAACTAAATCAAGACTAAACATTTTTAAAGAACATATATCTGTGTATATACATGTATATATGTTTTGGAGTGAGGTGGCTCCATCCAATAGGCACTGGACTGTGAACCCCAAGATCCATGGTTTGAGCCTGCACGGGGCTCCGTGGGAGGAAAATGAAGCTTTCCTCCTGCAAAGATTTAAAAAAGTCCAGGAAACCCTATCCAGGGTCACTAAGAGTTGGAATTGACATGAAGACACTTAACAACGATATATATATATTTAAAAACATTCAATAATATATAGTCTCAAAGATGAAAAGCAACAGGAACATGACAGTTCATAGATTTCAACATGAGAGAAATAAGTGAAAAAAAATTATATGGTTACCTGGGATTTGTTATAGATGAATGTATAAGTGACTAATAAAACACCTAAGAGATTCTACTATGAAATTTCAGAAAACATACTTACCTGCTTTATTATTATTATTAGAGATACAGCATAAGTCTTTTCCCATAAGTGTCTACTTGATACGTCATTCCTAAAATATTGTTAAGTGCTGTAGAGTTGGTTCTGACTCACAATAACCCTATATAGGGTTTCTGAGGAGCAGCTGGTGGGTTTGAACTGCTAACCCTGCAGTTAACAGTCCAGCACGTATAGTACAACGCTATACCAGGACTCCATTCTTAATATGAATACCTTTTATTATACGAAGAGCTCTCACACACCTTACCTATTTAATTCTAGTCCTGCACATTACCCAACCCTCAACCAACCTATATAGTCCAGGCACTTTATTTGGAGGATAACAGGGGTGAGGAACATATTCTTTTGAGTACAAGCTATTGCGGACCCTTCAGGAGCGAACGAGCAACCGGCAGAATCAATACAGGATATGCTCTGTGCCTTATGGATAAGACACAGAAAATGTTTTGATTGTTGACTTTCTAGTTTTATGATTGTTGTTGTTAAATGCCTTTGAGTCTGTTCCAACTCATAGTGACCCTGTATAGGATTTCCAAGGATTTGCTGGTGACCTTGAACCAATCGCTGACTTTCAGGTTCAAACAGAGCTTGCAGTCCAACGCACTAACCTACAATGAGTGCCATACCAGGACATTACTAATCAATGATTAGCGGTCTCACCTCCTCTTCTAAACTCTAAGGCTCTTTAAGAATACAATGTCAATCATCTGTTATCTCAGATCAGACCAGTGCTTGGACCAAGCTAGACCCAAAGTATTGTTATTGATGCCATCGAGTCAGTTCTGACCATAGCGCCACTGCATAGTGGCTGGTGGGTTTGAACCACTAACCTTCTGATTCAAACTGACCTTAGGGTCCAGCGCCACACCAGGACTCCCTAGCCAAAGTAGAGCAATAAACTTTTGTGTGTAGGCTTGAAAGAGCTCATTGCACCCGACTCCAGCTCTTCTCTGCTCTCATGAAACACTGAGGCCTGAGCTTGGCGTCGTATGTCCACAGAATAGAAACTCAGTCTCTACTCCTTTGGAAGCACCACCTGAACAGAGAGAATGTCTCTCAAACTAGGTCAGAGAAATCAGAGATCATCATTTCATTTTCCTATAATGGAATTCAGATCACATTCCTCCACTGCTTAAAACTACCAAACGTTCTTACAGTCCTCCAGCGCTGTGCTGCCTAGTGGAAATACAAATACACTGAGCGCAATATATAGTTTGAAAAGTATATTTTATTTAACGCAATATATCAGAAATATGATTATGTCATCATGGAACCAATAGAAAACATTGAGATTACTTACATACATTCTTTTTCACATCACTGAACCCACCTACAGCACATCTTGATTGGACTAAGCACAAATGTTCTATCATCGCTTGTAAGCAGCAACTACCACACTGGATGGTCAGGACAGAGAGTTAATAAAATCCATAAGCAATGTAGCGCTAACTGCAAGCTTGGCTAATCAAACCCACCAGCCTCTCTTTGGAAACCCTGCACGGGTCGCTATGAGTTGCAACCACTCAACAACACTTAACAAGAACAACCTTAAAAGGCCCTACTGACTCGGGCCTTCTCGATCTCTTCTGCCACTCAGTAGAGCTCTAAATTCCAGCTTCACTGAGAACTACAAGATTATTTTTTCCTAAGGGACTTTGCATTTGTCCCCCAGACGCGGTTTCAACCCACAGCGATCGTGTATAGGGTTTCCGAGGTGCAGCTGGTAAACTTGAACCACTGACTTTGGGGTACAAACCAAGGAGCTCTGGAATCGGGCTGCTAATATCACGGTCAGCAGTTCGAAATTACCAGCTATTCCGCGGGAGAAAGATGAAACTTCCTGCTACCGTTTACGATTTACAGCCTCGGAAACGCTATACAGGGTCGCTATGAGCCGGTACACACTTCATGGCATATAACAAAGTCTCACCAGGTCCCCAGCCCCAGTAGCCATCCCCCTGACCACTACAGTCACTCTCTTGTAACCTTTTATCTCTTTTTGAAAAAGTCCTGATTTTATTGGTTAACTAAAATTACCCTATTGGTTAATTTGTTTCTTGCCTACGATCTGTCTCAGTTTCTACCCTACAATACAAGCCCCAAGAGGACATCGATCTTGCTTTGCTCTGGTCACAGCTGTACCCCTAAGCGATATTTGCTGGGTGAATGAATGAATAAAATTCCATGAACATCCAAACCCAGTCCTCCCATGATTATAGTATAGGTCCAGCGAGGGAGGGCGGCTGCTCAAGGTCACGGAGCTCCCGGGCCCGAAACCTGGATTCGGCGCCGCCCTCCAACCATCTCCTGCGCCCTCACCTCTTCCTTCAGGTAGTCATACTGCATCCGCTCGGGCTGCTGAGCAGCCCAGTTCTTCTGTTTCCTCTTCAAATTCCTGTCGAAGATATTCAGGGCCCTAGGCGAGGCACCCTCCCGAGAGGAGACCCCAGAGGCGACCTCCATGCGGCTGAGGCACTCCGCGGGAACCCCTGCCTTCTGAATTCGTTGCCACAGACGCCGAGACACCCTGAATCGCAGCATCTTCAACAACTACGCCACTGGCCCGTGTGCTGCGGAAGCTCGCATGCGCCGCAGCTGCTTTTGCGCCTATCAGAGAGATTTTTCCGCAGGCGGAATAGGGAAGTACTTTGATCCAGCTCGCTTGCCGTTACGACCGAGAGTCACGCAGAGGATTGTGGGTGTGAATCCCACGTGAAATTCGGAATAGGCGTTGCGGATGCTGGTGGGTTATTGAGCGTGTAGACGGAATAACCAGTTTCTGAGCGTCTCCTGCGGAACTGTAAGTCGTGCGCCCTTTCTTCTTGGTTGTTTCAGACTTCTTTGATCCTCCTCAGTGGTCACGCTCTCTTAAGGGTTTCAACAGAGTAACTGGTGGGAACGGAAAATTAGTTCGGTGTTAAGCCTCACGTGGGTGGGTAGCAGAGTGGGCTACAGAGCGTACGTAACGTACGTAGAAACTGAGGCAAGATCTCCTTCCCCGGTGTTCCAATTTCGGATGTGTATTCGAATCGGGCTGCGAACTTTAAGGTCAGCAGTTCGAAACTACCAACTGCTCCGCGGGAGAAAGATGAGGCATTCTGCTCTCCTTGAGATTTACAGTCTCGGAAACCCTGTAGCAGGGTCGCTATGAGTCGGAATCGACTCCACGGCACATAACAACAACAACAACATTCAGTGCTTGCTTGAATTCTAAATATTTACACGCGTTACCTTTGCTGGTAGGATAACCTGATATCGACGTTAGAGGATTAAATACCTTACTATCTCTAAATCCCTTAGAACAGTACCTGGCTCTTAAGAGTTCATCATTGTTATCAGTATTTTTGATGTTAAAATGTATGCATGCATCTTTGAAACTTCTGCTTTCCCTAGAGAAGGCATAAAAAGAGTTGCTTCAAGAAGCACTGGACTGTTAACAGAAAAGTTGGGAGTTCAAACCCTCCAGGCGCTCCTTGGAAATCCTATACAGAGTCGCTATGAGGCGGAACCGCTGAGTTGTGAAGCGCTGTCAAGTCGGCCCTGATACATAGCGACCCTGTGTAGGGTTTCCAAGGAGCAGATGTTGAGTTTGAACCACCGACCCTATGGTTCAAGCCGACCTTACGAGCCCACACCAGGACTCCCCTCTGATTCTTTAGCTTTTAATGATCAGTTTTAGCTTTTTTAAAAATCGAATCCAGAGACACTAAATCATTGATTGTGTGCGTATCTGTTACAATATAAACTTTAGCATAAGATAGAAAAAAGTGATAGTTCTTAAATGAAGTGAGACTTGCCTAGTTCTTGAAGGATAGTAACATTGACAGAGGGAAGTTCTTGAGCTAAACCTGAATTGATCTTATCTGTTTATGAAGTACTGGCCTTGTAGAACTACCCTATGTTGGGGATTGCCAGAGATGAGGATAGGACCAGAATGTAAAAACAAAACAAAAAACAAGGGAGACAAACTAAGGGTTAGAAGTTTTTTAATTTTCAGGTTTTTAATTTCTAAGGCGCTCTGGTGGCGCTGTGGGTTAGACATTGGGCTGTCAACCTCAAGATGAGTGGTTTAAACCCACGAACTGCTTCCAGGAAGGAAGATGGGACTGTTCCCATAAAGATTAGCCCCAGAAACCTTTTATAGAGTACTTGTGAGTTGGATGAAAACTATTCAGTGGGGATTCTACCTCCCCTCTACACACACACACACACACACACACACACACTCTGAAACTAAATTCCCACTTGAAAACTTGTAAGACAACCACTTCGTGCCTTTATCACACACACACCCCACGAAAAGAGAATATTTTGATGCATTTTTATTTTCTACATGTGACCCAGAGCAAGTTTTGTTGTTAGGTGCCATCGAATCTTTACCAGCTCATAGCAACCCTCTGCAAATCAGAACGAAACACTGCCCTGTCCTGCCCCAACCTCACAGTTGTTGCTACATTTGAGCCCATCACTATTCCCACTGTACCAATCCATCTCGTTGGGGGTCTTCCACTTTTTCTCTGACACTCCATTTTACCGAACATGGTATCCTTCCCCAGAGATTGGTCCCTCCTAACAATATGTCCGAAGTATGAGAGATGAAGTCTGGCCATCCTGGCTTCCAGAGATCATTCTGGCTATATTTCTTCCAACACTGATTGGTTCTATTAGCAGTCTATGGTACTTTGAATATTCTCCTCCAACACCGTATCTAAAATGCATCACTTCTTCTACAGTCTTCCTTACTCACTGTCCAACTTTTGCATGCATATGAGGTTATTGAAAATAGCATGGCTTGAGAAATATCAAGGCAGAGTAAGTTGGGAAAATGAATTTAGTCTTGCTACTGTTATTTAACTTAGAGCATATTGTGAATTAAAATTTTTCAAAAAAATTATATTCCTATCCTAATCTTCATTATTATAACACTTGTTTTTTTTTTTTTTTTTAGCATTTGGTTTCTTCAAGGATTTGCCCACCTCAGAGGTTAAAAATGTCATCCAAACAAGAAATAATGAGTGATCAGCGGTTTAGACGAGTTGCAAAGGACCCAAGATTTTGGGAAATGCCAGAAAAGGATAAAAAAATTAAAATTGACAAGAGATTTCAAGCCATGTTTCATGACAAAAAATTCAAGTTGAACTATGCTGTAGATAAAAGAGGACGCCCCATCAACCACAGTACTACAGAAGACTTGAAACGTTACTATGACCTTTCAGATTCTGATTCAGACCTTTCTGATGAAGATAGCAAAACCCTGAAACAAAAGAAAACGAAGAAAAAAACTCAGACTAAAATAGGAATTGATTCAAAAAATCTAGCAGAGAAGATAAGGAAAGACACTAAGAAAATTAATCAAAAGAATTCTGAAAGTAAAAATAAATTACATACATCTGAAATAATTCAGAAAGTGAAAACCTCTAAGAAGTTAGATTCAAAAACAAGTGCTCAAAAGGATAGCAAAGAATTTAGGCAGAAAGGTTCAAAAGAGGGAAAAACCATTGTTCAACATAGTATGGACTGTTTTCCTAATGAAAAACTAAAGAGAGTTGATTCAGCCATCACCGAAGTTGTGAAATCACCCAAAGTCAAGTGTTTGGAGAAAAGAGAAATGCAATCAGGTTAGTTGGAAAGAATCAGCGATTCTTTGTTGTTGCATTATTTATTTTTATGCTGATCTTTTAAAATATAAACATGCTTTAATATGTATTTTCATTGTATAATGGGAGTGGTCAAATGTTTTATTTGAAAGTAAAAATCTGTGAAAGGAAAACATACCATCGAATGATTATTCTTGCTTCAGTGCCTTAGTGACTAGAAGACAGATAATGTAGATTTAAGATGTGAGGCTAAATAATGATTTTGATACATTTTGATACTAGTAAGCTTTTTAATTGGTAGCGTAGTGGTTACGAATCGGGCTGCGAACCTTAAGGTCAGCGGTTCGAAACTACCAGCCGCTCTGCGGGAGAAAGATGAGGCTTTCTACTCCCGTAAAGATTTACACCCTCGGAAACCCTGTACAGGGTCGTTATGGGTCGGACCCGACTCGACGGCACTTAACAACAACAACAACAAGCTTTTTAATAAATAATCACATGATAAGAAGCAATATGTAAGAATCAGGTAAATAGAATTGAGTACTCATGCATTCCTTCATTTGTGGAACAAAAATTTATTTAGTAATGGAGCTCTGGTGTTGTTATAGGGTAAGTGTTGAACGGCAAGCTTGGCAGTTCAAACTCACCTGGTGCTCTGTGGCAGAGAGATGAAGCTATCTGCTCCTCTAAAGATTTATAGTTACAGAAACTCTATACTGTTAAGCGCTGTTGAGTTGGTTTCAACTCATAGCTATACTATATAGGGTTTTGGAACAAAAGCCTCATCTTTTCCTTGCAGAGTGGCTGGCAGACTCGAACTATGAACTTGTGGTTACCAGTCCAGTGCTTATCATATTGCTAAGTCAGAATTGACTTGATAATGAGTTTGGTTTATAGGTAGCTAGTGGGACCATGGTGGCACTGTAGCATAAGTATGGGACTGCTCATCATAAGGGCAACAGTTCAAACTCACCAGCTGCTCTGGGGAAGAAAGATGAGGCGATCTGTTCCAGTAAAGATTTGTTGTTAAAGTGCTGTTGAGTCAGTCCGACACATAATGACCCTGTATAGGGTTTCAGAGACCTTTAATCTTTATGGAAACAGCCTCATCTTTCTCCTGAGGAGTGGCTGGTGGACTCAAATCACCGACCTTGTGGTTTGCATTCTGGTGTTTATTGTTACAGAGCCACCAAGGTCCTGTAAAGATTGACTGCCTTGGTGGTGTGCCATGGAGTCAGTTCCAACTCTTAACGACCCTGCATAGGATGTCCGAGGCTGTAAATCTTTACGGGAGAAGAAAGCCTCTTCTTTCTTCCACGGAACAGCTGGTAGTTTCGAACTGCTGACCTGAGATTAGCAGCCTGATTCGTAACCACTGTGTTACCAGAGAAACCCTGTAAAACGTTTGATGTGAATCCAATGGCTGTGGATTGAGTTTGAGTTATTGATAGATAGGGCATGAGCAAGGCGTATTTGTCCATCTCAGAGCTACTGCTTCTGTTGTTCCATGCCGTCCAGTCAGTTCCAACTCATAGTGACCCTGAATAGGATTTTTAAGGAGCCGTTTGTGAGTTTGAACTGCCAACCTTGTGATTTGCAGTCCAGTGCTGATCCTGCAGCACCACACCATCAGGAAACAGTGCTAAAGTGACTTAGGAAAGTTCATAGACTTAAGACTGTAATTTGAGTCTTCTGATTATTTCCACCTCACTGTGGCTTACAAGAAATGATGTTGGTTTTAGACTTTAGAAAAAGCATTGTTTATATGTGGAGATTAAATAATTCCACATAGGATCATCTTTAGTTAATTATCTACAGTTATTTAGCAACTACTGCGTGCAAGGGATTTTCTAAATATTATAAGGTAAAAGGTATGTGAGAAATTGCACTGTAGTGTGTGTATTATTTTTAAATATTCAAGCTCAGCACTTATACTGAGATGTAAATAATTAGGTGTGTATGCAAAGAATGTGCCTTGCAACATTTTGGTAAACTTTTTTCTAAAGGTAACCTAACCTTGTTGTTAAGTACCATCGAATCAGTTCTGACACATAGTGACCCTGTATAGGGTGTCTGAGGAATGGCTGGTGAGCTTGAACCGCAGACCTTGCAGTCCAGCGCATTAACCTACAGGGTCACAGCAGGACTCCTTCAACTAAACTAGTGGGGATTCTTTAAATTATGACACAGTCGAACATACCTGTGATACATGGAGCTTTCAAAATAGTTTATTGTGAAAAATGATGAATGGCTCCAACCATTCCATCCAAACCATTTCTCTATTCCTCAGTTGGATTCCATAATTCAGTGCAGTGGCCACACAGAACTTAGACACCACACTCACAGATACGGGGTTTCAGGGAATTTAACAGGTTACAATACTGTATCAAGAAATGATGACACAGTTGTTCCAGTCAGCTGCTGATAAATGCTCACAGGGCACGCCACTCCACCATAAGCTTCAGCCTGAAGGCACTTGACTGTAGCTCCTCAATTAAGTGCCTGGAGTCACCCCATTCTAGAAGCAAGTTTCTGGCCCAAAGTCACACAGCTTTACTTGCTCTGTGGGCTGAGAAACCCACTGCTCTGTCCTGTGTTCTGCTTGGTTCTGCTGTTGCTACTCCATCGCTCCAGTGTCATGGTTTTTCATCCCTGGGTTGAGGAGCTTCATTATGCAGGGATACTGGGATACAAGGATGTACTCCACACCTGGCACTTCTTTGATGATGGTGAGATTGTCCCTCTTCTGCTGCTGAGATAACTTATTTTATATTTGGGCTAGAGTTTCAAGTGTTTTCAATCATAATGAACTCAATATTAACATCCAAGCTGAATTGTATCTTCCTTTCAGTATGTTCTCCCACCTTCTCTTACCCAGACCCAGCAGAGTTAAAACTTGGTGGGAGTTACAAACTATGGTTAGAAGAGACGTTAAATATTCCTCTAGTCTGCAGTTATAAAATAGAATAAATGGTATGACCAAATTTACATATTTTTTTAAAATTTAGTTTACCATAGAAAAAAACTTAGGAGCTGTGTACAAAAATGTTAATAATATCTCTGGATTAAAAATTACTAGTTATCTTTACTTTCTTCTTTAAATCTTAATTTTTTTTTAGTAACTGCATAAGGTGAAGACCAATCTTTGCAGTCTCTATTAGATTAATACCTTCAAGCATTGATTGTTGTTGTTGTTAGGTGCCATCGAGTCTGTACCAACTCATAGTGACCTTATGCACAGCAGAACGAAACACTGCCCGATCCTGGGCCAACCTCACAATCGTTGCCATGCTTGACCCCATTGGTGCTGCCACTTTGCCAATGCATCTCACTGGGGGTCTTCCTCTTTGTCTCTGACCCTCCATCCTACCAAACATGATATCCTTCAAGCATTAAAGACATTTATTTTTGTAATCTCACATTATCTAACATAAGGCCTCTGACATATTTCTACCTGGTGGAGTCTGAGCATATATTTTTTGAATGAGTAAATACTCTGTATGTGTGTATTTAATAAAATATTTTAGCATCTCCCCTGCATCAATTTATTATACAACCTAAAAGTGTGATATGTATGAAGATTTTAGATGATACTCAGAATTTTTTATTTTATTATGGTAAAATAGCTGTAACAAAGCATTTGACTGCTTGGTCTGTCATCAATGATATCTTTTTATGCGGGAGAGGGGGTGCTTTCCATCATTCTAAACAATCTGTTTACCAGTACAACCCCACTAGCCTTTCCCCAAACCCCTGGTGGTGGAGGTGGTGTGCCGTGGAGTCAGTTCTGACTCAGTAACCCTGCAAATCTTTACAGGACAGAAAGCTTCATCTTTTTCCCACAGAACAGCTGGTAGTTTTGAACTCCTGACCTTGAGATTAGCAGCCCGATTAGTAACCACTATGCTACCAGAGCTCCTTCCCTACGCCCCTAGTAAGCAGTAATACATTTTTGTCCCTGTGCATTTATTTGCCTTTTCTAGAAACAGGCAGTCTTCAGGTTAGGAATGTCTAGATGATGGCTACCTGCTTATCCTTTAATGTTAAGGAAATCTACCCTCACTTTGAGAAGATGGAACCAACACTACTGAGAATAAATTCTTATTACAATCACATTCACTTGTTGTAGATGCAACTTTCAATTCATTGAAAATGCTTCAAGCCTTGTCTTGCGTTTTGTCACATGTACTGACTGGTGGTGGTTGGTGTGCCATGGAGTAGGTTCCAATTCAAAACTACTCTACATAGGGTTTCCGAGGCTCTACATCTTTATGGGAGCAGAAAGCCTCATCTTTCCCTCACAGAATGGCTGGCAGTTTCGAACTGCTGACCTTGAGGTTAGCTGCCTGACTTGTAACTACTAGGTTACCAGAGCTGTTACTCCCTATTTGTACTATTTCAAGACTAAGTAAAACCATAAACACTTGTTACAACTTAGGAATTCTGCTTAAAAACCCAGGTACAGATCTTGTTTGTAACTCACGGGCTGCCTACATGAGGGGTTTCTTACTTATATAGTGCTGAGATAATAAAAGGTAAGCACTGGACTGTAAAGTTGGTTTGAACTGCAAGGTCGGTGATTCAGATTTACCAGCTTTTCATTGGAAACCCTATATAAGATCACTGTGAGTCGGAACTGACTTGACTTAACACCATAATAGTAAAATACCACAAGTGAATGATGACTCTAACAAACAAAAATGTATTCTCACAGTTTAGTAGGCTAGAAGTCTAAAGTTAGAGTGCTGGCTCTAGGGGAAGACTTTCTTTTTCTGTCTGCTCTGGGGAAAGGTCCTTTCTACTTGTAGCATCTATAGGTCCGGTATTCCTTAGATATCCCCCTATGTTTTGACATTAACCTTCACAGTGCCAGGGACCCCCGGTCAAAAAGCCACTTTCCCTCTTTCTCAGTTTACTTCTCTCTCCTCTCATCTTTGTGAGATGAAAGATGGTGCAGGACACACCCCTGGGAAAACTCTTACATCAGATCAGGATTGTTATGGGATTTAAGGGTATTGTCTGGATAAATGCCATCCAATCAGTTATATAAAACCACCACCACAATATCTTTGGAGTTCTGGTGTGGTGCTGTAGGGTAAGCACTTGACTTTTAACTGCATGGTCGGTGGTTCACACCCACCAGCCCCTTCTTGGAAATCCTATACAGGGTCACTGTGAGTTGGAACTGACTCAGTGGCACTTGACAATGACCAACAATTTTTCACAGTAGCTGCCATTTTACATTCTTACCAGCAATAAATGGAAGTTCCAGTATCTTCCAATATTTAATAGTTTTCTGGTTTTCTAATCATCATCAAAATGTTAATATATTAGTAGTAGTTTATGTCTTTATTTCAGCATCTTTGAAAATCACCCTGTCTTGTCTGTGACTTCGCCTGGTGGGTTTTCTGAGTAGTCAAGGTGATTTCAATATGAAAATGTCATCATTTCATTTCTGCCAACAAGTCAGTAGTTGTTAATGACAAAGTCTATGGTTTTGGGGTAGTCTGACTGCTACATAATATCCAGCTTCATTTCTTACTGGAACTCTTGCTATCAGCAATCCAATATGCTTGCCAGACTTTTTTCCTACAACTGTACTTTAACAGACGTTTTCCTTGTTTTTGAAGCCCTCTATTAATCTAATGGACTACTAAACTTCTCTTCATCTTTCAAATAGCAACACAGCTCTCATTCCCTCAGAGATCCCTTCTATGTGCTCATATAACACTATTCTTTCTTAGTACTTGTCTTAGGAATGATTTTCATTTTTGTATGTGTATTGATTTTATTTGACTAGTGTTTATGTATCCTCTTCATTTGACAGGAAGTTCAGTGAGACTTTTATATATATTACACACCTAGCACTCTGTAGAGGACCCCTGATGGCATTGTGGGCTATATAATAAACTGCTAACCTCAAGGTTAGAATTTCACATTTCCCACTCCTCAGCTGGAGGAAGATGAGGCTGTCTGCTTCTGTAAAGATTTACTATCTGGGAAACCCTAAAGAGCAGTTTTACTCTGTTCTGTAGGGGATCGCTGTGAGTCAGAATCAACTTGATGGCATTGGGTGGGTAGCACTCCATAGATACTAGTGAAATAAATAGATGGATTTACTTGCATGATCTGATTATATTTAAGGTTTCTATTACGTAACTTAAGGAGCTCTGGTAGCATAGTGGTTACAATTGGACTGCTAACCTCAAGGTCAGCAGTTTGAAATGACCAGTCATTCCTTGGAGAAAGATGAGGCTTTCTGCTCCGTAAATATTTACAGCTTTGGAAACCCTGTGCAGGGTTGCAAAGAATAAAATCGACTCCACAGCACACCACTACTACCATTAAATAACTTGGAATCCTGGTATGTTGCTGTAGGATAAACACTGTACTATTGACCACAGAGTTAGCATTTCAAACCCACCAGCTCCTCTTCTGAAACCCTATTCAGGGTTGCTGTGAGTCAGTATGGACTCTACGGCACTTAACAACATTAAGTATTTTGGTTAGGCATACATTTTAATGAATTTGCATTTTCCTTCAGTTTCTCATAGAATTGTATTTTTTACTGTGTTTGATACCAAAATAATTCTTATTCAGTTTAACTCATTGTTGGCTGATTTCTCCCCCTTTGCAGTGGTTCCACTCATAATGGCAGGAAACGATTATGAAAAGTTAACAGAAGGTAAACAGTTGGATGAAGATTCTTTGGCAGAAGATTCAGAAAGTTCTAGTGAAATATCTGATGAGGAATCTGAAGATGAAATTACAGGAGTTGGTAGAACTTCAGATGATGATGAAAGTAACAATGATGAAGAGGAGGATAAAGATGAGGATGTTGAAGATGATGAAAGTGACAGTGGCCCTGATCTTGCTAGGGGTAAAGGAAATGTAGAAACTAGTTCTGAAGATGAAGATGATGAAGATTTACTTCCTGGAGAATCCACTTTTGAGCATGCTTGGAGAGAATTAGATAAAGATGCTCCTCGGGCTGATGAGGTAACCTTTTGAATGAATAAGATTATTTGTGAAAATAATAATACAAGTAGCTTTTATGAGTGGTAGTATTGCTGTCGTTAAATTAAGTAAGAAAAAAACATTACTGCTAAATAATATTCTTGATTAGTGTTATGATTAAAATTTCTTGCTTTGGAATAAATAGTAAATTAATTAGAAGTTGTCCAAGTAAGGAAGAAGTTTTACATAAATAAAAGTCACAAGTCAGGAAATGCTTGTTTTAGCTTGTTAAGAGCCATTGAGTCGGTTTCGACTCAGCGACCCTGTATAGGGTTTCTGAGGTGGGTTTGAACTGCTGGCCCTGTGATGTGCTGTCCAGTGCTATTGTAGAGCATCACACCAGAAGTCCTGTTTAAGCTAGCAGGGTACACTCCTTCTGCCACACCTGTTAGAAACATTATATGGTAACATTCACTTTGTCTACTATGTGCATAGTTGGCAAAATGGCTTAACATACTTGATAGTTAAAAAATCAGCTCATGCTTATGTCGTGACCCAAGAACGAAGAATGAAAATAGAAAAAGTTTGTATCTGTTGGTGGTTTTGCTATTGTTTGACTCATTTGACGTTCTCTTCGCACATATTGAAACGATTTAGAAAACTACTATATTAACAATTTCAGTATTTGGTAAATGAAGTCAAGCCGTTTTAATTACCTATATTAAGTACTGGTTATGATACACATTGTGTAATGTGATTTTTCATTTTACAGATTACACATCGATTAGCTGTGTGCAACATGGACTGGGATAGAATTAAGGCAAAAGATTTGCTGGCTCTCTTCAATTCATTTAAACCTAAAGGAGGTGTTATATTTTCTGTAAAGGTGAGAAATTATTTTATAAAGGATTAAGTATTTCTGAGCATCTTTAAATTAAATCTGATTTTTTAAACTTGTTAAATTTTCCTACTATGAAAATAATTAATTTGGTAAATTTGATGATAGGCTTCATAAGTTTCCACTCAGTAAAAAGCTGATTGTTTGGTTTTAAATAATATTAATATTAATTAATTTGGAAATTGTCTAATATAAGCATGAAACAAGTATTATTGTTATTGTTAAGTGCCGTGGAGTCGGTTCCGACCCATAGCGACCCTGTACAGGGTTTCCGAGGGTGTAAATCTTTACGGGAGTAGAAAGCCTGATCTTTCTCCTGCGGAGCAGCTGGTAGTTTCGAACCGCTGACCTTAAGGTTCGCAGCCCGATTTATAACCACTATGCTACCAGAGTATAAGTATTGGAAAAGGAGAGGCAAAATTATTGTTAGTCCAAATAAATCAATTAAAAAGCTACTATAATATTATTTTAGTTAAAAAGGTGCCATGTAAGAGTCTTGGAGTGGCAGTGTAGACTAAGCACTGGACTGCTAACTGGAAGGTTAGTGGTTCATAACTACCAGCTGCTCCTTGGAAACCCTGTACAGGTCGCTATGAGTTGGAACCTACTTGATAGCATTTGACAACAACAGTGCTCTAATGAGGAATGCTAAATATACAGAGTTTCCAAGGAGCAACTGGTAGGTTTGAACCACTGATTATGTGGTTCAGAGTCCAGTGCTTATCCTATAGCACCACATTAGGATTACCCAACAAAGGAAAACGAACTACTTATACTAGAAATGTTGTCAAGTGCCACTGAATCAGTTCTGACTCATAGTGACCCCGTATAGTGTTTCTGAGGAACAACTAACTGGTGGGTTGGAACAGCCGACCTTGTGGTTTGCAATCCAAGAATGTAAAATCATTAATAAATTCTATGGCCTAAAGAAGGTAACCTATAATTCTTGATAAATTTGAGAAACTTAAGATTTTGCCACTGGAATGCAAGGTTGATTTGCACCACAAGGTCGGTGGTTCAAACTCACCAGCCACTCCTTGGAAAGCCTATACAGGATCACTGTGAGTCAGAAACAACTTGAAGGTGCTACTCAACAGCCTTATTTGTAGAGAGTCAGCAAGTAGTTAAGAATCTAGAGCCTGGAATATGAGAGACCTAGGTTCAATTGTACTTTGTTAAGTTCTTTCTTAAATGTGTTTTTTCATTGGACAAATGAATATAACAATAGTACTCCTAGGTAGTTGTAAGAATTAAGTGAAAAGGTGCTCATGCAAATATATTTAGTGGTGGTGATGGTATTGTGTACCACTGAGTCGTTTCCGACTCATAGCGACCCTGTATAGGGTTTCTGAGGGGATAAATCTTTATGGTATCAGAAAGCCCCAACTTTTCCTGTGGAGCAAGCTGGTAGATTTGAACTGCTGACCTTCAGTTAGCAGCCCAGCTCATAATTCACTATGCTACCAGGGGTCCTTAAGTATTTAGTACAGTACCTAAAACAACACCCAATTAGTAGTATTTTCTTTAAATATGTTAAAGACGTCATTTCTGTAGTTTTAGTGTTATTGTTAAGTGCTGTTGAGTCCATTCTGACTCGTAGCGACCCTGTATAGGGTTTCCGAGGATTAGCTGGTAAGCTAGAACCACTGACCTTGCGGTTCAAACCAACCTTGCAGTCCAGTTCATTAACCCACATTGTCAATCAACATTTCAGTGACAAGTAAAAGAATACCAGTAATCATCTGAAAGAATCAAAGGTAAAAATAGCTAATGAAGTTTGAAAACTCATACCTATAGAGAGTTAATAAAACATTTAGACATTTTGTGAAGCATTGTTAACAGGTTTTAATGTAAATATGGGAATACACACACACACAAAAAAAAAACATAGCCGGAAGAGCTTACTACATAATTTAGATCAAAATAAGCTTCTTGAATACATGGAGTTGGGACAAGTGGTCAAGTCTCTGGATAGAGAACTAATTCAGATCCTCATCTCATAATGTTGTTGGTAATTGCCATCCAGTTGGTTCCAACTCCTAGAGCCCCAGTGTGACAAGTTAAAACTGCTTCATAGGGTTCTCAAGGTTATAACTTTTCTCATCAGCAGGCCTGCTTCTGGAGTCTCCAAGTGAATTTGAACTGCCAACCTTTTTGTTAGTAGCTACACCTCACAATAAACCTCACAAAAAAATTAATTAGTAAGCCATGATACAGTCACACTCTTAAAAAAGAACAAAGTAGGAGGACTTACTCTAAATTTTAAAATGTACTACTGTTACGGATCATGTAGAAAGTCCACAACACTTTCTACAAAATAGGATATTATGTGATTTGGACGTTATATGAACACCATATTATAGCCTGGTCCTGCTTTCTTTTTAAGCATCCCAACCAAGCTTCATGTGTTAGCTATGCTCAGAGAGGGATTAGCTCTTTTATTTTTAAAGTTTTTATTGTGAATTAAGTGGTAGTTTACATGGGAGAACATTAGTTTTAAACTCATTGTTTCATTGCAATGGTTACAGTCTCCTCCATGCATCATCATTCAGCAGTATCTGCTTCTATTCTTTCTGGGTTATTTTGAGGGAGGAGGAGGAGGAGGATGTACACAAAAACACCCAGGAATTTATAATCGTTTCAACAACCAAAGGGTACATTCTGCAATCCTGCCACCAACACACAGTCTTTCTCTTCCCATGAGTCTAGAGTCCTCAGCTGCTCTCTCTCTCCATGTCCTCATCTCTGCTTTCATCTCTGAGTCACTGCTTCTCTAGGTAGCACATTCCACTGTGTTCTTCTCCCTTGATGGTCCTAGGGTCCTCTGTTCCTTGACTGTAAGATTAAGTACTCCTTTTTGTAACAAAACTTCTACCTTTATAGTTGGGACAGTCGCAATTAGTCATGATAACAATTACTCACTATTGAATCATAAAAATCTTAGAGAGGGATTAGCTTTTATGTTTGGTTGGCAATCCATGTCAGTACTAATTTCTCTATCCTGATGTGAGTCCCTTTAACAGCTTGGAGAATTTTTTTCTTTGTTTTTCATGATTATCAAGTATGATGTGCCTAAATCACAAGCAATAGCATCCACTTATTTCTATCTTTATGATGTCTAGTAACCTTTCACTTCACTTCCAAATAAGTGCTTCTCCTTTGCCTCATGTTGCTGCTATCACTAACATTGGTCATGCCGCTTTGGGGAACTATGAGCATCTCCTGGTTATATTTTTGAAGAAAATTAAGCATAGAGATATTCTTAAAACACTCAAAAGACATGCAGCACACGAGACTGGATACTGCTGCTTGCCTGTGAAAGCATATGCTATTTTACAGTATATTTTAGATTAAAAATATAGTATGTACATAAGCCAGAACATAAGTATGTCTTACGACTATTGAAACGTATGTATTACCCGTTACATATGCACTGTGTCATTATATGCCTGGCAGTGCAATCACTTTGTGTATAAGAGACAAGAGACAAAATGTTGTATGCAGGAAGGTCTTGAATTCACTTCATGTGTTCTCCACTCATGATTTCTTATAGGATGGGACCATGGATATTGCCCAAACAAGTGTTACACAGTGCATGGCTGTATAGTGCTACTGTAATGCTATATTTCAGCCATATCACTAACGGTGTATCAAGGATTAGTATAAATCTAATTTCCATTTGGAAATGGATCCAAGCTTTGGCTTCCCATATCTCTATTTCTTGTTTCCAGCTAGTACTTCTGTGGAATTTCCTTTCTCACCCTAACTTCTCAGAGTTAGTCAAAACTTCCCTGTCCAGAGGTAAATAATGATGTAGGCACAACCTTGGAACAACAGGGCTCCGGGATTCAGAGATTGAGACATGGTTGGAATGGGAAAAAGGGAGGAATAATGTTAAGATGCTTGGCTGTCTTTTGAATCTTGGTTTTCCTTGCATTATATTATAAAATAGACACTGGAGGGGGAGAGAA
>NW_006408598.1:964001-1018055 GCF_000296735.1 Chrysochloris asiatica
TAAAAAAAAAAAAAAAAAAGACAAAAAAACCCACAAAACTTCCCTGTCCACCTGAAATCAGGTCATTAGACACTAGCTGTAAGCACAGGAGTCTGCACAGCTCTGCATGTTAGACCTCTCTAAACACTTGGGGCTAGTTCACAAGCTAGAAGGACTCTGATGTGTCTCATCGACTCCCTGTGCCACCATTCTCCATCTTCGAGCTACCCAGAGCTAGTCCTTACGAATCCACGCCTGTGCAGCTCTCTTCTGTCCAGCAGCCACTCACGAGTTAGCAATACTGCCTGTGCAGCCTCTGAATTAGCCACTACAGGCTTAGTCAAGAGTCCAGTTGTCCCTGGTGGGATCATTATGGTGGTGACGGTTCCGACTCATAGTAACCCTGTACAGGGTTTCCGAGGCTGTAAATCTTTATGGGAGCAGAAAGCCTCATATTTCTCCCATGGAACTATAGAACATCTAATTACATTGCACAAAGTACCCTTTGTTCATATTAGTAAAGAAAAATGTCACTGATGTTAATGTCAATGTCAGGAAGGCTACAAAAAAAGATTTTTTCTTCAGAATGCTTCCCATGCAGTTAAGCACTTGCCTGGTTTAACTGAATGCACTATTGGGTCATGCCCTGGGTCAAAGAGATGCTTCTGGTGATTAAGTCTAGGCCTCACAAATTAGACTCAAAGGAATCATGTGAGATCATTATAATGGTACAAAATTCACAGAGACAGTTACCTATGATTACAGTTAACCATTTATTGTAACCAGATACAAGTGAAGAGATGCATCAGGCAAGGTCTGGAGAGTTCCTGGCACAGGATCTTTGCTGTTCCCAGAAAAGTGCCATGGTGGTGATGGTGTTGTGCTGTGGAGTCGGTTCCAATTTATAGCAACCCTGCAGTTGTAAATTTTTATGGGAGGAGAAAACCGTGTCCTTCATGGAACCGCTGATAGTTTCAAGCTGCTGACCTTGAGGTTAGCAGCCTGACTCCTAACCACTAAGCTGCCAGAACTCTCCTGTTAACATATGTTCTCACCAATGCAAGATAGAAAAGAGCTCCAAAGTCCAGAGTCCTTTAATCATTGGCTTCAGTTAATTTGCATGACAGTGGCATGCCTGCATCATGGTACCCTTTGTTCTTTAATTTGCCTAGAATGGGGCCTCTGTAGCATCTACTTACCTGGCCATTTTGGAAAGTAAAGGGCGTCTTAATTGTTCATGCTATTCAAAGGGTTATTTTCAGAAACCTGAGACAAGGGCAAAACTTAACTTCTTTGTCCCACACAACTACATTAATCAAAACAATGTGCTACTGGTACAGGGAAAGGCATATTGATCAATGGAATAGGATTGAGAATTCTCAAATAACGTATACATCAATTGCCAATTGATTTTGAGAAGGGTGCCAATAAGGGAGGCATGATCTGTATGACCTTGTGGGATAAATCACTGGACTGCATAGTCAGTTTGAACCACAAGGTTGGCAGTGAAAACTCACCAGTCACTCCTTGGAAACCTTCTTACAGGGTTGCTTTGAGTCAGAACTGACTCAATGGCACTTAACAAAAACGATCTCTTTAATAAACGGTGCTGGGACAACTCGGTCTCTATAAGCAAAAGAATTAAGTTGAACGCTTACCTCACACCGTATATGAAAATTAATACAAAAGGATCAACAGACTAAATATAAGACTAAACCCAATCTTAAAACTCTTAGAAAAAAATGTGGGATAAAGCTTCCAGAAACCTGAGACAAACTTCCTCAAAAGTTTAAACTTAGAATTAGCATGTGACCTAGTAATTCTGCTCCAAGCTGTATATCTAAGAGACTTGAAACATGGACATAAATATTTGTGCACCAATATTCATTGTAGCATTATTCACAATAGCCAAAAGGTAGAAACACTGCAAGTGCCCATCAACAGAGGAATGGATATATAAATGTGGAATATCCATATAAGAATATTTTCCAGTCACAAAGAGAAATAAAACTGATATGTAATATGACATGGATGAACCTTATAAACATTCTGAGTGAAATAAGTTAGACAAAATGACAGGTTTTGCTTAATTCCACTTATATGAAATACACAAATGCATAGAGCAAAGAAAAGTACAAACAAAAGTTTATCAGAGGCTGCGAAATAGGGAGCTGGAACTTATAGCTGAATGGGTGCTGAGTTTTTGTTGAGGGTGATAAAAAAAGAAAACCTGAAATTGGATAGTGGTGATAGTTTTATAACATGGTGAATAGAATTAATATTATTGAATTGGTTAAGATGGCATACTTTTTATTATATACACTTCTCATAAAAAAAATTTTAACTACAAAACAATAGAATTATATGTTTCTTAAATCTTGTATTTCAGGAGATTGTTAATAGGAATTTGAGAAAAGAGGAAAAAGCTGAAAGAAATATTCTTATTCTCAAGAATAGTCTTTAAATCTAGTCAAATAAAAATAAATGACTTTTTTAAGAAAAGTCCTCAGGATGCTTTAGTTTCATATGTTGATGTTAAGTGCCATCAAGTCAGCTCCGACCCAGAGTAACCCTGTATAGGGTTACTGGAGAGCTTGAACTGCCAACTATGCAGTTCAAACGGCTTTGCAGTCTGCTGCATTAACCCACAGAGCCACACCAGGACTCCAAGTGAGTCATCCTTGCTGTATTAATTGAGTCCAGCTGTGACTCATTCTGAAAGTTTCGGATCTTGATGATTCCGAATGTTATATTGAAAGAAAAGTACAAATTATATTGATCTTTTTCTTTGTGTTTAGATATATCCTTCAGAGTATGGAAAGGAGAGGATGAAGGAAGAGCAAGTTCAAGGACCAGTGGAGTTATTAAGCATTCCTGAAGATGCCCTTGAAAATGATTGGTATTAAGTCACTATAAGAAATTAAATTAAACCTCATAACTTAATGTCAATATTTCAGAATTATAGTCACTTTTAATAGGACATAAGTTGCTAGACAGATTAATACCTATCTCATGTGACCCATGACTTCAACACCATTCTGCATAGTCTCTATTTGTATATTTGTGAAAGTAATTATAGTTTTGAAAGTATTTTATAATTAAACTGATTTAGAGCTCCCACAGCCTCATTACTCTCTGAATTCACCTTCAAAATACTTGTTTTCTCATCTGTGAGGGTTAAATAAAAAAAGTAAAATTTTAAATTCTTTATCTTAATTCTATATACAAATAATAGTTGTTGTTATGTGCCATGGAATCAGTTCTGACTCATAGCGACCCTGCACAGGGTTTTCGAGGCTGTAAATCTTTATGGAAGCAGAAAGCCTCATCGTTCTTCTGCAGAACAGCTGGTAGTTTCAAACTGCTGACCCGGAGGTTAGCAGCCCTATCCAGAGCTCCTTATACAAATAATTACAAGGGAAAAGAAGTTTTTGACCACTAGGTGGAGCTATATGTATACTTACTAAAAATCTAGATGGTTAAATAGATTAGTGGAAGAAGAGGACAAATATAAAGATCTTTAAAAAATATGTTGTAGTTAAGTGAAACTAGAAAAACATTTTGTAGTATCAGGAATATCGTAGTGATTATATAGATATAAAAATAGCTAATGTTTTTCTAGCACATTTTATAATACTGTCCAGTGGCTTTACTAGAGATGGTACTGTGTGGTACCTAGAAAAAGAAACTTCTGAGAAATAAAATTATTTAGCTCATGTAATTCTTTTATAGACATTGAATTATAATCACTATAGCTAAAGTCTGTAATTTTCCAAAATAATAACTTGAACAAACATACGTATTTAGTGCACATACAGGCAAAGTCATGAAGGAAAGATGGTTAGGAATGAAAGCTAGCTTATTTTATTTGAGGTACTTCAAAAAGTTTATGGAAGAATGGAATTAAAAAATAATGGGCTTTTTCTGTGAAGCACCTTGTATTTTTCATGAAATACTTGCATTAATTATTTTATAAGGGAGAGGTTGTGTATGGTCCTATACAAGTAAGTTTAATGAGTTTTTTCCCCTTTAGGGCATCTAGAGAAAAACTGAGAGATTACCAATTCAAACGACTGAAGTACTACTATGCAGTCGTCGACTGTGATTCTCCTGAAACAGCCAGTAAAATTTATGAGGATTGTGATGGCCTGGAATTTGAAAGTAGCTGTTCTTTCATAGATCTAAGGTAATCCATGGTGTGTGCTAATAATGTAATTTTACAGTACAACATGATTATTAAAAGTAAAATATTGAAGCTGAGAGGACTTTTTGCTTTTTGATTAACTCAATCCTAGTGGTTACGAATCGGGCTGCTAACCTCAGGGTCAGCAAGTCAAAACTACCAGTGACTCCACAGGAGAAAGTTGAGGATTTCTGCTCCCGTAAAGATATACAGCCTCGGAAACCCTGTACAGGTCGCTACGAGTCAGAACCGACTCCACGGTACTTAACAACAACAACAATCCTATGGAACATCACTGCTAACAGAGAAAACTCAGAAAATGCAGTCGTATAAATCTCCCTCACATTTATGTTCTGTCAAACATATCAGCTGGGAGTGCGGTGGTTCTGTAGGATAAGCTCTATAGACAGCAGACCAAAAGGTGCAGGAGAAAGGTGAGACTTTCTCTGCTCTATGTGAGTCAGAGCCGAGTCCATGGAACTTGACAGCAACAAACATGTCAGCTGTGCATTTGGGGATGATGGGTTATATGCAGTGATACTTCTTTGCAACTTGCTTTAAAAGATAGGAACCAGGTGAAGTAACTTTTTAAAAAGCATTGAGTGGTGGCAGAGGAGTTTGCTAATAGACTGGTCCCACTAAGTCTGGTCTCTTATATACAAGTAGTCTCATCTGGCAATTTTAGTTTTATTAAGGATTTAAAATTCAGTTCCTTATTGCACAAAACACATTTTCATATGCTCAGTGGTCATATGTTGGACAGAGCAGATAATGGAATATTGCCATTATCACAGAAAGGTCTGCTGGCAGCTCTGTTCTAAATGCTGCTTCATGAGGGAATGGCGCTGAAACATTGTTTTCATACTTGGACATTTTCACTACATGCTCAGTCTCACTGATTCAGAGCTAAAAAAAAAAACTTACATGGTTGTGAATGTCAATTCTGAGGAAATTAGCATAGTCCTTTTGAGTTTATTAAATCATTCTGTGATGACATTTTAATAGAAAACCACTTCTTTGGATTCAAGATTTGTTAGAAGGTTTGTTATCAAAGAAATGTTTCAGAAAAAGATGCATCATTTCATAGTCACGGAGACCTCATGCTTCAAAGATTCGTGGACCAGTAGAAAAATTCAAAAAGAAATTGTGGAATCGACGGTCATGGATAAGATTTTAACATGTTTAAATATACAGGAAGAAAGACATGATGTTACCAGATAAGGTATTTTCTTCCCTTCTGCTAATGATTTCAATAGGAGGCACTTGTTTTGAATGTTCAGGTGGTGGTGATTATGTGCCGTGGAGTCAGCCCCGACTCATAGCCACCCTGTATAGGATTTCCAAGGCTGTAAGTCGTTACAGGAGCAGAAAGCCTCATCTTTCTCCCACAGAATCGCTGGTAGTTTCGAACTGCCGGCCATGAGATTAGCAGCCTGAATCTTAACCACTACACTCCCAATGCTCCTTGAATGTTCAGGTATTAGTAACTAAACATTTATGAGGATTCAAACTTTTGAAGTATCATAAATTCATGTTAGCTTGTTCGTTTCTGCATTATTTTTTTATTTTCTGTTTCCTTTTTGGGACATTGCCATACATTATTGCAGCATTGGAGTCTTGGTGTGGCACTGTAAGATAAGAACTGGACTTTTAACTGTTAGGTTAGCGGTTCAAATCTACCAGTCATTCCTTAGAAACCCTTTACAGGGTCGCTATGAGTCGGAACCAACTTAACAGCACTTAACAACGATAAAATTGTAGTATTGCAGTTTTGTGATAAATTTTGATTGAAGAAAGTGTCAATCATTTACCATACCAAAAAAAAATTACACACTTACTTTGTCACACGATACATAAGAAAAGAAAATTGAGTTTTCTGCTGCCACCCTGTTAATTTGTCATCTACCCAAAAATATAAAATCATGCATGTTAACAACATTTAAGGTCATTTATCTCAGGTGTGTAGTTTTCTCCTCCTGTTGTTGTTAGGTGACATCGAGTCAGTACCAACTCATAGCGACCTTATGCACAGCAGAACAAAACACTGCCCGATCCTGGGCCAAAGTCTAGCTGAAGGAAACGATAGAGGCCTAATGAACTCTAATTAGAGTGTATAAAATTTTTTTTGTATAGAAATAATATTCTATGAATTATTTCACTCTTTGTGATATCTATTCCTTACTCTCATGCTTGGACTCTTGGTGTGGTGCTGTAGGATCAGCACTGGACTGCAAACCACAAGGTCAGCAGTTCAAACATACCAGCTGTTCTTCAGAAACTTTACACAGGGTTGCTATGAGTCAGAACCAACTCGACAGTACTTAACAACAGTGGCTAGAACATTTACCATCTAGTTATTTGTAGGGGAAACATTTTTCTGTAAGATAATGTTAAAATATTTTAGTCTTATTTACAGTAACACCCACGTGTGAAATACGAAAGGCCCACTTGTGTTTGCATTTGACTCATACCAACTAATTTCTAATCCAAAACTTCTTACTACATAGAATATCTCAAATTTAATGAAATTACTGATTTGTATGTCTAACAAGTTCCTAAAATTGGTGCCAAGGTTTTTTGTAACATTGTTTGCTTCTTTATTTTGCATGCGTGTTCTGCAGAAGCTTTTATAGTGTATGTATGTACATATAAACTACAGCTAATTACAAGAGAATCTAAATGCTTGTTTATCACTACAGCATATGTTTAAGTAAATGTATTTTCACTTTGCTTCTTAGGTTTATACCAGATGATAATACTTTTGATGATGAGCCCAAGGATGTAGCCTCAGACGTGGACTTAACAGCATATAAACCAAAGTATTTCACATCTGCTGCCATGGGAACATCAACGGTACTACTTAACTTTTTAAAATGTGTTGCTGTATTGTATTGCTTTAAAAAAGAGACTTTCTTATGTTAACTACTTATTGCATCTAGAAATGTAAGACATTGACAGTTTTAAGGCACAATTATAAATAAAAATGGGACATAAATCCATATGTATTTTTACCTACCACATCTGTTTGAACTCATTTTCATATTTTTGTTAAACCTTTAAGCCTGAGTTAGTTATTTACCAATGTTTTCTTTTTCCTGTCCTATCTTATCAAAGTAAAAATCCTTGGTGGCATAACGGTTACAGCACTCATGCAAACCTAAAGGTTGGCGATTTGAACTCCATGGTAGAGAGATGTGGTACTCTGCCTCCATAAAGCTTACAGCCTTCGGGGCGCCATGGGGGCACAGCTACTCTAACCTCTCGGTCCCTATGAATCAGATTTGATGGGATGGCAACAAGTGCTTTTTTGTTGTTCTTAACTAACTAGGTTCTTGAATAAGTAATGTATCAATTATTGCTATCTTAGAATAAGAGGAAGGAAGTAACAGATTTCCTCAAATCTATTAAAACTAGTGCAATTTTAATGTACAACAGAAATTTTTTCTGCAGATGTGACCCAAAAATATAAAAATAACGTTGTTAAGTGCCACTAAGTTGGTTCCAACTCATGGAGACCCTGTAGAGCAGGGGTTGGAAACCTTGCTTTTGCCACAATTTATAATGTCACTCATGGGCCATACAAAATGATCAGGTTAAAAATTAGTCTGCTATATTTGGTCAAACATTTAACTCACCTCGAATGTGATGGCTTGAGTCCTGGTGTGTGGTGCTGTGGGATAAGAGCACAGGACCGTGAGGTCAGCTTGAACTACAAGGTCAGCAGTTCAAACTCACCAGCCACTGCTTAGAAACCCTGTACAGGGTCACTATGAATCAGAACCAACTCCACAGCACTTAACAACAACATTGTGATGTGTGGAGTCCTGGTGTGGTGCTGCAAGATGATGCTCTAGATCACAAGGTCAAATTGAAACACAAGGTCGTCTGTTCAAACTCACCAGCTACACCTTGGAACCCTACACAGGTTCACTATGAGTTGGAACTGACTTAACGGCATTTAACGACAACAATAATGTGATGACTAGAGTCCTGGTTGTGCTGCAGGATAATGCACTAGATCACAAGGTTGGTGTGAACCACAAGGTCTGCAGTTCAAACCCACCCTCTTAACAACATGTTTCGTAATATACTGGCAAACATCCAAGTAACAATATTTATTCTTTAACAAGTTCAGGTTTTTGACATTCCTATTCTTATTTTTTTATTTCTGCTTTTTCATTGGTGAAAGGTGGAGATCACTTGGGATGAGACAGATCATGAGAGAATTACAACACTTAACAGGAAGTTTAAAAAGGAAGAGCTTTTGGACATGGATTTTCAAGCCTACTTAGCTTCCTCTAGTGAGGATGAAGAGAAGATAAAGGAGGAACAACAAGGTACACATTAATCTTTTGGTGCTGTACATTTATGGACATTTAGATGGCTAAACTGAAATGAGGTTTTGGTCATAATTTAAAGGGGTAAAACTCAAAAGTACAAAGCATATACATATATACACTATTATTGCATGTACATTTTTAATAGCGATTGAAATTTTTGTTTTTGATTTTAAAGTATTTTCTTATCCTGATTTTCTTTAGCTATAAATATTTTCTTTAAAACTCTGACCTAACAATGACAACAAACAACTAGCCTTCTAGACTATCCTGATTTGTATTATACACAATCTCCTAACAAGTTTACCACAATGAGATCTTCTTTTGAACTGATTAGGTTTTACATATCAGTTTCCATATTTATTTTGGAAAATAAGCTATGTTTTTGTCATTTTAGTGATTATTTCAGATATTATGACTTGCATCGTTAAATTATTAAAGTATAACGAGTCAGAACCGACTCGACAGCACTTGACAACATTGGTAATTAATATTTTTATTCTCTGATGCAATACAAAAAAATCTTAAAATAACTTTCCTGTTATTGTTGTGTATTATAATTGTAAGTATATTTTTGAAATCCCACAAGATGTTAATATTAGTGTTTCATTTATCCTTATTTAAATGTACTCTCATTTTGCATACTTCCTTTGCTTTTATTCCTTTTTCAATCCCATACATTCTGTCTGAGATCATTTTTCTTTTGCCTAAAGTACATTCTAGAGAACGTACTTGTGGTGAGCATCAGTGCATCTGCAGGTATCAAACTCTTGGGTTTTAGTTTGTTTTAAAGAAATCATTGGTCTTTGTGAACGCTTTTACTTGTAAAGAATTATAGAATTCTATGTTGGCATTACTCTTCATCTCACCCATCACCCACCCCTACCTTCACACACACACGCACACACACACCCCGCACATTGATCATTGATAGTCTACTGACTTCTCACTTCATTGTTTTTTAAAAGTCTCAACGTATTTTGAAAGTCATCTATTTTTGTATTTCTCATTTGAGAGCTTTTAAAGTTTTCTTTTTCTCTTTGTCTAAGAATGATGGTGATTGTGTGCCATTGAGTCAGTTCCAACTCACAGAAGCCATTTATAGGGTTTCTGAGGCTGTAAATCTTTATGGAAGCAGAAAACCTCTTCTTTCTCCCATGTAGCACCTGGTAGATTCAAACTGCTGACCTTGTGGTTAGCAGCCCAGCACCTAATCCACTACACTACTAGGGCTTCTTTTTCTAACAATAGGTATCTTTTTATTTATTATGGTAGGGACTTCTAGATATGAATGTGTTGCATGGTATCTTTGATCAGTTTTGTAGTATTCTCAGCCATTATGAGATCATTGATTTTTGTCTTCCAGAGTACCAGTATATATTAGATCTTTATATTGTATTCACTGTTGGTATCCTCTTATACTTTCAATCTATTTTTTTCTCTGCTACATTTTATGTATTTTCTCGTCATCTACAGTTAATTCTTTTTTCAGCTGTGTAGGCTCTGCTTATAGACTTATCCATTACATTCTGAATTTTGTTTGTTGTATTTTTATGTTCTGAAAGTTCTGCTGCGCTATTTCTCACATCAAATACATCATTTTAAGTTCTAGGTTGGCTTCCATTATTATACAGTATTTCTAGTTTGCTTTCATGTAGACTGGTTAACTGTGTGTTCTGGTTATTATATTGAAAAGTTATTTCTAAAAGTAATTTGATAGCTTTGATGATAATGCCTTTCATCCAAGATAGCTCTCATTTACTTTGGTCATTGTATTGTTAAGTGTTGTCAAGTCTGTTTTGACACAGCGACCTTGTATAGGGTTTCCAAGGAGGAACTGGTGAGTTCGAATAACTGACCTTGCAGTTGAGTGCTTATCCTACAGCACCACACAGTCTATGATGATTTTATTCCAAGTTTCAAGCTTAAAGACAGTATTAAGCCTTTTACCTATAATCCTGCATGATTGGGATCTTTTCTGTTAGGTATGAATGAAAATGTGAAGATACCTCGCTCGCTCTGTGAGTGAAGTTAGTTGGTTTGAAGACAGGTTTACTTTTTGATTTATCTTCATTCTGAGAGTATGTACCATCTGAGACTGCTTATTGTAGGTTGCCAGTAAAAGCCCCCTCTTTTGTGGGCCTATAATTTCTCTCCTTTTGTTCCTGAATACTGTGAGAACTGCAGTTGAATATCATAGGTGATTCTTCTATAAAAAGAAATGCTTTCAGGAAAAAAGATTTCAAATGCTGGGATCATCTCTGGTGCTTTTTCCTAAACTATTTATTGTGAATTGAATGAGGGTTTATAGAACAGATCTTCAGCCCCACATTCAACAGATTATACATATCAGGTCATTACAGTGATTATAGTTCTCTTCTTGAACTCTTGTTAACATTATTTACCTCTATTCACTTTGTTAGGAGTTCTGGTAGCGTAGTGGTTACGAATCGGGCTGCTAACCTCAAGGTCAGCAGTTAGAAACTACCAGCAGTTCCACGGGAGAAAGATGAGGTGTTCTGCTCCCATAAAGATTTACAGCCTTGGAAATCCTGTGCAGGGTCACTGTGAGTCGGAAGCGACTCCACGGTACTTAACAACAACAACTACATTCACTTTATTAAGTAATTTAATGGATGGTGCATGGAGTCTTGGTGTAGAGCTGGAGAATAATGCGCTGGACCACAAGGTCAGTTTGAGCCCTAAGGTTGGCTGTTCAAACCCACCAGCCACTCCTCAGAACTCCTACACAGGGTCGCTGTGGGTCAGAACCAACCAGACGACACTTAACAACAAAATTTAGTTTCAGAATATAGTCTCTGAAAACCTTATGAATAGCATTGGAACATTGTGAAATGTTACCAGAATATTGAATATTGAAACATGAAGAGCACCAGAATGCTGTCATATGGTGCTAGAAAATGAGCTCCTCAGGTTAGATGACACTCATAATACAACTGGGGAAGAGATGCTGCCTCAAAATAGACTGGACTATGATGACACGAATGGAGTAAAGCTTTTGGGACCTTTATTTGCAGATGTGTACAACTCTAAATAGGAGAAGAAAACTTGTAAACTTCCATTAATAATTGGAATGTGAAATGTATGAATTATGAATCTAGGAAAATTGGAAGTTGTCAAAAATGAAATGGAACACATATACATTGATATCATAGGCATTAGTGAGCTGAAATGGACTGGTATTAACCATTTTGAAAAGAACATCTCAAGATTTATCTTATAGTACAACACTGCCAGTGATAGGATAATAACCATATGCCTCCTAGGAAGACTAGTTAATACAACTATTGTTCAACTTGACACTTCTACCAGTAAAGCCAGTGAGGATAATGTTTAAGAATTCTGCCAACTTTTTCTGTCGGAAATTGATCAAACATGTAATCAAGATATATGATAGTTACTGGTAATGGTAATGCAAAGGTTGTAGACAAAGAGAAAGGCTTTGATGATAGAAACGATACTGGAAATCAAATAGTAGAATTTTGTAAGACAATGACTTATTAATTGCAATTACCTTTTTAAACACTGTAAAAGATGGCTATCCACATGAACCTCATCAAATGGAATACACAGAAATCACATTGACTACATCTGTGGAAAGGAGGTGGAAGAACACCAAATCATCAGCCAAAACAGGACCAGGTGCAGACTGTGGAACACACCAGCAATTGCTCATATATAAAGTCCAGGCTGACGCTGAATAAAATTAATACAAGTCCACGAGAACCAAAATAGGTCCGTGAATATATCCCATCTGAACTTAGAGGTGCTCTCAAGGATAAGTTTGATAAATTAGACACTAATGACCAAGACCAGAAGACTTGTGGAATGATGTCAAGAACACCACATAGGAAGAAAGCAATAGGTCATTAAGAAGACAAGAAAGGAGGTGCCGTCATCTTACAGTAATGCACCAAGATGATGAACACAAAGGAAAGAGGTGGGGCACCCACTATATACTCTCGGCCTTTCAGAAAATACATAGTATTTAAAGCACCTTTTGTTCCCCAATTCACTTGATAGTAAATGCTTTTACTATTGGGAAAAGAAAGAAGAAAACAATTCAGTAAAAACTAAGGACATCTGCATGAAGTATTGACTTTAATCAATTATAGTATATCCTTATTCATTCGATAAATGTAACAAACATACCTAGTAATGTAAGATTTTAGCAAAAGGGAAATATATAGCAGGATATATGGGAACTCCCTACTATCTGCAGATTTTCTGTAAAAGTTAATACTGTTAAAAAATAAAGCCTATTTAAAAAGAAAAAAAAAAAACTATGAGAAAAAGTTAAAATCATTTATGGGAAGGAGAAAGCAGCTGAACAATTTATTGCTGCAAAATACACAGGTGTATTTCTTGTGTTTAGAAAACAAAATCACTCTTGTCAAAAGAATTCATTACTCTGTACTTTTTTGATGCAGAAAGCATCAAAAGAAGTTGGAAGGAATACACAGAGTCACTGTACCAAAAGGAAATGGTTGATGTTCAACTGTTTCAAGAGGTAGCATATGATCAAGAGCCAATGATACTGAAGGAAGAAGGTGCATGGAAGGAATTGGCAAAGAACAAGGCACCATGAATTGATGGACTGAAAATTGAAATCTTTCAAGAAAGTGAGGCAGCGCAGGAGGCACTCACTCATCTATGCCAAGAAATTTGGAAGACAACTATTTGGCCGACTGATTGGAAGAGATCCGTATTTGTGTCCATTCCAAAGAGAGGTGACCCAACAGAATGCGGAAATCATTGGTCAATCTCTTCGATATCCCATGCGAGTAAAGTTGTACTAAAGGTAATACAGAAACGCTGCAAGCAGACATTGACAGAGAATTTCCAGAGGTTCAAGCCAGATTCAGAAGAGGCCATAGATCGAGGGATATCATTGCTGATGTCCGATGGATCTTGGCTGAAAGCAGAGAATATCAGAAAGATGTTTACCTGTGCTTTATTGACTACGCAAAGGCTTCCATTACTGTGGATCATGACAAGCTATGGACAAAATTTGAAGTATGAGTATTCCAGAACACTTAATTGTGCTCATGAGGGATCTGTACCTTAACCAAGAGACAGTTGTTCGAACAGAACATGGGAGCACTGAATGGTTTAAAATTAAGAAAGGTGTGCTACAGGGTTGTATTCTTTCACCATATTTATTCAACCTGTATCCTGAGCAAATAATCCGAGAAGCTGGGTTCTATGAAGAAAAAACATGGCATCAGGATTGGAGGAAGATTCATTACCAACCTGTGATATGTAGATGATACAACCTTGCTTTCTGAAAGTGAAGAAGACTTAAAATACATACCGATGAAGATCAAACAGCACAGCCTTCAATATGGATTACATCTCAATGTAAAGAAAACAAAAATCTTCACCGCTGGACCAATAAACAGCATTCTTATCAACACTAGTTTCCTTTATCCAAAAAAAAATTGTTTTTTATAAATCTTCCTCTTAAAAAAAAATCTTCCTCTAGTCGAGTTCTGATCATCAAAACATACAAGCTAGGTCAAATGGGTCCTATATACAAATTTGGGTGTTCTTGTGTATCTCCCCTCACTTTCTGTCAATGGGAAGTGGCTATATCCTTCTCCATGGATTCAGGAGTCCCCAGGTCTCCCCACACTTCAAACCAACTAGCCCTTCCTCTTCTCTTTCTTATCTCCAAGTCAACTAGAGTCTTCATGAAATATAGTCGAACTTGGCCCATGTCTTCATTACTGCCTTTCCCCTTCTTCCACTCGCCAGCAAGCTTACATGCCTGCTTATGTGTTCCCTTTGAGTTTCAGTCGGAGGAGGGGGTTGTTTGTCCTAAAGCTACTTGATTGCTTGTCTTGATGGTTCCCCAGCAAACAACTTGCTTATTCTTGTAGACTACCCGTTCCTATCAACCCTGTATACAGAGGGGATAGGATTAATCCTTGATGTGGAGACTCCTTCCCTCTCAGTTGGTATTTTGAGCTACTATATCCTTAAGTATAGGTCAAGTTCATCAAAAACAGATAAAGGCATCACTGAAAAAGAAAATTATAAAACAATATCCCACATGAGGAGTCCTGCTGTACATCATATTAAGCATTGGGTTGATGGCACTTAACAACAATATCTCATTCATGTAGATGTAAAAATTCTGAACAAAATCTTAGCCAAAAGAATTCAGCAACATATCAAAAACAAACAATCAAGGTACTTTGTGAACTAAGTGGGATTCATACCAGTGATACAAGAAAGGGTGATTCAATATTAGAAAAACAATCAACATAATCCACCACATAAATAAAACAAAGGAAAAGAACCTCGTTATAGTATCAATTAATGCAGAAAAGGCATTTCACAAAAATCCAGCATCCATTACTGATAAAAAAAAAAAAAACTTTCAACAAACTAGGAATAGAAAGGAAATACATACAAATCTAACAGCCAACATTACTGTCAGTGGAGAGAAACAAAGCATTGAATTTGGAAACAGAAACAAGACAAGGATGCCCTCTATTACTGGTCCCATTTAATACTGTGTTGGAAGCCTTACCCAGAACTGTAAGGCAACAAAGAAAAGCTAATGGTATCCAAATTAACAAAGAAGTAAACATCTATTTGCAGATGATATGATTGTATACATAAAAAACACCAAACACTCTGCAAGAAAATTATTGGAACTCAATGAAACTTTCAAAAAAGTGACAGGGTAAAAGATCGACATACAAAAATCAGTCCGATTCCTTACACTAAATAAAGGCAGCTCTGAAAGGGAAATCAGGTTTGTCTTATTAGTGACCATTTTCTTTCTTCCTGGATGAAGTTCTTCATGTCATCCGGCAACTCTTATGGTCTTCGGTCTTTAATATCTAATGCTCAGGATCTTGCTGAAGTCGTTGGATCTTTTAAAGTAGAGAATACCAGAAAGATGTTTACCTTTATATTACAGACTATGCAAAGGCTTTCAATTGTGTGGATCATGACCAGCTATATTGACAACATTGCAGAGAACAAGAATACTAGAACACTTACTTGTGCTCATAAGGAACCTGTACATAGATCAAGAGCCAGTTGTTCAAACAGAATAAAGGAGAGAATGAATGGTTTAAAGTCAAAGAAAGGTGTGCTCCAGGGTTGTATTCTTTCACCATACTTACTCAATTTGTATACTGAGCAAATAATCCTAAAAGTTGGATTATGTGACAAAGAACCTGGCATCAAGATTGGCTGAAGACTCATTAACAATCTGCAATATGCAGATGATAAAACTTTGCCTGCTGAAAGTAAAGAGAACTTAAAATACTTACTGATGAAGATCAAAGACCACAGCCTTCAGTGTGGGTTGCACCTCAATGTAAAGAAAACAAAAATCCTCACCACTGGATCAATAAATAACATCAAGGTAAGTGGAGAAAAGATTGAAGTTGTCAAAGACTTTTTAGTTTTGCTAGGATCCACCATCAGCACTCAGGGCAGCAGTCAAAAAATCAAATGATGTATTGCATTAGGCACATCTGTTGCACAGGATCTCTTTAAAGTGTTAAAGAACAAAGATCTCAGTTTTAGGATTAAGGTACACTTAACCCAAACCGTGATAATTTCAGTAGCCGCATATGCATATGAAAGTTGACAGTGAGTAAGGAAGATCATTGAAGAATTGATGCATTTGAGTTGTGGTATTGGAGGAGAATATTAAAGTACCATGGACTGCCAGAAGAACAAACAAATGTGTACTGGAAAAAGTAAGTAAAGCCAGAATGGCCTGACTTCATCTCTCATACTTCGAATATATTATCAGTGGGGACCAGTCCCTGGAAAAGGACATCATTGTTTGGAGCAACAGTGGACGGTCAGCAAAAAAGAGGAAGACCCCCAACAAGCTGGGTTGATACAGTGGCAGCAGCAGTGGGTTCAAGTGTAGCAATGATTGTAAGATTGGCACAGGACTGGGCACTGTTTGTTCTGTTGTGCATAATGTCACTGTGAGTCTGTACCAACACGATGACACCTAACAACAAATATTCAAGGTCATATTTTGACTCTTGTGGACTTGTTTTAATTTTCTTCAGCTTTATCCAGAACTTACATGTGAGCAATTGATGGACTATTCCAGTCTATTGCTAGTCTTGTTTTGACTAATTTTATGGAGCTTTTCCACCATCTCTTCCCATGGATTTGATTTCTGTGTTTTCCATCTGGTGAGGTCCATATGTATAGTCATCTCTTATATTGTTTAAAAAAGATTCTTGCAATGTATAAATACATCGTTGGTCTTACAAAATTCTTTCATGTGATCCCAACATCATTTCTCTCACCAAAGCCATATTTTTCAACTACTGTTTCTTCCTCTTTATTTCTAACCTTTGCGTTCTACTCACCAGTAGTAATCCATACATTGTGCTTTCATGTTTGATCAATTTCAGACTAAAGAAATTTGTATCATTTTTCAGTTTCATCACCACTGGCTCTGGTGGTTATTGTGTAAATTTCAATACTAGTGGTATTAACTGTTGGATGTTAACAGAGTTAATTGTAATTGTAAAACTCTAGCACGGGTTTAAAATGAGCCATCTCAGAATCAGGAGGGGGGATCTCACTACCATCAAAGAAGAGCCAGGAGTGGAGCACATCCTTCAGACTCTGAGTCCCTGCTCATGGTTAATTGGTGCCCATTTTGTTATCCTGATCCTAGGTAGTTTAGCATGAGGGGAATAAAAAATGAAACCACTCTGTGACAAAGATAAAACCAGTAGCTGAACCCTATATGAGAATGGTCGTTGATTGAAGACAGAAGCCAATCAACAGACCTATGATGCTTTAGGGAAACTCATGTTTTCATGGGTGTTTTCTTCCAGCCAATAGATGTCTTTCTGATTACTGATCCAGTCTGAATTCAGAAAAGGACATGGAATTAGGGATATCATTGCTGACATCTGATGATGGATCTTGGCTGAAAGCAGAGCATACTAAAAAGATGCTTACCTATGCTTTATTGACTATGCAAAAGCTTTTGACTACAATGAAGCAAAATATGACTTACTGAATATAAAACTGATAATCTTCCCTGTCAACTTGCACTCTATTCACTGTAAAAAAAACTTAAATAAATAAATAAAAAGCTTTTGACTGTGAATCACAACAAACTATGGATAACATTGCAAAGAATGGTTATTTCAGAACACTTTATTGAGGAACCTAAACATGGTTTGAGTTAGTTATTAGAACAAAAGAAGGTGATATTAAATGCCTTCAAATCACGAAAAGTATATGCCACATTTGTATTCTTTCACCATACTTATTCAATCTGTATGTTGAACAAGTAGTCTGAGAAACTGGATTATATGAAGTAGACTATGTCATCAGGATTGGAGGAAAGCTCATTAACAACCTGTCATATGTAGATGATACAACTTTGCTTGCTGGAAGTGTCAAGGACTTGACTACAGCTTTCAGTATACATTGCACTTCAGTGTAAAGAAAAGAAAAATCCTCACAAGTGGACCATTACATAACATCATGATTAATGGAGGAAAGATTGAAGTTGTGAAAGATACCATTTTGTTAGGATCCACAATGAACACTTAGGAAAGTAGCAGTCAAGAAATGTAACAATACATTGCATTAGACAAATCTTACCTAACAGACCTGTTTAAAGTGTTAAAGAGCAGGGATACCTGTTTTAGCATTAAGGTATACCTAACTTAAGCCTTGGTATTTCCAGTGATCTCATATGCATGAGAAAGTTGTCCATAAATAAGGAAGACCATAGAAAAACAAATGCTTTTGAGTTGTAGTGCTGGAGAAGAATATTTAAAATACAATAGATTGCCAAAAAGAACAGTCAAATTTGTCTTGAAGGAAATGTAGCCAGAAGACTTCTTAGAAACCAGACTGGTGAGACGTCGTCTCTCAAACTTTGGACATGTTATCAGGATGAACCTCAGTCCCTGGAGAAAAACATCATACTTGTTAAAGTGAAGGTAGAGTCCCAGGGAGATGGACTAACACTAGCAGCAGCAGTGAGCTCCGGTGTATCTATTATAAGGCTATCCCATAACCAGGCAGTGTTTTGTTGCATTGTGAATAGAGTCGATGTGAGTCAGAACTAACTTGTCATCACCTAACAACAACAATGGCAAGTGGAATATAGGACAAGCCTTGGATTGCTAACCACAAGGTGGGAGGTTTGAGTTCCCCAACTGCTCTGAGGGAGAAAGATGAGGCTTTCTGTTTCCTCCAAAGATTTACAGCCTGAGAAATCCTATATAAGGGTTGCTGTGAGTCAGAGCTGTTGCAATGGCACTTAACCAACAGCACAGTAGATGCAATAACAAATACAGTTCTTCATTTAGCCTGATGAGTAGCATCTGGAATCTTACAAGCTTGCAAATGACCATCTAAGAAACGGCTATTTGTGTCTTCACACCTGGAACAGAGAAGAACCAAAGACTCTCAAAAGCAGTTAGTCTAAGGTTCTAAAGACCCACAGTAACCACCGCCCTCCTTTAGCCTGAAACCGGTGTAGAATGGTAAAATATGTGGAATAAACTTCAAATTAGAAACAGTAATAAAAGACTAGACGTACTGGCCTGAACAAAACTGGAGAAACCCCCTAGATTATCACCCTCAGACAGCTCTAACTTGAAACTGAAGACACTCTCAAGAGGCCACCTATCAATCATTTAACAGGAGGCCTGTAAAATAAACAACACCCAGGAAGAATGTGCTCCTGTGACCAATCAGCTATATGAGACCAAAAGGACAACCAATGACCAAAAAGCAAGAAGGAATGGGGAAACCAGACAAATGGAAACGTGGAACCCAGGGACGAATTTTAAATATAAAGTAGCCAATTAAATAAATCATAAAATGCTTCTTTAATATTATCACAGGATTATTAAACCTTAATGTTTGTAAATGATATGGTTAACTTTCTTTTAAACTGTTGAAAATATTACTTCATTTTTCTGTTTTTTTAAGACAGTACTTTTGAACCAGGTATCACATAGGGAATGAGAAATCATGTTCCATCACTCAGGGTTTTTTATTCAGTCATCTTATACTTCTAATACCACTTAATTGCTTGAGTATTAACTGCCTTTCAAAAACTATGCGATTTGCAGTGGTAGTTATGTTGGGCACAAGAACCTTCACAGTTCTTATGGCCTCAGCGGTATTGCTTGTTAAATTTCTTGGCATTCTAAACAATCGAGTGGCCATTTTATTTCTCAGCATGTACAGTACAACCAAGTTCTTTTTCAAATACTCTTTATGTACTTTTCCTCCATACTGTGGAGAAAGATATGCTACTTTTCATGTACATTTCTCTTCATTCATATGTATGTGTAGTTTGTGTCACTTTTATGAAAATTCTGCATTTTTTTCTTTCAGTAACAGATACAAGATAACGATAAAAAGGATATGCATTCTTTATACAACAATATACATGTTCTGTGTACATTTATAAAGGTTTTTCAAATAGGTTTCTTTGATTGGCTTTGGATATATGAACTAACATTATTAACATTAAAGCAACTTGATATTATGAATCAATTAGAATTTATTTGTCAATATGTTTCTTGTTAAAAGCTTGGGCTCTACTGGTCCCAAATCCTGACTTACAGTTGGGAATATTGAGCTAGTGCACATAAAATGCTTCCTATACTGCCTACAGCTTCTCTCCATATATCATTTTCTTGTTAGAACTTACAAGGATTAATAGCTTTTTGTTTGAACTGTGTTGTTGCCATTAACTACTATGTACTGACTTCGATGGTTTTTTCATGTTTAACAACAAAATGGCCTATGTCATTTTAATGATTAATTTATCTTTGAGTCCATGGCGTCTATTGTATTAATCCATCTCATTGAGGATTTCCTTCATTTTAACTGAATCTTGACTAAGAATCTCTTTTTTAGCTACTTGCTGTCCTTTTCTAGCAATGTGATCTTACCTGATCGCATGGCCAATGTAAGTTAGCTAGTCTCATCTGTCTTGTTTCTAATGAGCATTCTGTTTGAATTTTTTCTAAGACCGAGTTTTAAAAAATATAGTACTCAAATTTTTGAATGCATACGTTTTCTTCAACATTTTAGTTAATTTATAGTATCTCTCATGGACACATTAGTGTATTTGAATGTCTTAGAGTTAGTAGATCATCTTGGTGGTGTTTGTAAATAAACAGAGCTTTGTGGAATAAGCATTGGGCTACTAATTACAAGATCAGTGATCCAAACCCACCAACTGCTTCATGGGAGAAACATGAGACTGTCTGCTCCCATAAAGCTTTAGTCCCAGAAACCCTATGTAGGGTCACAATCAACTCAGTGGCAGTAGCTCTGGCTTTGGTTGGGTGTATATAGTGTTTTACAAAGTATTATATTATTTTCACAAAGTCCTTAAATTGGGGGAAAAGCAGGCCTACGTGAGTTGTCCCAAAATTTAGAGCTTTAGAAAGTAAAATTTTGGTACTAGAAAAAATCAATTTAAAATAGGCCATCAGAGACCTACCACTAAAATTTCAACCTGGAAGGAGCTTGCTTCTAATTGCGTTTCAGAAGTAAGCTTTTAATAGAAAGAAATACACTGCCATTTTGTTAATTTATTCCTGATGTTTTATCCATCGTATTATGGGATACATGACAGAATTTCATCCAACATTATTATTGTGGCACAGAGCACAAATAGAAAAAAATTAATTTCAGCTGTGTGAGTGAAAATGTAAAAGAATGATAGGATGGAAAGAATGTCCTGGACCATTTTTTACTCATTTAGAAAGAAAGAAGGGGAAAAAGGCTATATAAATAATTATTTAATCAATTTTTTTTCCATTTTACCTTTTTTAAGATATAAAAACAATCTGTTGACATTGTTTCATTGCTAACTACTTAATAGTGTCAGACATTTCTAGTGACCAGTAATCCATAGGTCATAGAAAAGCAAGTCTTCCTTATGCAGGTGTACCACTGTTGGATAAGGTGTAGCACTGGACCACAAGGTCAGCGGTTCAAACTAATCATTTGCTCCTCAGAAGCCTTATACAGGATTGCTGAGTCAGAATCGCCTTGATGGCACTTTTAAACAAATTTTCTCTTACATCGGACATTTAATCAGTTCAATGAATTCTTTATGTTTTACATTAAAACCTAGCATCTTAATTTATGTTTTTGACTTCCAGTGGAAATACAGAGCAAACAAACTTCATGCATTGGCTTGAATTTACTCTTTGTTCATTTTTATTCTTAATACTTTGTTCATTTTTATTCTTAATACATTAACAAGACACTGAAAGTAAGCATGTTTTCTCGCCATGAAATTCAGAGGACTCAGGAATCTTAGGTTTGGACTGTATGCAATTTCATTTGTCTCTTTCTTCAATCTGAATAGCTAAATTCATGTACCAGATTCATCTCACAATAGTCAATCTCCTTTTATTTAATGTAACATTTTAAAGCCACTGTACTGGATGGTGGAGGGCACAAAGAGGGATAAAATTCCACCCCTGCTCTCTTTCAACTTGGTTGGAAAAAGAAGTATCCGGATGTTTCATGACTCCAAGATATTTTGTAGTAGAAATTTTAGTGAAAGGGATTCCCAGGCATACTACTGTAACTCTGTTATCTTATATTGCAAATGATTTTTATTATTTTATTTAGTATTTCAATTAAATCATTGAATATTAAGAAACATTTGTCTGATTTCAATACTTTATTGCTGCAGTATATATAACAGGATCTCTTAGTTGGTTATTGGAGTGATTGTGAGATCAAAACACTAGTTAGAAGTGGATTAACTCTATTAAATAGAATTGACTTTTTTGTTGTTAGGTGATGATGAAGTCAGTGTAGAAGAAGATGAGAAAACAAAGAAAAGTCAAAAGGATGATGAAGAGCAAATTGCCAAATATAGGCAGCTCTTGCAAGTTATTCAAGACAAAGAAAAGAAGGGCAAAGAAAATGATATGGAAATGGAAATTAAGTGGGTTCCAGGTAAGAATAATACAATAAATGACCACTTGTTTTACTTCCGTTTTAGGATGTTGGATGCATTTTCTTCAGGAAAAGATTAATTAGGAAAAATAAATATTTTAAGATTCATTTTCCATAGTTGTTTTTTGTTTGTTTGTTTGTTTTTTAAAGTAACATGGTGTTAGCATAAACCTTTTAAAACTCTCTTAGGGACTAGTATATTAGACTCTTGAGAGCTTGCTCCTGATTTAGCCTGGGGAGGAATTTGCTTGCAAATGCTTATAAGATTGGTACTTTATTAAGAAGATTTAATCTTCTATTATCTTAGAGATCTGCACTACTGCCAGTGGATAATACGTAATTCTAATGTTATATATAGAGAAAGTCTGTTTTGTTAGAATTGTCTATATTCCAAAAGAACACATTACATTAACTGCTTTTTTAGGTTTGCTTCTTTTCTCAGAAAGTATTCAAAATATAAAATATTCAAAATAAGGCTGTATAAACTTACTATTGCTTGTGAAGACGTTTCTCACTTGAGATTGATGACTGATTCTAAGATATGTTGGATTTTATCTTTCAAGTCAAATATGTTAGAGTTTAGCTCAAATCTTAGAATGAACCTACAAGATGACTATATTTTAATATAAATGTTAACTTAAATTGAGGTGTTCAAGTGTCTATTTACAAAAGCAGATAAAAAGTAAATTTGATTGGCACTTTTTATAAACAGGTATGTCAGAGTTATTAAATATACATGCCAGGTGTGTATGGTACAGATAACTGAGATACTTTTCTATATCCAATGGACCAGATCTATGCATTGCCTTTATTAGTGCATTTTTGTAGGAGAGCTAGTATGCCACTGTAGGGTAAGTACTGAACTGTTAACCATAAGATTGGTGATTCACACCTATACAACATCACTATACTCTATGGCAATTAACAACAATAGGACAAATACCAAGAATTGATATTTGTTTATGTGTCTGTAATTGGAAGATTTTAGCATTACATTTTTCCTGGGTGAAACTCCATTTGATTATAGTATATTATCCTTTTTATATATGCCTCAACTTGATTTGTTGATATTTTGCTAAGAATTCTTATACCTTTACAATTTGGATGTTTAGATTTCATTTTTTGCACTATCCTTTGTTTTTGGTATCAGGGTAATTAATATTATGTGATGAAATGAGTTGGAAATTGTAACTTCTATTTGCTGTCATTGTTAAGTGCTGTCGAGCACTACATTTTTATCTTAGCGTTTTCATTCATAGAAGTAATATTTATGCCATATAAAATATTTGGAAGTAAAAATTATCTTTAATTCTATTACCCTAATTTAAGCACTATGGAGTCCTGGTGTGGCGCTGTGACTGCAAAGCTGTTTGAACTGCAAGGTCGGCGGTTCAAGCTCACCAGCTGCTACTCGGAAACCCTATATAGGGTCGTTATGGGTTGGAATAGACTCAATGGCACTTAACAACAACTTAAACACTAATACTTTGGAGTATTTATTCCCTTTCTATTTGGGGGGGGGGGGCCTGGTGTGGCGATGTGGGTTAATGACCTGGACTGCAAAGTTGGTTTGAATCACAATGTCGTCAGTTCAAGCTTACTAGCCGCTCCTCCTCAGAAACCCTATATAGGGTCACTATAGGTTGAAATCAACTTGATGGCATTTAACAAAAAATATTTTCAGCACAATTATTTTGGAGTATTATTCCCTTTTTTTTTTGCCTTCAAATAAGGTGATGTTTGTTAGGTGCCATCGAGTAGATTGTGACTCACAGCGATCCTGTGTACAACAATACAAAACACTGCCTGGTTCCTCATAATTGTTGTTATGTTTGAGCCCATTGCTATTGCCACTGCCGGCCCACCTTGCTGGGAGTCTTCCTCTTTTTCGCTGACACTCAACTTTACCAAGCATGATGTCCTTCTCTAGGGACTGGGACTGCTCCCTCTTGATAACATATTTGAAGTATGAGAAATGAATTATCACCATCCTGACTTCTAAGGAACATTCTGACTATACTTTCTTCCAAGAGAGATTTATTTGTTCTTATGTCAGTTTGTCACACTGTGGTGACTTGAGTTGCTGTGATTCTGAAAGCTATGTCACTGATAATTTAAATACCAGCAGGGTTACCCATGGTGGACAGGTTTCAAATGAACTTCCAGACAAAGACAGACTAGGAAGAAAGAGTGACGAACTACTTCCCAATATGTAGTCACTGAAAACCTTATGAATAGCAGAAAAACACTGTCAGATACAGTGCCAGAAAATGAGCTTTCAGGTTGGAAGGCAATCAAAATGAGACTGGTGAAGAGCTGCCTCCTCAAAGTAGAGTTAACTGTAGAAACACAAATGGAATAAAGCTCGCGGGAGAAAAGCCCGTTGGACCTTCATTTGCTGATGGGCCACAACTCAAAATGAAGAGAAACACCTATAAACATCCATTGAAAATCAGAACATGGAATGTACCAAGTATGAATCTGGGAAAATTGGAAGTTGTCAAAAATGAAATGGAATGCATAAACATCGATGTCTTCGGCATTAGTGAGCTGAAATGGACTGGTATTGGCCATTTTGAATCTGACAACCACATGGTTTACTATGCCGGGAATGAGAAATTGAAGAGAAATGGTGTTGCATTCGTCGTCAAAAAGAACATATCCAGATCAGTCATGAGGTACAACGATGTCTGTGATAGGATAATATCCATGCACCTACAGGGAAGCCCAGTTAATAACACTATTATTCAAATTTACGCACCAACCACTAAAGCCAGTGAGGATGGAATAGAAGAATTCTACCAGCTTCTTCAATCTGAAATTGCTCAAACATGCAATCAAGATGTATTGATCATTACTGGTGATTGGAATGCAAAGGTTGGGAGCAAAAAGTTGTTGGAAAATATTGCCTTGGTGATAGAAATGATGCTGGAGAACGCATGATAGAATTCTGCAAAACCAATGATTTGTTCATTTCAAATACCTTCTTTAGACAGCATAAGAGACAACTATACATATGGACCTCGCCAGATGGAATACATAGAAGTCAAATTGACGACATCTGTGGAAAGAGACGATGGAAAAGCTCCATATCATCAGTCAAAACAAGACCTGGGGCAGACTGTGGAACAGACCATCAATTACTCATATTCAAATTGAAACTGAAGCTGAAGAAAATGAAAACAAGTCCACGAGAGCCAAAATATGACTTTGAATATATCCCACCTGAATTTAGAGGTCATCTGAAGGACAGATTTGATACATAAAATACTAAAGACTGAAGACCAGAAGAGTTGTGGGATGACATCAAGAACATCATACATGAAGAAAGCAAAAAATCATGAAGAAGACAAGAAAGAAGAAAAAGGTCAAAATGGATGTCAGATGAGACACTGAAACTTGCTCTCCAGCATAGAGATGCTAAAGCAAATGCAAGAAAAGAGGAGGTCCAAGAGCTAAACAAATTTCAGAGATCCGCTCGAGAAGATAAAGCCAAATATTACAACAAAATGTGCAAAGATCTGGAATCAAAAAACCAAAAAGAAAACACACTCAGCATTTCTCAAGCTGGGGGAACTGAAGAAAAATTCAAGCCTCGACTTTCGTTATTGAAGGATTCTCTGAGCAAATTATTGAATGATGCATAAAGCATCAAGAGAGTATTGAAGGAATATACATGGAGTCACTAAACCAAAAGGAAATGGTTAATGTCCAGCAGTTTCAAGAAGTAGCAGATGATCAAGAGTAAATGATACTGAATGAGGAAGTCCAAGGTGCATTGAAGGATTTGGCAAAGAACAAGGCACCAGGAACTGATAGAATAAAAATTGAAATCTTTCCAGAAAGTGAGGCAGCACAGGAGGCACTCACTCATCTCTGCCAAGAAATTTGGAAGACAAGTATCTGGCCGACTGATTGGAAGAGATCCATATTTGTGCCCATTCCAAAGAGAGGTGACCCAACAGAATGCAGAAAGCATCGGCCAATCTCTTTTATATTCCATGAGAGTAAAATTTTGCTAAAGATAATACAGAAATGGCTACAATCACACATTGACAAAGAATATCCAGAGGTTTTAGCCGGATTCAGAGGAGGCCGTGGAACTAGGAATATCATTGCTGATGTCTGATGGCTTTTGGCTGAAAGCAGAGAATATCAGAAAGATATTTACCTGTGCTTTATTGACCATGCAGAGGCTTTCAGTTGTGTGGATCGTGACAAGCTATGGACAATATTGAGAATTTGAGTATTCCGGAACACTTAATTGTGCTCATGAGGAATCTGTACCTGTACAAAGAAGCAGTTGTTCGAACAGAACATGGGAACACTGAATGTTTTAAAATTAAGAAAGGTGTGCGGCAAGGTTTTATTCTTTCACCATACTTATTATTCAACCTGTATGCTGAGCAAATAATCGGAGAAACTGGGTTCTGTGAAGAAAAACATGTCATCAGGATTGGAGGAAGACTCATTAACAACCTGAGATATGCAGATGATAGAAGCTTGCCTGCTGAAAGTGAAGATGACATAAAACATTTACTGATGAAGATCAAAGAGCACAGCCTTCGTTAGGAATTGCATCTCAATGTCAAGAAAACAAAAATCCTCACCATTGGACCAGTAAACAGCATTCTGATCAATGGGGAAAAGATTGAAGTTGTCAAGGACTTCATTCTTCTTGCATCAACTATCAACTCTCCTGGAAGTAGCAGTCAGGAAATCAAACGACGTGTTGCATTAGGCAAATCTGCTGCATAATACCTTTTTAAAGCATTGAAGAGCAAAGATAGCCTGAGGACTAAGGTGCACCTGACCCAAGCCATGCTATTTTCAGTCACCTCATATGCATGTGAAAGCTGGACAGTGAATGAGGAAGACCGTAGAAGAATTAACACATTTGAGTTCTGGTGTTGGAGGAGAATATTGAAAGTGACATGGGCTGCCAAAAGAACCAGTAGATCCATTTTGGAAGAAGTGCAGCCAGAGTGCTCCTTGGAGGCTAAGATGGCCAAACTTCATCTCTCATACTTTGGAGAAGGATATCATGTTTGGTAAGGTGGAGGGAGGGTCAGAGAAAAAGAATAAGACCCCCAACGAGATGGATTGGCCAGGTGGCAGCCTCGATTGACTCAAGCATGGCAGCAGTAGTGAGGTTGGCCCAGGATCGGGCAGTGTTTCTTTCTGCTGTGCATAAAGTTGCTGTGGGTCGGTACCGACTTGATGGCACACACAGTAAGATAAGCCCTCGACCTCAAGGTCAGTTTGAACTGCAAGGTCAGTTGTTCAAACTCACCAGTCGCTCCTTGGAAATCCTATACAGGGTCACTATGTGTCGGAACTGACTCTACAGCGCATCACAATAACAACAATGACAAACTATAATCATAGTGGATAACACTGATTTATATATTCATATCAGTCTCATAAATTTTAACACTTCTTTTTCATAGTCTTTAGCTTCATTTATGTGATTAGATAGTTATTTAATTTGCTATTTCTCTGTTTTTGAATATTTAATTCCGTTTCTACTCTTGCACTATAGTGAACATTGAAAAGCAATGTGTTCTATGGCTGCTATAGATCTCAAGACCACAAATATCAGTACTTTCTTAGATCTCTTTACTTTCATCACTTGCCAAGTAAAATTGGCTTTCCTGTTTAGTGCCTTTTAATTTTAAAAACATTTTTAAACTAAGGTTTTTTGGGTGTTTTTTTTTTCCACTCTTCACTTTTCAAACGTTTCTTTGCGCATATGAGGACTAGCAGTGTGCCATAAGGCGACAATGAGAAGCTGCTGCTGGCAATCAGGCACACTCAGTAGTCAGTTACGTGACGTCCTCTCTCACACAGGAACTTTACATATGCTGTGGATCAACCTGTGGTTCTCTCACAAGCTGTTAAAACTGCCAGTGTTAAAACCTCAAATGTAAAATATGCAGATGTCAAGCATTGGGGATGTTATAAATAATCTATAGCATTTTCCATATTGAATTATTTCTATCGGATAGCATCCAAGAAGTAGAATTACTAGGAAGGGGCCTGAGTACTTTTTTGTGATTCTTGATGTTATTGTCAAATTGCTTTCCAAAAAGGTTGTACCAGCTTATAATGCCTTCAACAATGAATGATTAAGAGTAACTGTTTCATGAAATTATTAGCAACATTGGATGTTTAGTTGTTAATTGAATAGAATATTGATATTGTAACATGCAATGGGGCTTTTAAAGTCCTTAACCATACTACTAAACGTCATAGATGCAGTATATATTTAAGGTATAAGATGCAATCTTATTCCTTCATCATCCATGGTCCAGTTGTGTATATGTGTATGTGTGTAGTTGGAAAAATCTTATATGCTATATAAGCTATATCTCATATAAGTTATAGGAGATAAATAGGCAAATTTTTCTGAACCTCAGTTCATACATTTGAAAAGTGGGAATAGTAATATATTTCTTGGTTAATTTGAAATAACAAGGTTTCCTTGTAGACTAAGATTTATTGTTCATGTCATATGTGCATTTTGATCAATTTGTGTTAAGAAACATGGAGTTCTCTGTAACAGTTACTCTGAACCTCAAGACTTGGGATATTATACTTAACTAAACCACAGTGTTAGTATGAAATGCTACTAGATAACTTAGTATTTTTCTTGTTACTTCAATTTCCAGCATCATAAGCTTTTCTGAAAAAGAAGTACTCTTCATCATTAACAATTGTTGGAGTGTGGTTTCAGGGACAGTTTTGCTTGGTATATATCTTATGGTTGGCAGTTTTTATCTTTCAGAGTATTTTTTTATATGTTTCCCCATTGCCTTCTTGCTTGCATCGTTACTGCTGAGAAATTAAAACGTCATCTTTGTGTTTTTCCATTGTAGATAACATTTTATTTGCCTTGGGCTGCTTTCAGGATTCTTTCCATATCTTTGATTTGGTAGTTTGATTGTGATATATCTTGCTAATTTTCTTTTGGGGTCTTTCCTGTTTGAATGCTTATCTTCTCATCTTTTATGATAGGGAAATTTTTTTTGTTTTTTTTCCAGCAGCTCTTCAGCGATTTTTTCTATGGTTTTCTTCATCTCTTCCTGTTCTGGAATTCCAGTCACCCCTAAGTTATTTCTTTTCATGTTGTCGCACATGAATTATGGGCTTCAAATTTTTTCAGTCTTTTTTTCAGATTATATTATTTTACTAGTGTTGAGAAATTTATCTTCAGATTTACTAATTCTGGCATCCATTGATGCATGTCTACTCCTTTGCCCTTTCAGTGTACTGTCCATTTCTGGTGTCTTAGTATTGTCTGGAATTCTGTTTGCAGGTTTTATATCATTTCCAATGCTTTTGTCTATTTAGTTTGACTGTTCCTGTAGCATTTTCTGAATTCTTCCTTGTTTCCTCAACCTATCAATTGTTTGGATATACCTAAATATCATTCTCCTGAATTACTTTTCAGGTAGTTCCAGTGCTTCTTTTTCCTCAGAAACAAGCTCTGCTTCTTTGTTTTCAGTTTGAGCGGCTCTTTCTTGTTTCTTCATGTAAACAGAAATTTTCTGATGCTGTCTAGGGATTGTGGTAGTGTTGTATTTGTATTAAGTTGATGAATGTATGTTGGTGTATTCTTAGCATTCACCAACTGCCTCCTCACGGGCATGATCAAGAGATAAGCTTGTATACTTGTATTCTCTGTTCACTGTACAATTAAATTCAGAGTAGAAATAACGGATGTTGGTTGTAGGCTATAACTCTTGGTGTATAGCCGTTGGCACTATCTCTTGCCCAATTGGTGGGATTCTAGAGGGCATGACTGTGGCTTGGCTGTATAGTCATGGTTGCTATCTCCTATCAGGTGAGGAAGAAGAAAGAAAATAGAAACAAACCAGACAGCACAGTGAAAAATGAAAGTCACCTGCTTTCTCTCCACCAATAAGTAGTATGATGTACCACCCCCTGGGCTCTTGCCTTCACAGCTACCTGAGAAAGTTCATGATGGCATTTGCAGACTCACACAGATTGCCAGCTTCCTTTCCTTACTTTTTTTTCTTTACCCTACACATCCCACCTGCCCTAGTGAGTCAGTCTAGGACTGGCCAAGGTCCACTTTGCAGATTTGGAGCAGGGCCTACCCTAATAGGATTATTGTATATAGCTCGTCCCTGGGACTCACAACCTCCAAGAGATTCCGGCTGCCTGGAAAGCAGGAGATTGCTTAGGGGTGTACAAGTTTTGATTGGTTTTTCAAAGAAATGGATTAGACTATTTTGACTTACTCGCTTTTTTATATTGAATTATATAGCATGGTAGTAATAACCAAAAAACAAACGCACTGCCATTGCATTGATTCTGTGACTCCTAGTGACCCTATAGAACAGAGCCTAACTTATTCTTAGGGTTTCCGAGACTGTAAAGCTTTACAGGAGCACAGAGCCACATCTTTCTCCTTTGGAACAGCTGGTGGGTTTGAACCAGTGAACGCGCAACACTTAACACACTCACCACCGTGGCTCCTAAATATAGTAATATTAGTAGTTTAATTTCTTAAGAACAAAGTATTAAGGGAGGCAGATAACAGATATAAAGGTGTAACAACCAGAGTGAACACCTCTTGAAGATCAATATACTAGGCATTAGTGAGCTAAAATGGATTGTTATTGACTGTTTTTGATCAGGCAATCATATGGTATACTATGTTGGAACAACAAATCGAAAAGGAATGGCATCAATATTTTATGATCTATCCTGAAATGCAAGGCTGCCGGTGACAGATAATATCCGATGCCTGAAAAAAGACCAACTAAGAAAAGAGCGTTGAATAAGACAGAGCCAAGATGAGTCTTCTGAGAAACTCGCTCCTTGGTGGTCCGGAGGTGATGCTGCTTCTGGTGTCTCTGAAGATGTTCTGTTACTGTTGAACATTGGCCCACCCACTTGCAACGCCAAGAAAGCTCAACCAACAGTTTGTCTAAATATAAACTTACTATGTTAAGACATGGGGAGGGTCCTTGAATGAGAACCGCTTTTGTAGCTGGGTGCACCAGAAATTTAACAGCAGAGGAATTGAGAAAGCTCGGAACTGTGGGAAGCAACACAAGAAGTTTGACCTTGTCTTCACGTCCATCCTGAATCGGTCCACCCACACAGCCTGACTGATCCTGGAAGAGCTGGGGCAGGAGTAGGTCCCCATGGAGAGCTCCTGGAATCTCAGTGAGAGTCACTATGGAGTCTTGATTGGTCTCAATAGGGAGAAAATGGCTTTGAATCACAGTAAAGAACACATGAGGCTCTGGAGAAGGAGCCTATAACGTGACCCCAGCTCCCATTGAGGAGTCCTATCCTTACTACCAAAAGTTCTACAATGACCGGCGGTATCTCGGATGAAGATGTCATCAACATCACTCTCCCCACTGGTGTCCTCATCCTCTTGGAACTGGATGAAAACCTACATGCCATGAGGCCTCACCAGTTCCTGGGCAACCAAGAAGTGATCCAGGCAGCCATTAAGAAAGTGTAGGACCAAGGAAAAGTGAAAAGGAGCTGCTGCCAAATAAAGTCTTTGCCGAGTGCAGCCTTGGAAGAGGCTCCAGAGCAGCGATGTACAGTGTGCTATGGTACTCTTCCTCTCCCTCTGTCTCTCTTTCTCCATGAATTTGCATTTTCCAAAGCTAGGAGGTGGGGTAGAGTTTGTACAGGTAACTAATCTCTGTCTAGATAATGGTTTTAGGACGCTGGAGTGCCCATGTCATTGGACTTATGAGTGAGCTCTCGTGCAAGCCCTATTTGAATGTATTACTAACCTAGAACCCAGTTGGGCTTGATCATGGTCATATATTTCAGTGAAGGTGTGAAGTTCAAGGTGTTCCTCATTCAATAAATCACCTATATTGAGCCACCATTGCCACCCCTGAGGTGATGGCAGTGAACCAAAGATAGAACCCCTGAAGTTTGCATTGCTGTTCACTTAGTTTTCTTAAGTAGTGCACTCACCTTTATAGTTACAAAGACTTTCAGGGATGATGGGAAATCATATTAAATCATTCCGTCTACTAAAGTATTTAGTGTGAATCTTTTCCTAAAGGAAAAGTATTGCTTTGATAGTTAAAATCAGAGACCCATTGAATGGGAACATCACAGGTGAGTTCCTCTCAGCAAACAACGAAGATGGCAACAGCAGGAAGGCCCTTTAACTTGTTTCTAGTACAGGGACATGGTTTGTTTAGCGTCTGGTAGAATTCCTCTTGACCACTAGAAGTAGCAGTACATAGACAACCATACCTGTTTATGCTTTTTTTTGGTGGGGTTATTGTACTTTAATCTTGGAATACTTAAAACTGGTGTAGGAATAAAGGCCAACTAATATGGCCATTATTCAAAATTTACGTGCCAAATGCAATAGATAAATAGAATTTTTAAAATTAACTTACGTAGTCTGAATGAAATTGATCAAACATACAGTTAAAATGCTTTGAAAATTACTGGTGATCAGAATGTGAAAGTTGAAAACAGGATTGATAGCTGAAAAATACAGCTTTGGTGATAGAAATGACACTGAAGATCACAATAGCATTTTGTGAAGATCACAATAGCATTTTGTGAGATCAGATTACTCATTTTAGATACATTTTTTCCAACAAGAAACTGTGAATGTACTTCCTTCATCAGATGAAATGCTCAATAGTAAAATCAACAACATCTGTGGAATGAGAATATGGAAAAGTTCACTATCACCAGTCAAACCAAGGCCACGGACTGACTACAGAACAGACCTTTAAATGTTTCTGTGAAAGTACAAGTTGAAGCTGAAGAAAATTAAAATGGGTCCAGGAGAGCCAGAATATAACCTTGCATATTTGTTGTTAAGTACCATGGAGTCAGTTTCGATTCATAGTGACCCTGCACAGGGTTTTTAAGGCTATAAATCTTCATGGGCACAGAAAGCCTCGTCTTTCTCCCGCGAAACGGCTGGTAGTTTCGAACTGTCAGCCTTGAGGTTAGTAGCCTGATTCTTAACCACTACCCTACCAGAGCTCCTTAACCTTGTGTGTATCCCATCTGAATTTAGAAATCATCTCAAGAATAGATTTGATGCATTGAATACTGATGACTGGAGACCAGATTAGTTGTGGGATGACATCAAGAAAATGAAGAAATCAAAAGGTCATTAAAAAGAAAACAAAATGAATGTCAAAAGACACTCCAGCGTATGTTCCTGAACACAGTAATTAAAACAAATGGAAAAAATAATTGAAGTAAAAGAGCTGAGCAGATTTCGAAAGACAGCTCTGGAAGATCAAGTACTATAATGAAATATGCAAAGACCAGGATTTAGAAAATCATAAGGGAAGAATTGTTGATATTTCTCAAGCTGAAATACTTAAAGAAAAAAAAAAAACAAGCCTTGTGTTACAATACTGAAGGATTTTCAGAGTTTTCAAGGAAACTGGTGGCATGGATTAAGCATTGAGCTGCCAACGAAAATGTTGAATCCGCTAGTCAGTCTGAAGGAGAAAGATGCAGTCTGGTTCCGTAAATATTTATAACTTCAGGAACCCTGTGGAACAGTTCTCTTCTGTGTGGTGGGTTCACTATGATTTGGGATCAAATCGATACCAGTGGGAGACAGAAGAATGAACAAATCTGTTTTAGAAATACAGCCAGAATGCTCTTTAGAAATGAATATTGGAAGACTCTGTTTTACATACTTTGGACATATTATCAGAAATGCAAATCCCTGTAAAAGAACATCGTACTTAATAGAGAGTCAACAAGAGTGAGGAAGACCCTTAATAAGCTAGATTGACACAATGGCTGCAGCAGTGGACTGAAACAGCAACAAATATGAGGATGACACCGAACTGGGCAGTGTGTATTTCTGTTGTACATAGGATTGCTATGAGTCAGAGCTCATTTACTGTTGTTAGTGCCGTCGAGTCAGTTCCAATCCACATCAACCACAGTTCTAGCTGTCACATTTTTTTGTTGTTATTCAGTGCTGTTGAGTCAGTTCTGGCTCATAGCGACTCTTTGTAGGGTTCCTGAGGAGTAACTGGTGAGTTTGAGCCACTGACTTTGAAGTTCAAACCGACCTTGAGGTCCAGTACTTATCATGTTGTTGTTGTTGTTATGTGCCGTGGAGTCGGTTCTGACTCATAGCGATCCTACACAGGGTTTCCGAGGCTGTAAATCTTTACAGGAGCAGACCGCCTCATCTTTCTCCCGCAGAACCTCTTGTAGTTTCGAACTGCTGACCTTGCGGCTCACAGCCCCATTCGTAACCGCTACGCTACTAGAGCTCCTTGCTTATCACAATGTTGTTGTTGTTGTTATGTGCCGTGGAGTCGGTTCTGACTCATAGCGATCCTACACAGGGTTTCCGAGGCTGTAAATCTTTACAGGAGCAGAAAGCCTCATCTTTCTCCCGCGAAGCGGCTGGTAGTTTCGAACCGCTGACCTTAAGGTTCGCAGCCCGATTCGTAACCACTACGCTACCAGAGCTCCTTGCTTATCACATTAGGGGTGTGTTAATTAAAATGTTTGACCAAAGATAGCAGGTTAAATTTTAAGTTGATAATTTTGTATGACCTGCAGATGATGATATAAATTTTGGCAGAAAAAAAGGTTCCCCACTAGAGGTTTGAAAAAAGAGAAGATATGACATGGTTGTCTCAGAGAGTAAAGAAGAGATAACTATGTAATAGGATTACCAGGCAGCAGTAAGAGTGCACTTGTAGTTCATAGCCATGTAAAGTACAGAAAGCCAGCTTAGGTATGTATTTTATTGTGTTAATGAGTAACCTTGGGTACAGGGCACGAAAGAGTTTTAAAAGTTAAAAAACGAGAGATAGAAATGTTCAGTACTATTGGGAAAGGGTATGATACGGAAATTGTAGACTTCTTATGGTGAGAGACTTAAAGGGAATAAAAGGCCTAATGAAATGAGTAGTCACTGTGTTCCCACTCTAATCGTAGTGATATTCTAAAGTGTTGTGAGGTGAAATTGTTAGGAGCACCCAGAGCTCTAAGGTCCTGCCTTCCTCTTCCAAAGAAGGCATGGAAACCGAGTATTGTCTCCCACCCATAGGAGAAGCTGCTGCTTGACTCCAGCTGATGGGTATATGTTTGGGGTGGGGGTACATTTCTTCCTTGGCTCACTTTTTCCTCCATTATTTTCTATTGTAATCCTATTTTTATGCTGATGTCTCCTTTTTTATACTTTGTTACTTATTTTTCCCAACCTTTTCTCTTGAATAGTTCCTCTTTATGGAGTTGGATATGATTATGTAATTTTATTCCATCTTCATTCTTTTGTTAAATGTTGTGTTGGTAACAGACATCAATGACATGTACCTACAATTATGACCATTGTATTTTATATTCATTATTCCAAAATGTTTCTGGTCATTCACTTTGCTAACATTTTCATTTTTAGACCGTTCAAAACCTGTTTAGTATTTACTTTTGGCTATCTTTATTTCCATTTATTGCCAGTGTACCCACTATTTGAAATATATTCACAAGCATGGTTTTTTGGTTAGAACGTTTTTAATAACCAGATGTTTAAAATTTTGAGTTGACTAGAGGAGAACATTAAATGGAAAATTTTTTAAATAAGCTAAAAGAATTTTTAATTTGCATCATATTTTGACTGCCTAATTTCAGAAATAAGTTTTGTGTGTATAGCAGGTGAAGCAAAATGAAAATAATAATTAGTAATTCAAGTCAATTTGTATGCATTTAGTTTGAGTTTATATTTTAAGAAAACAAGAGAATATGTTGTTTTAATAGCACCACTGTTGTTTTGTATGGTCCTTCATTTAACATATTACTTTCTTGAAGCAATCTTGAGTGCCTTTTCTATTTTAATCTTTGAGAAATAATCATTTATATTACCATGTGTATATGACTAACCTTCTCAGTTAACTTTCTTACTGACTTTTTAAATTTTAATTATGCTAAAGCTACTCCTGGTATGGCTGTGTAGGATCAGCACTGGACTACAAACCCCAGCTACTCTTTGGTTGGCAGTTCAAACCCACCAGCTACTCTTTGGAAACCCTATACATGGTCACTATGAGTGAGAACCAACTCAAAGCGACCTTATACGCAACAGAACAAAACACTGCCCAGTCCCGTGCCAACCTCACATTTGTTGCTAAGCCTGAGCCCATTGCTGCTGCCACTGTGCCAATCCATCTCACTGGGGGTATTCCTCTTTTTCTCCACCTCTCCACTTTACCAAACATAATGTCCTTCTCCAGGGACTGGTTTCTTATGATAATATGTCCAAACTACAAGAGACGAAATCTGGCCATCCTGGCTTCCAAGGAGCATTCTGGCTGTACTTCTTCCAAAACAGATTAGCTTGTTCTTATGGCAATCCATGCTACTTTTAATAATCTCCTCCAACACCGTAACTCAGATGCATCAATTCTTCTGCAGTCTTCCGTACTCACTGCCCAACTTTCGCATGCATGTGAGGTTATTGAAAATACCATGGCTTGAGTCAGGTGCACCTTAGTCCTCAAACTGACATCTTTGCTCTTCACTTTAAGAAGGTCTTGTGCAGCAGAATTGCTTAGCGCAGTACATCATTTGATTTCTTGACAGCTGCTTTCATGAGTGTTATTGGTTGATCTGAGCAATGAAGTCTGTGACAACTTCAAATTTTTCTTCATTGATTATGTATATTATTTATTGGTCTAGTGGTGAGGATTTTTGTTTTCTTTACATGGAGATGCAACCCATATCAAAGGCCTTCTATCTTTATCAGTAAGTGTTTTAAGACCTCTTTCCTTTCAGCAAGCATGGTTGTATCATATGCATATTGCTGGTTTTAATAGTCTTTCTCCAATCCTGATCCCAAGTTTTTCTTCTTATAATCCAGTTTCTCGTATTATTTGCTCATCATACAGGTTGAATAATTATGGTGAGAGAACACAACCCTGGTACACACCTTTCCTAATTTTAAACCATTTGGTGTTCCCTTGTTCTGTTCAAACAAGTGCCTCTTGATCTATGTACAGATTTCACATTAGTACAGTTAAGTGTTCCAGAATGCTTACTCTCCGCAGTGTTGTCCATAGCTTGTCATGATCCACACAATACTCCTTAGTAAGGAATATAAAGTGAATTTATAAGTTAGAAAATAAATACATAATTTATTTGAAGGTGATTAACATTTGGAGATGAAATTTTGTTTTTTTAAGTAAATATTTTTCAGATTATTCAAAAGTTCAGTTTATTATTTAACATTATATAATGTTAAAACAAACATAACTTACATGAGTATTAGTAGCAAGGACACACTATAATTCAATGAATTTTGTATTTAATTCATACCATATAAAAACTCTTCCATTAAATTAGTCTAATGTAACATAGAAGCACACACTTATTTATTTATCTGATTGGAGTCCCTGTGGGGAGTGCACTAGGCTTCTAACCAAAAGCTTGGTGCCTCCATTCCATCCAGAGGTGCCTTGGAAGAAGGCCCTGGTGGTCTACTTCTATCTTAGGCCAGCTTTTCTTGAGAAGCAAAACCAGTGAAACCTACATATATGTATGTATGTGTGTGTATATTATATATATAAAAGAGATATTATGTATTATATATATAGACAAGTTTGTTGTCAAGGAAAAGCTTACAATTGTAGAGTCCCAGGTCTTCAGCAAAAGTGAGAGTCTTTCCCTCATGGCCATTTATATTGGGAGCAATCCACACCCCTAAAGAAGCATCCCGTTAACTGATTGGCTGCTAATAAGCCACTCATCGTAGAGTCACTTATGCCAGTGTTAGATTTCATCACCATGGGAATAAGCATATCTTAACTGTTGAACCACTTAACCCAAAACCCTAACTATTATAACTTCCCAAACAAATCAGCCGTTTAAAACCTTACAAAGTACATGTGGTCACCATGGGTCCGAATCAGCTTAATAACAATAGGTTTTATGTAGTAGGGTATATACATACATACATACATACATTGGCAAGGAACTAGCAGATATTCAAGCCACATTCAGACAAAGAAATGTAACAAGGCCTTTGGCTGTGGATCATGCCAAGCTATGGGCAACATTGTGTAGGAGTATTCAAGAACATTTAATTGTGCTCATGAGGAACCTGTATATAGACCAAGAGCCAGTCATTCATAGAACAAGGTGGCACTGAATGGTTTAAAATCAGAAAAGGTGTGTGCCAGGGCTGTAGTCTTTCACCATACTTAACCAATCTGTACACTGAGTAAATAATCAGACCATTTGGATTATACAATGAAGAGCCTGGCGTTACGATTGGGAGAAGACTCATTAAACTGCGATATGCAGATGATGTGACCTTGCTTGCTGAAAGTGAAGAGAACTTAAAAGACTTACTGTTGGAAATCAAAGACTACAGCCTTCAGTATGGGTCGCACCTAGTGGAGAGAAAACAAAAATCCTCACCATGATAAATAGACAAAAGATTGAAGTTGTCAAAGACTTCATTTTTCTTGAATCTACTTGTCAACACTTATGGAAGCAGCAGTCAGGATACCAAAGCATGTGTTACATTAGGCAAATCTGTTGCACAAGACCTCTTTAAAGTGTACAAGAGCAAAGATGTTAGTTTGAGGACTAAGGTACACCTGACCCAAGCCATGGTATTTTCAATAGCTTCCATATGCATGTAAAAGTTGGACAGTAAATAAGGAAGATCGTAAAAGAATTGATGCATATGAGTTATGGTGTTGGAGGAGAATATTTAAAGTACCATGGACTGCTGGAAGAACTAACAAATCTGTGTTGGAAAAAGTGCAGCCAGTATAGTATGCTCCTTAGAAGCCAGGATGGCAAAATTCACCTCTCACTTTGGACATATTAGCCGGAGGGACCAGTCCCTGGAGAAAGACATCATGCTAGGTAAAGTGAAGGATCGATAATAAAGAGGAAGACCCTGCCTTCCAACAAGATGCATTGGCACCATGTCAGCAGCAGTGGGCTCAAACTTAACAACAATTCCTATAAATTGGATGACACAGGATGGCACAGGACTGGAGAGTGTTATATTCTCTTGTGCAAAAGGTCTCTTTGAGTTGGATCTGACTGGATGGCACCTAACAACAATAACAACAACATACCGCCTATAGATAATTTGCAAACAGTGTCCCCCACCTCTTTATGATAGGTTTCTCATGCCAGAGGGCAGTTTCCAGTGACGTCTGAATATCCTTTTTAGGACTGTTGTGCACCCCCAACCCTCAAATAAATCTGTTAATCTGGCAGTGCCATAGAAGGATGTCCATTGTTTTAGTAATGGAAAAATTGAAGTAACCTAAAGTCTTACTGTTTTTTGTTTTGTTTTTAATTTTTTGGTTTGGTAATGACCCCATTTTTGCATAAATATGTTTAAACTTTTTTTATGCATTGGAAAGACAATTTGTAGCAATACTAGCTAATCTTGAGTAGCTCTTTGTGAGGGCAATAGAGGGAAGAGTGGGGAGAGGAGGACGAAGGAACTTTCCTTTTTGACTTTGTGTTTGGGTGGGTAAACCCTGGTGCAAAGCATAGATCACTTTTGTAATTAAATTGTTTTGGTAAATATGGTTGGTTGATTTTACTAGACTTCATTATGAATAATGTATTTTCTTGCCATTCTTTTACATCCCATTGTCCTGATGTGGCGCTGTGGGCTAATGCACTGGACTGAAAAGTCGATTTGAACCACAGGGTTGTCGGTTCAAGCTGACCAGTCGCTCCTTGGAAACGCTATGCAGGGTCGCTGTGGGTCAGAACTGACTCAACAGCATTTAACAACAACAACAATACATCCGTGTCACAGGGGGCTATGATTACTGTGGTCATGGAGGATGGACGTTGTGATAATAATGAGGAAGAAACAAAGATTGTCATCCACTATCTTGTAAGAAGGAACTCTGGTAGCATAGTGGTTACGAGCCAGGCTGCTAATCTCACAGTCAGCAGTTCCAAACTACCAGGGATTCCTGGAAGAAAGGTGAGGCATTCTGCTCCCGTAAAGATTTACAGCCTCCGAAACCCTGTGTAGGGTCGCTGTGAGTCAGAACCAACACCACAGCACATAACCGGCCACTACCACTATCTTGTAAAATGTCATGTGTGTCTAGAATTTAAATCTTAGGTGTGCACTCCTTTCTTGATTCATCAAGGGCTTTGTAATGGCAGTAACTAGAACTTCAGATTATACAAAAGGCATTTGAGTCATTTGTGGAATGTGTAACAAAATGAGAAATAACAAGGATTGTCTAAAAACATTGCTTGTACTTTTTCTTCATATTGTTGTTGTTGTTAAGTACTGTGGAGTCGGTTCCCACTCTAAGTGACTCAGCACAGTGTTTCCGAGGCTGTAAATCTTTACGGGAGTAGAAAGCCTCATCGTTCTCCTGTGGAACAGCTGGTAGTTTCGAACTGCCGACCTTGAGGTTAGCAGCCTGATTCATAACCACTATACTACCAGAGCTCCTTCATATAGTTGCTAATAAGTTTCTTAGTGACTACTGGGATATTTTTTAAACGATAATTTTGGCCCTTAATAATTCTGAGATTTAATTTTTTAAAAAATAACTTTTTAAAAATCTACAGCAAAAACTAATATTTTTATACTAGTAGTTTCAGAAAGCTAAAATTCCCATGCCTTTGAAGCTTTCAGCTAATTGGTCTGCTTTGTATTTTTTTTTTTTATCTTCATGTGATCCCAATTAAATATGTAAATCACTAAGACCCTGTGGCTGCAAACATGCAGGATTCTGTTACCGCTCTCCTTCCCTCTCTGCATGTGTTACCTCTCAGCTGTACTGTTTTCATCTGTAGCTGCTGTTCCAGACCTTAGTGTTTTTTGTTTTTATACTTTAACTTGAACTTAAAGTCAGCCTGAAGTTGTTCAAGAAAGCTTCCCTCATTTCTACTGTTGTGCGTATGGTTTTCCCACAGCCCAAAAAAGAATGAATTCTTTTGCCTATTCTATTTGTGGTTGTCCCAAATCATCATTCGATATACTAACTACCAGGCTAGCAATCTATCCTTTTTCTTCATACCTGTTTTTGACAAACTTCTTGGATTGTTATTGTTGTTAAGTGCCATCAAGTCAGTACCAACTCATAGCAACCTTATGCACAGCAGAATGAAACACTGCCCGATCCTGGGCCAACCTCACTACTGTTGCCATGCTTGAGTCCATCGATGCTGCCACCTGGCCAATCCATCTCGTTGAGGGTCTTCCTCTTTTTCTCTGACCCACTATCTTAGCAAACATGATATCCTTCTCCAGCGAATGGTCTCTCCTGACAATATATCTGAAATATGAGAGACAAAGTTTGGCCATCTTGGCCTCCAAGAATCACTCTGGCTGCTTTTCTTCCAAAACGGAGCTATTGGGTCTTTTGGCAGCCCATAGCACTTTCAATATTCTCCTCCAACACTATAACTCAAAAGCATCAATTCTTCTATGGTCTTCCTTATTCACTGTCCAGCTTTCACATGCATATGAGCTTATTGAAAATAACATGGCTTGGGTCAGGCGCACCTTAGTCCTCAAGCTGACATCTTTGCTCTTGACATCTTTGCTCAAAATCTTGTGCAGCAGATTTGCCTAATGCAACACATTGTTTGATTTCTTAACTGCTGCTTCCGTGAGTGTTGATAGTTGACTCAAGAAGAATGAAGTCCTTGACAACTTTAGTCTTTTCTCCATTGATAAGAATGCTGTTTATTGGTCCAGTGGTGAGGATTTTTGTTTTCTTGACATTGGGATGTAATCCATACCGAAGGCTGTGCTCTCTGATCTTCATAAGTAAATATTTCAAGTCCTCTTCACTTTCAGCAGGCAAGCTTCTATCATCTGCATATCTCAGGTTGGTAATGAGTCTTCTTCCAATCCTGACGCCACGTTTTTCTTCATAGAACCCAGCTTCTCGTATTATTTGCTCAGCATACAGGTTGAATAAGTATGTTGAAAGAATACAACCTTGTCGCACGCCTTTCTTAATTTTAAACCATTCAGTGTTCCTATGTTCTGTTAGAACAACTGCTTCTTGGTACCAATACAGATTCCTCATGAGCACAATTAAGTTTTCCGGAATACTCATACTTTGCAATGTTGTCCATAGCATGTTATGATCCACACAATCGAAAGCCTTTGCATAGTCAATAAAGCACAGGTAAACATCTTTCTGATATTCTCTACTTTCAGCCAAGATCCAGTGGACATTATCAATGATATTCTTTGTTCCACGGCCTCTTCTGAATCTGCTAGAACCTCTGGAAGTTCTCTGTGAATGTGTGATTGTAGCCATTTCTGTATTACTTTTAGCAAAACTTTACTCACATGGGATATCAAAGAGATTGTCTGATGTTTTCTACATTCCGTTGGGTTACCTCTCTTTGGAATGGGCACAAATACGATCTCTTCAATCAGTCGGCCAGATAGTTGTCTTCCAAATTTCTTGGCAGAGATGAGTGAGTGCCTCCTGTGCCGCCTCACTTTCTTGAAAGATTTCAGTTTTTGTTTCATCAGTTCCTGGTGCCTTGTTCTTTGCCAATTCCTTCAATTCACCTTGGACTTACTCCTTCAGTATCATTGGCTCTTGATCATATGCTACCTCTTGAAATGGTTGAATATTAACCATTTCCTTTTGGTACAGTGACTCTCTATATTCCTTCTATCTTCTCTTGCTGCTTTCTGAATCATTCATTAATTTGCCCAGAGAATCTTTCAATAATGAAAGTCAAGGCTTGAATTTTTTCTTCAGTTCCCCCAGCTTCAGAAATGCTGAGCATGTTCTTCCTTTTTGGTTTTCTGATTCCAAATCTTTGCACAATTTTTTGTAATATTTGGTTTTTTCTTCTTGAGCTGATCTTTGGAATTTTCTGTTCAGCCCTTGGACCTCCTCAAATTACTGAACAAGAACAGCAACAAGCTACCAGTACAATTCACAGTTTTTTTTTTGTTGTTGTTGTTGTTTTACTGTATTTACCTTGGATCATAGAGTTTAAGATTATCATTTCATTATAGTCAATATGCAAGTGTCTATTAAAGGTCTTGTTCTTGTAACTTCCTAGGATTACTTACTTTCAATTACTGCATTATGGCTGTCTTTTTCTTTTAATTGGATAGTAATATAGCCCATAAATTAGTACTTTAACATTTGTTTTTACACATTATTTTTTATAACTACATAGTTGGTGTTATTCTACCCCTATTTTACATTCTGTGTTGTTTCATTTATCATACATATTTTGTCATGTTTACAGATAATTTTTATAATCATGATGACTGTGTCACATTCTATTATATTTCTTTTTTATAAGTTATAAATTATTCCTTGGATGTTGCATTTTAAGGTCTAATGTTTTGCTGTTATGGATTACATAATAATGTCATACTGAATTGTCTTAGGAATAGATTCTAAACCTGGAACATCTTCAGCCTCTTTTCTAGTGTTTTTTGAAAGAGTTCTATTTGAAAATTTTTTCAAGCTTTTCTGCATGAGAGTCTTTTCTGGTTAGAACTTTAATTGTTGTTGTTGTTGTTGTTGTTAAATGCCGTTAAATTGGTTCTGACCCATAGTGACCCTGTATAGGGTGTTCAAGGAGTGGCTGGGGAGCTTGAACCACCACTGACCTTGCAGTTCAAACAACTTTGCAGTCTGACTCATTTAGTAGACCTTTAATAGACACTTGCATATTGACTGTACTGAAATGATAGTCTTAAACTCTACGATCCAAGGTAAAGCCAGTAAAAAAAATCTGTGACTTGTACTGGTAGCTTGTTGTTGTTCTTGTTCTCGTTGTTAGGTGCCATTGAGTCAGTTCCAACTCATAGTGACCCCATGTACAACAGAACAGAACCTTGCCTAGTCCTTTATCAGCCTCTAAATCACGGTTACATTTGACCCTGTTGTTGCTGACACCTGTTCAACCCATCTCCTTGGGAATCTTCATAATAACAGTATGGAATATAGGAAATTTAGGGATGGGAGTAAGCAATTGAAATAGCATAATTGGGGTGGCTTCATTGGAAGTTGATATTTGAACAAAGACCTAAGGGATATTTCCCCCATGATGTTTTTTGTGTCAAGGTGTTTCTCTCCCCCTCCCCCAAGAAAATCCATGTCATCCCATTTGATAATTTAATCTTTTAGTTTTCTCTTTTATTTTTAAAAATAAGCTTATTCTACATTTCGTATCTGGTGATCCTTCTGTGTCTGGCTTGATGGCTTTGGTTTCTGCTTACTTTGGTTCATGATGGCTTGTCTAGTTTGTGAATTTTGATTGTGATCTCATAGCCCTTGGATCTTTCTCTACTTGTGTGAATTATCAGAAGCCTGTGTGAAAGTGTTTCTTGTAGATAGTATGTGCCAGTTACAAATGGGTTCTTCCGGCTCTAGACAACTTGAAACTAAAATTTTGAATGGGCTTTTTGGTTTTGGCCTAGCAAGATTCTGTTCTCTCTCTGTTGGGAAAAGCGTTGCTTGTATAGCTGAGAGAACCCTTAAGAACCTTGGTTTTAAAGTGTTAAGTTCTATCAAGTTGGTTTCAACTCACAGTGACTTTACATCAGAGTCTTGGTGTGACATTGTAGGATAATCACTGGACTGCCAACCACAGATCCACCAGCTACTTCTCAGAAATTCTATACAGGGTCACTATGAGTTGGAACCGACTCAACAGCACTTAACAACATAGGCTTTTTATAGTCTCTTATGATTAATATAGTTAAGTGTCATTGAGTCGGTTCCAACTCATAGCGACGCTGTATAGAGTTTCCAAGAAGTGGCTGATGGGTTTGACCACCTCAGGTCTTTGGTCACATATCAACTTCCAATGAAGTCGCCCACAATTATGCTATTTCAATTGCTACTTACTTCCATTCCTAAATTTCCTATATTCTTATATAACCTTGCAGTTAGCAGTCCAGTGCTTATCCTAAAGCACCACACCAAGAATCCTGGGCAATATTGTTGCTGTTAAGTTCTGTTGAGTCACTTCTGTCTCATAATTAGTCTATATAGGGCTCCCAAGGGGCACCTCATAGGTTTGAACCACCACCCTTGCATTTAGCTTTTCAGTGCTTGTGCTAAAGTGCCACACCAGGATTCCTAATTAGTATTAGTAGTTCATTAAAACTCAAGATTCATACAAGACCATAGTAGATTAGTATATATCCCCGGAAAACTCCCTGACTCTGAGCTAGTTTAACATTAACTTTGAGCTTTCATGTGACTGGGCTCTGAAAAAAAAAAAAAAATCCCTCCATTTTCATTTATCTCAGCCATGAATTGAAACATCTTCATTTACTTTATATCTTGTCTGTAAATGTTATGTGTTAAAATAATGGTAGAACAAGTAGTTTTCCAGTCCTCTTTGCTATAAATTAAAGAACAGGGTAGCTTTAACACACACGACCAGGATTTTAGTCTGTCCGTACTAGGACAGCTTGATGTTATATATGTTATGATTGCAAACTACTTGAAAGGCAGGGAAAACATAAATAAAATACAGGCAAATAAGCAAAACAATAGCTCCCTAATGAAGCCCAAATGTGGTCTTGCATTTGAAGTTAGCTTTTAAAGAACATTTGATTGTAAGAAGCAAGGACAAGTTGGTTAGCAATGTAATGAGTATATAGTTGCAAATGGAAAGCATAATTTTAAAAGAAAGTTAAGGAGATTTAGAGAAAATTAAGAGTGTGATAAAGGAACCCTGATGGGACTCCTGGATTCCTGGAGTGGTGCTCTAGGGTCAGCACTGGACTGCAAACCACACAGTTGGCTCCTCAAAAATCCTATACAGGGTCACTATGAGATGGAACAGACTCGAAGGCCTTTTACAACAACAAAAGTGATGTAGTGGTGAAATGCTTGGCTGCTAACCAAAAGGATAGCATTGAAACCCATCCAGTGACTCCAAGAGATACCTGAAGATCTGTTCCCATAAAGAATACATACTAGAAAATTCTGGGGCAATTCTACTTTGTCACATTGGGTTGGTGTGAGCCAAAATTGATGACATGACAGCACTTAATAAACGCATATGTATGATAAGCTCAAATTCCAGACAAATGTAAAACAATTGCTGCCTTGTGAAATAGCTTTTAGGCAGCCAGCAGCAGCGGAAACAATACACATTCATTTAACACATACAACCCTTGAGAGAGTATCTTCTATGGATATATCATTGATTCATTTGGAAGAGATGAAGCTGAAAAACAGAAGTCCTCAATCTGATGAGCTTTACTAAGCCCTTTTCGTCCTTATTATAGCTACCTGTATTATTTCCAGATAATAGATATAACATGCGCTGGACTGTAAGGTCAGTTTGAACCGCAAGGTTGGCAGTTCAAACTCACCAGCCACTCCTCAGAAACCGTATGCAGGGTGGCTATGAATCAGCAGCAACTCAGAGGCATTTAGTAACAACAACAATAATGCATTGTTAGGACTCATGGTATAGCACTGTAGTATCAGCACTGCACTGAGAACCACAAGGTTGGCAGTTCAAACCCACCAGATGCTCCTTAGAAACCCGCTAGCCTTAGAAACAATGTAAAGTGCCAGTCAGAGCCAACAAATCCTCTTTGTATGAGTTTAATAGTACATTGTTGTTTTTGTTAAGTGTGGGCGACTTTGTTCTGACTCATAATGACCCTGTACAGGGTTTCTAAGAAGTGACTGGTGGGCTTGAACTGTCAACCTTGAGGCTGGCAGTCCAGTGTTTATCCTACAGTGCCACACCAAGTCTCCACTGACCCTACTGTGTTGTTGTTGTTGTTATGTGCCTTGGAGTCGGTTCCTGTACAGGGTTTCCAAGGCTGTAAATCTTTACAGGAGCAGAACGCCTCATCTTTCTCCCTCCAAACCGCTGGTAGCTTTGAACTGCTAACCTTGCGGCTTGCAGCCCAATTCGTAACCACTACACTACCAGAGCTCCTTGACCCTACTGTAAGGGATAAAAAATGACATAGGCAAAAATCGCCTTTATTCATATGGGATCAAGTATCAGGAATCCCTGGGGAGCTTAGACAGTTACATACTAGACACACTACCACTAGCCGAACGGTTGGCTGTTTGAACCACCCAAAGTTACTTGGAAAACAGGCCCTAGTGATCCGCTTCTGAGAGGTCACACAGCCTTGAAAACACTGTGGAGTACTTGTACTCTGCACACACAGGGTCGCTTTGAGTCCGAATCCACTTGATAACAATTAACAATAACAGTCCTATTTACATTTGTATGAGTAAGTGTTCCTTTCCTCTTTCCATACCATGGGGATTATTGACCAGTTGTGGAGGAGTGCCTTTGACACCATTATTCTTCAAGGGCATGACCAGTGGTTTTCCTCTAAAGATCTTGTACCCAGAGTGGATTCCAAGTTGGACATTTTGGTGAAGGTGGTGATTGTTAATGGTAGTTCTACTCTGTAACAAATAGGTTACCATGAGTTGTAATTGACTCAGTGGCAATGGGTTTGGGTTTTGTATTGTTTGTTTAGGATTTCTTTGTTTTTGTTTTGTGATGGTGGTTATAGATTTTTTATTTTTTAAAAGCTAATTTTTACATTGAATGTTATATGGTCTAGTTTATAATATTATTGTTGTTAAGTGCCTTCAAGTCAGTTTTGACTCATAGCTACCCTGTATAGGGTTTCTGAGGAAAAGCTGGTAGGTTTGATCTGCTAGTAAGCAGTGCAGTGCTTATCCTACAGCACCATACCAATTTATAATATACAGTCATAAAGAACAATTGGATCATAAATGTTCATAAATATTCTCAGTAGATTCTTTGTCTTAGTTAAATAAAAAATGCTAGTTTTCGCTTATACCAGAAATCTTTAAACATGCTTTCTGCTTTTTGTTTAACTTGTTATTGTGAATTGAATAAAGGTTTACAGAGCCGAGATCATCAGTTTTAGATTCAACAAATCATAAATGATCGCAGTGCCCCCTCCATGTAACACCATTTATCCCACTTCCTCCCTGTGTTTCTTGTTTCCATCCCTCTCATTTTTGTCCTTGAGTAAATGGTGCCCTTCTGATCTCAAATGGTTGACCATTCTATGGTGTGCATACCTTGCTAGTGTTATTGTCTCCCCTGTATTTAAGGAGCTCTGGTAGCATAGTGGTTACTAATCGGGCTGCAAGCCTCAAGGCCAGCAGTTTGAAACTACCAGCTGTTCCACAGGAGAAAGATGAGGCTTTTTGCTCCCCTAAAGATTTACAGCCTCAGAAACTGTTCAGGGTCACTGTGAGTTGGAACCGACTCCACGGCACATAACCACCACCACCATATACCTGTTTGGGATTCCTGATGTGATGTAAGGTAAACACTGGACTGTGAATCACAAGGTCAGCAATTCATACCCACCGTCTGTTCCTTGGAAACCCTGTGCAGGGTCACTATGAGTCAAAACCGACTGCACGGCACTTAACAACAGCAGCAATATACCTATCTACCACTTGGCTGAATATTGGGGGTGAGTTCAGTTCCAGGCATGAAGAGGGTGACCAAGGGCCATATTTCCTGGTTCCACCAATCTCTATCCAACCAGTTGTTTTTGTTAAATGCTGTCTAGTCAGTTCCAACTCACATAGACCCTGTATAGGGCTTCCAAGGAGTGATTCGTGAGTTTGAACCACTAACATTGTGATTCAGTGCTTATCCTGCAGTGTCACACCAGGATTCCATCCAACCAGTTGCTGTTGTTGTTGTTGATAAGTGCTATTGAGTAGGTTCCCACTCCTAACTAGCCTGTATGGGTATTTTTTGGCACGGCAGGTGAGTTTGAACCACCGGTCAATATGCCTAGTCTTTTTTATGATTCTGAGTTACGTTCCACATTTCCTCTTATGGTATCCAGTACTTTCCAGTGTGATCCCTTTCAGAACATTTGGTAGTTGTAACCAGGCACCATCTGGTTTTATGTTCTCAGGGTCGTAAAGACTGACGTTCATGTGTTCGATTAGTCCATTGGACTAATTTTTTCAAGTGTCTTCAATTTTCATCACTCTGATTTCCTCTGGACAGGAAGAGCCCAATAATAATAACACCTTAGACTGTTACTCATGAGTTTTTAAGATCCTAGTCACTATTCACCAAAGTAGAATGTAGACCATTGTGTTGTGGACTATGTCATGCCAATTAACCGTGGTGTCTCTCAAAACTGTGGTCCTGAGCCCCTAGACCAGTGACATATTCCCTCAAGATGTTTGGTAATGCCTAAGAAATTTTCATAACTTTTTCTCTTATATGCTCTGTCGCATTCATGAATGTGTTTGCAGATAAGGTAAATAAATACCCATGTACAATATTCTCTGTCAGACCTTTATGTTTGTGGGTGTGTGTACTCCCATTCTCCTTCCCACACCACATTCTGTTTTTATAAACAAAATCAATTATAGTACCTAGTTGAATTATTTGAAGTTATTCATGTCCTGTCCTTTGAAGACTTTTCAAATAACTTCAAACAAGTAAGGCCAGGGGGACTATATATACATTGCTTGTTTTTGTGGATTTTGAAAAGATATTTACATATGTTTTTGTATGTATGCAAACTGCCAAAGTTATTCTGAATGGTTTGCACTTAAATGATTATTGTCATAATTGAGTCATCTGTATTCACTGTTGACTTTGAAAGGACTTTTTGCCCCTTAGTTTTAGGATTTTTGAAGTTTTTAACTAACTCAGCTATGCTTGGAAATATACTTCAGATTTTTTAAAACAAATTTATATGAAACTAAAAAAAGTAAAAATGAAGTTGCTTTTTCAGTCATCACATAGTGTCTGCTCTCAAATGAGGCTAAAAACTGTCTCTTAAAAATGTTCTTGTGCTTATGCCAAGAGGCTGCTCAGATGGACATATTTTTTGAGAATTTAACATAAACAACTGTGAATCTGTTGCAAGAGATTTAAATGACCTAATGATGACAATGAGAACAAAGCATTTTTATGTTAACAGAGTAGTGTGTTAATGCATTATAATGTGTTTGCCCTGCTACTATTTTGGTGTGTTTAATGTGAGCCCTGCAAAAAAATGTAAAGACTTTATTTAACTGGATACTATTTCTTTGTTGTTATAAACAAATCAAATACCAAAAAAATAATTTTTCCTGAGAATAAACTTTATGAATTGTAATAGTGCTACAGATCATTTCTTTTAACCATGTGATCCACTTTGAGATAAAGACCATTTATTTAGATCTTCAATTTTTGGGTTATTTTCTTTTGGAGAGAATATGTTCCCAACGTGAGAGATCAAATAGTTGGATTAAAATATTAATCATTCCTTCCAGATAGGTTAATTGTTTATTAAGTACTTATTTTGTTTTGAGCACTATACTAAACATAAAGAAGGTTACCTAAGTTGCTATTGGTCTAGTTAGAGCAAAAGGCAATTATAATCAATTACTAAAGGAAATAACACATCACCTAAGTGGTACAAATAACGGAAGGTTATTTCTCTTCAGAAATAATCTAATCATTATCTAGAACAGTAGTTCTTCCCAGGATTGATTTTTTTGCCCCCAGGGAGATATATGAGACATTTTTAGTGTAATAAGTAGGGAATGTTACTGGCATCTAAAGGAAAGGAGGCCAGAGTTATTTTTAAGCATTCTCCTATATACCTCACAACAAACAATTATCTGATCCAGAATGACAATAGTTCTAAAAGGAGAAGCTACGAATATCAGTTAGAGGTTTTGGGAGATTAACTTCACTTTACCCATAGATTTTCCAGACTCCATAAGGGTTCCTTGTCTAAGGTCCTGGGATCCTTACACAGGGATGCATCAGGAGCCCAAAAGCCCCCTGAATGCTGCATTCAAGTTTTTTCAGTACTACATTTTTCCAGGGAAAGAGTCCATAGGTTTTATTAAATTCTTAAAGACTCATATCCTCCAAAAGGTCACTTCCCACTTACATATGAAATAAAGGTTTATAAGTATGCCAGTACTTACAGTCACCTTAAAACAATAACAAGACAGAACCTTCCTTAATAATACCTGAACTAGAAAAGAGTTTTAAGTTTCAAGGATCAAAAGTAAGCAGGAAATAGTAGTTGGTGAAAAAACAAAAACTAAACTTTAAATTTTGAAATGTTTAGTATTTTGAAGTAATCAAATTTTTGTATGTAAAGAAATTATGGTAGAATACATTGAAGATTATCCATCTAAAATAAATTTCTTAATACAGTATTGTACAGATACAAATTGAGACTGGCTGATTATGTACTAACCAACAGGCAAATTTGAATTTATTTATTTCATTATTTGAGATCAGCGTGTTTTATTGGGATTTTCTTCTTTCTCCCAAATATGGGGAGAAAGTTGTATTGAAATAGTACTATACATTAGTATAAGGATTCCAGTTCACTTTTCCCAGATGCTGTTAAACATTTGATTCATTTAGAGATCTGGACATAGTTTTCCATATTCCACATTTCCCCTGAAAACTGTTTAGTAAAATGGGTTTTGTTTCGCTCAAAAAAAAACAACCTTTTTTTGTTTGGGAGTTGTGTTTCTGATTTGACATTCACCAAATCAGAGATTCTACCAGCAGAATGTCATAAAAACAAATCTACATAACCTTGAATGGACATATAATTTAATGCTTTTCTAAGTTCTAGAAATTGGGAAATTAAGTCTTGACTTAAAAGTCAATGAAGGGAACTTAAAGATATCTATTCCATCTGTTTGAAACTAGTTTTTATGTTTTGTTTCTTTGAGGCTCAAGGCTCTCCACCCCCATTTTAATCCAAGCATCACTCACTGATTTTAGTTATTTTAAATATTTAAATTTCCATAAAATATCTTTTTTGAAGGAAAAGGGTTGTTCTTTACAATAAGGGTATGTGTAGGAGTGATGAGTTACATGCTTTGATTCAGACTGTACTCATTTTGCAGATAAGGAACCAGAGACCCAAAACATTTAGGTTTTATTTTGTGAGATCCACAGTTCTTTGTCAGAACCATAGTATGGAAGATAAATAACTAGGAGTTCAAATTCCAGTTACGCAGCTTCTAGCTTTATGCTTTCAGGCGAGGTGCCAAATGTCTCTTAAGTCTCAGTATCCTCATCAGGGAAAAAGGGAAATTATACTCTCCTTGTTGTTGTTAAGTGCTTTCGAGTCGATTCCGACCCATAGCGACCCTGTATAGGGTTTCTAAGGAGCAGCTGGTGAGCTTGAACCGCCAACCTTGCAGTTCATACGGCTTTGCAGTCTGGCGCATTAGCCCACAGTGCCACATTAGCATTGTTTTATTTCTGTGAATTTAGAATTTGTCTGGCAGAATGATCTTGATTACTCAAGTCTTTTTTCAGAAGAGCATTTTGAACCATTGTATAATTTCTTGAAACAAATTTTGTATCATCTCTTCCCAACTCAAAAATAAAACAGATATCTTTATTATTAAGGGACACACTAAATTGCATTTTTAAGTGAATGATGATATATCATTTTTAACTAAACTATGTATTATGTTTTTCCTCAGGTCTTAAAGAAAGTGCAGAAGAGATGGTCAGAAACAAATTGGAAGGAAGAGAGAAACTGACCCCTTGGGAACAATTTTTAGAGAAGAAGAAAGAGAAAAAAAGACTGAAAAAGAAACAGAAGGTATCAGTCGTTATATCTGTGGTTTTAGTGATTGTAAAGAAAAGATAGAAAACTGCAAAATTAGATAATGCAAAGGAATAATTTTTATGCTTCTATTATACGGAGTTTTTCTAGAAATGGAGAAATTAAGTAAAATATGCTGCTTTAAAAGTAACAATTTCACAAGTAGTTTCTTTCCAGACTTTAAGGTGGGTCTTTATGGAGTCAACAAAAGTAACCACTTGTTGCTGAGACCCTTAGCAGCTGTTTTTAAGCCCATTTTCATTTGCTAAGATCTTTGATTTTCTGTATTTTCTCTTCTTTGGGATAGAAAGACTGGACTCGTTTTATCAACATTCAGAATACATTTGTTGAGTATTTTCTTAGGCTAGGTTCTGTAGAGAACCAAAACCAGTGAATCTTATATATGTATGTAGAAAGAGAAAGTCTTATCAAGTAAATGGTTCACACAGTTGTAGAGGCAGGCAAGTCCTAAGTCCTAAGTGCATGGGTCAGATGAACCAAGATCATCAGGTCAGGCAGCAGGAAGACATGTCAAGCAGGTAAGATGGCAGACAACACCCAGGATCAGCAGGCAATAGAGCAGGCTGTTGGCTCAAGTCTGGATGACAAGCCAGAGGCAGGATCCAGACCTAGCAGAGAGCAAACAAGCTTTGCCTCAGTGTCCAGTATATTGGAAGCAGGCCATACCCGCAAAGAAACATTCTAATCATTCGATTGGCTGCTTACTGAAGCTCTCTTCGTGAGGAATTACTATGTCTTAACTACTTCGTCTCTCATACTTTGGATATATTGTCCGGAGGGAACAGTCGCTAGAGAAGGATGTCATGTTGGGTAGGGTGGAGGGTAAGAGAAAAAGAGGAAGACCCCTAACGAGATGGATTGGCCAGGTGGCATCATTGATGGACTCAAGTGTGGCGGCGGTAGTGAGGTTGGCCCAGGAT
>NW_006408598.1:1018155-1027947 GCF_000296735.1 Chrysochloris asiatica
GTGGCATCATTGATGGACTCGGGTGTGGCAGCGGTAATGAGGTTGGCCCAGGATCGGACATTGTTTTGTTCTGCTGTGCATGGGGTCGCTATGAGTCGGTTCCGACTCGATGGCACCTGACAACAACAACAACTACCAAATCATTGAGAATCCTGGCCCAGTCAGGTTGACGCAAAACCTTAACTATCACAAGTGTGTTCTTGATTCAGTATTCTCTACTGGAATTTTTTTTGACTGTATTAGCAAGTTCCCTTCCAAACTCCATAGGTTCTCTGTCCTGTCCATAATCAGAGTGTCAGAATTTTCTTCAGGTTAAAAATACTTTGCCTTTTTTCCTCACAGTGCCTTCAATTTTGATATTGATATTGAAAAATTATTCCTGAAGAAATGTCTATTGCTGCAGTATTTAGTGTTTTGATATAACTTTAGTTTTAGTGTGGTGCTGCAGGATAAGCTGAACTTTCAGCTAACCACAAGGTTGGTGGTTCAAACCCATGAGCCACTCAGAAACCCTATATAGTGTCTCTATGAATCAGAACCGACTCAACACTTACCAACAACATAGCTTATAAAGGAGCCCTAGTGATGCAGTGGTTAAAGCACCTGGCTACTAACCAAAAGCGGTTTGATTCCAACAGCTGTTGGGAGGGGGAAAAATATACAACCTTGGAAGCCCTATGGGATAGTTCTACTCTGTTCCATAGGTTGCTGTGCATCAGAATCGCATCAACAACAACAGATGTTTGTTTATACTCCTTACAATAATGAAATTGTGTATACTTTTTTAACATTCAATTTTAAGGCTCTTGCCAGTGAGACCAGTGAAGATGAACTTCCCGCTGATGTAGATATGAATGACCCCTACTTTGCTGAAGAAGTTAAAAAAATGGGTAAGTCGGCCTATATTTGTAGTTTTCATTTGAAATAGAAAAGAGCTGACATAGGTAGAAACAATATAAGCTAGTCCTTCATTAAAAATACATAGAATTTATACCACTTTCAAAGCAGGTCTCCCCTGTGAGGGTATAATTGTGATTAGAATGGAAAGAGTGTGTCCCTGTCTGTGTTGGAGTAATTTCTTTGTAGGAGGTTCTTGGTAACATGGTTAATTTAACAGTTTACTGAGCTTCCTTTCTGGGAAATACACTTGTAGAAAACCAGATTGATTGTTTAAGGCAGTGAGAGTAAACAAAGAGGATATAGTTGTTTTGTTGCTTTCATTATTTTTTGTTTGTTTGTTTTTAAGTATAAAGCATCTACTACGTCTCTCTTTACAAAAGCTCTGAAGAATTGATAGTGTGAAATGAATGTGTGTATGTTTGTGCAGATGTGTTTATAAACTTGTTTATTTAATTCATGTATAGATTTTGGTATAAAAGCTTTTCTGCCCAGATATACAAACGCATTGATGTGCTTTTGTTTCCTTTTTGCATTTGTCCTGTTTCATTATAACCATAAGCCAGCTTTTCTCTTAATTCTCTTTTTCCTTGAATCTCATTCAGCTATCTGGTATATAGTTTCCTGTATCCATTAACCTTGTTTCCATGCTTATGCACCATTTACCCATGTTCTTTCCTCAGTGCTTTCACTCTTACCTTTTTGTTGTTTTTATGTGCTATGGAGTCGGTTCCGACTCATAACGACCCTGTGTGCAGGGTTTCCTAGGCTGTAAATCTTTACAGGAGCAGAAAGCCTCATCTTTCTCCCGCGGAACATCTGGTAGTTTCAAACTGCTGACCTTGCGGTTCCCAGCCCTATTTGTAACCACTATGCTACCAGAGCTCCTTCTTACCTTTTTAGGTATGTGTAAATATGTGTGGTAAGGCCCAAGCCATACTTGAACAGTCCATACAGAGACCGCTGCAAGCATTTTCCATTTGTTCTCTTGCATTTTGCCTTTACCTGATCTTTATACCACACATATGAACTCCAAAAGACTTGATCCTGGAACAACTTCAAATTGGCTTATAAAGAGAAGGGTTTTATAAAGTTTCTCTGCATCTTATCCCTCATGACTACTGAGCCAGAGCAGGTCTCAACAGGAAAGTCAAAATTGCTGAAAATTATTTCCTGGTTGTTATAGTCTTTAAGCACTGATATTTTATTGATGAAAAAGAGATCAAGATGAATAAAATGTATTGTAGGATGTGAGTTTCTTGAGAATTGGAAAGGGAAGTGGAAACTTAGCGTATTCTGTTTTTTATCATACCTTAGTGGTCCTTTCTAGAAGATGATGGATTTTAGCCTTATCCTCTGACCTCAGGAAAGTAAGTTTATAATAGAGAAATGTGGTTTTCCTTGTTCTTATTCCAGAGTTTTCCATTTGGCAGGTGAATGAAATCTAGTCAGATTTCAGAACTCAGAGTAGAATTAGAAAAGTAAGTTAAATGATTTGATAGTTTGGAGTAGTCTCTTTGTTTAAATGTGTACATTTAAATTGTAAATAAGTGTTGTTTAAAGTTAGTATCAAAACTTCTAAGGGAAGAGAGCTAGATAAAGTAAGCTTTCTTTCCATATGCTTTGATTTCGGAGTGTTTTCTAAGAGTAAATACTTTATATTTGGGTGTGTGCTATGTTTCAGAAAGGAATAAGAATAACCTGAGAATTCTGTATATTGAAAAATTAGGACCAAAAAAAGTTGCAGTTTGTTTATTCATTCTATCAATAAATATTCTTGAGTGCATACCAGGTGCTGGTCATTGTGCAGGACTAAAAATACAGCGTATTGAAATAAGTAAATTGCATCTTACTCGGAGTTTGTGTACATTTCAAGAAGGCAGATGTTAAACAGGTAAACCAGTAAGAATTTTATCAGAATATGGTATATGCTCTGAAAGAAAGAAATAGGACATTACAGAGTATATAACTAGGGTGAGAAGTGGATAAATAAGTTTGTTTTACATAAGGTAGGCAAAGAAGGCTTTTTTGAGGTGAGACTGGTAGAATAAAGAGTTTAGCATAAAGAGTTGGAGAAAAGAGTATTGCAAACGACAGAAAATTTTTTTGTTGAAAAACTGAAAGACATCAATGGGACTGTAGCATGGCCATAGGGAGTTTTCTCTGAGATAAACTTAGTGACATAGGCTGGAACTGACCTGGCATGATTTTGCATGGCAACAGATTTGGATTTTAATCTACAGGTAGATAATGGGAGCCACTGAAGGACCTTTAAGCAGAGTATGACTTGAATTGATACGTATTTCACAGATTACTCTCATTCTTATGAGGAGCAAAGTTTAAAGAAAAGCATATGGAGACAGACTTGCTTATGTATTTGGATAAACAATAAATTTATTAAGAGACAGTTACAAACTTCAACTCAAGATGAGTGCAGACCTGCTCCTCACAGCTCTTCTCAACTATGCAAGGCTCCTCTTAGCCCCTACACACAGGCCTTTCCTTGACACCCTCAGGACAGGCAGCTCTTGGCCCTGCCATCTGTCATCAGTAGCTTTGCCAAAGAACCTATTCCAGGCCTCTCCTGCCAGATCTGTTATTGGATCCCTTCCAGGTCCATTGTTGTCTTTAGTGTTACAGATCTTTTAGGGACTTCCTTGCCTCCCCTCTCTCTTCTTTTGCTTCTCTTACCTTGCTTTTTCAACTTTTTCCTACTGCTTCTTTCCTGAATCTGTCTCTCTGAAACCTATGTGGGTGTGGCTGTTTTATACACCAACTCTTAGTTAATTTCAAGTTAATATAACAAACCCTCTGGGGTAGAAAACTAGGGCAAACTTATAAGGATTGAGGGGAAAATTCAAGCTGTTTTCACCACTTATGTGTATTAAGATCTATAATTCTTATCCCCATTCATTTATTATTTGATGCATAGGACAAATTTGGAAAATTAATATTTTTCCCAAGAAACTAAAAGGATGTTCTGTGGTTTACAAAAATATTTAGACTATAATGCAGTGTTTTGAAGGACAGAGACATTGATTATATTTTTGCTAAAGACCATCCCATAGAGGTAAACTTGCACAGCCTTAAAAATATGAAGGAGTTGAGCTCAGTGAATAACTTAGTTAACTTAGTGTTCAACAAGTGCAAAATATGTGTATAATTTTCCGCCTGTTGTTCCCCTTACTAATTAACAATTGCAAACTTGTTATGTTTCCAGTTTTCTTTTTCTTTTTTCCTAAACTACAAACTTCCTGTTAAATGAGAATTTCAAAGTCTGTGTTTCTAGAATATGAGCTAGAAAGTTATATTTTCCTTTTAGAAATGAAAATTTTTTTAAATTGCTTATTGCTATCTAATGTATAAGCCCTCCTTAGTTTTTATTGTTAAGAAATAGGTCTGCAATAAAGTATATCATTTAAAAACATACCCTATTAAACTGTATCCTTTGTCTTGACAACTTTTAGGAATTTGATAAACTACCTAAAGATCCAGTTACTATGATGCACATTTGATTCATTCAGCTAATCCTTACCAGTCCTTTCATTGTATTGCTTACATGATGTTTTATAGTTGACAGATGCTTTTTTATAAATTAGTCCTCTAATCCATACTTAGCCCTTTTTATAGATGAGCAATCTAAAGCTCAGAAAACAGTTGCGTTGTCCAAGGACAGGTTGGTAGTTGGTAGACTTGAGTTCTACTGGACTTCCCTTTAATTTTCATTACAAGTACCTTATAAAAACTGAGGCCATAACAAAGGCACAGATGTATAAGAGCTGGAACTGAGGAACTGCTGGATTTCCAAGTAAAGCCAAAATGCCCTGACCCGTAGGAAGATGACTTAATAGAATGTATAGAATGTATATAATGACGGTCTACAGAGCAGATCCTTTGTTTCACGCTCAACAGATCATATGCTTAATTTTCACTTAATGATTGCAATTCCCTCAGTGTAACATCATTTACCTCACTTACTTCTCCCTGTGTTTCTTCTTTCTTTTCCTCATTTCTCCACCCTTCTAAATTTTGTCTTTAGGTAAATGCTGCCCTTTTGCTATTGAAAGGCTAATCATTCTATGGTGTGCATTCCTTACTAATGTTGTTGTCCAGTCCTGCTGTTTCTCTTCCCCCACCCAACCCCCATGCCCCGCCATGTACTGATTGCATGGCTGAACATTGAGCACTGTGGGTGAGTTCAGTTCAACACCTAAAGGGTGACTAAGGGTCATAGTCTTCAAGTTTCACTAGTGTCTTTCTGGCTTATATGCCCAATGTGGTGTGTTTTTTTTAATGATTTCAAGTTTGGTTCCATATTTTCTCCCACTCTATCCAGAACCTTTTAATGTGATCCCTTTCAAAGGAGTTGTTAGTGCCAGTGGACACCATCTAGCTCTTTTGGTCTGTAGTGGACACTGATGTTTGTGTGACTAATTAGTACATTAGATCAATTGTTTCTGAATATCTTCAGTTTTTATCACTCTTCTTTCCTCTGGATAGGAAGAGACCAATTATTGTACCTTAAATGGCCACTCATAACCTTTTAAAATCCCAGTCCTGATGTAGTGCTATGGGTCAATGTGCTGGACTACAAAGTCAATTTGAACTGCAAGTTCGTGGTTCAAGCTCACCAGCTGCTTTCTCGGAAACCCCTTACAGGGTTGCTGTGACTAGGAACCAACACAGTGGCACTTAGCAACAACTACTCACCAAATTAGGATGTAGAACATTGTCTTTGTGGACTGTGTTATTGTCAGTTGACCTTGGTGTCTCCTGAGAGTATGATCCTGAGTCTACAGGCCCAGCAAATCAATCCCTGAAGGTGTTTGGTAATATCTAAGAAGTTCTCATAACTGCCCTCTGTATACTCCCCCACCCACCCAGCTTGTGTATCGCTGTATCTACCCATAGATAACTGTCATTACAGGATTGCATATTTAACAGTATTTACCTCTGTTCCCTTTACTCTTGCCTTCCTCTCCTTGCTTTTTCTTTTTTTTTAAGTTTTTATTTTTAATTGAGTGATAGTTTACATGGGAGAACATCACTTTTACACTCATCCAGTTGCATTTTGTTTCATTTGTAATGGTTACAATCCCCTCTGTGAATCATAATTCAACAGTATTTGCTTCTGTTCCCTCTGGTTGGTTGTTTTTTCTTTTCTTTTTTTTTGCATGTACACAGAAACACTCAGGAATATATAATCATTTCAACAACCATAGGGCACATTCTGCAAGCCTGCCTCCTGGCCACCAACACACAGCCTTTCTCTTCCCTTTACTCTAGAGTCGTCAGCTGTTCTATCTCTCCATGTCATCATCTCTGCCTCCATCTCTGGATAGAGCCCCACATTCTACTTATGCTCTTCTCCCTTGATGGTCCTAAGGTTCTGGAATGTAAGATTAACTACTCCCCCCTTTACTTTACAAAACTTCTACATTTATAGTTGTGACAGTAGCAATTAGGCATGATAACAATTACCTACTTTTGAATCATAAGCTTATCCCAGTCTGCTTTCACCAGGCCCATTTAGACAAGATAAAAACTATTCTACCTTCCCCTGCACATTCTGAAACTAAACTCCCTCTTGAAAACTTGTAAGCCAGTAACTTTGTGCCTTTATAGTCCCCCATTTTAGCTAGCCAATCCCTATCAACCCTGTGTACAAAGGAGGTAGGATTGATCCTTTATCTGTGAAGACTCCTTCTGTCGCAGTTGGTATTTTGAGCTACTGCATCCATAAGTAAAGATCAAGCTCATCAAATTGTAGCAATTTACAGTTGTTTCCTTTATCAAATTTTTTTACTCTTCCTCTAGATGAGTTCTGATCATCAAGCCATTGAAGCTAGGTCAAATGGGTACTGTCTGCAACTTTGGGCATTCTTGTGCATCTCCCCTCACATCGTATCAGCTGGATGCTTCACTCTCAACTCTAACCCTCCCTGGCTATGTCCTTGTCCATGGGCTCAGGAGTTCCCAGATCTCACCAACTGTGGTCCAAGCAGCTCTTCCTCTTCTCTCTTGCTTGCTTTTCTTGCCTTCATCATTCTTCTACCAGCCTCCCTCTTGTAGATCACCTTCCATTACTTAACACATATCTACTTTCTAGCCAGTGAATTACTCCCCCTTCCCTCTCAGCCCTGGTCACCACCAAAGAATATTTCATTTAGTGTGAAAACCTTTGCTTGAGTTTTTATAATAGTGAGTTCATATATTATTTATCCTTTTGTGATTGACTGACTTCACTCAGCATAATGTCCTCTAGGTTCATCCGTATTATGAGGTGTTTTACATATACATAGGTATTCTTCAACCTTGTGTAGCATTTGTGTATGTATATCAAAGTTTGTTTATGGTTATTAAATATTCATTGATGGACAGATAGGTTCTCTCCATCTTTTTGCTGTTGTGGAAAGTGCTGTGTTTTCAATTTTTTGAGGAAGCACGGTACCATCTACCACAGTGGTTACACCATTTTTTAGTCCTACAGCAGTGTAAGTGATTTTCAGTCTCTCTATGCCTCCACGCCTTCACCAGCACTTGATTTCTATTTGATTGGCTATTAATGATGGCACTTAACAACAAGCAAGTCAGTTCCAGCTGGTGAGTTTGAACTGCCAACCTTGCAATTCAAACCGACCTTGAGGTCAAGTGCTTATCCTACAGCACCACATAGGAGTTCCTATTAATGCTAGGGTGAGGTAGTATCTCAGTGTTTTGATTTGGAGTCCTGTTGTGGCACTGTGGGTTAATGCATTGGACTGCAAAGCCTGTTTGAGCCACAAGCTCAGCAGTTCAAGCTCACTAGCCACTCCTTAGAAACCCTGTACAGGGTCACTATAGATCGGAACCGACTCAATGCACCTAACAACAACAATGGCTAAAGGAGTCCTGGTGTGGCGCTGTTGTTTATAATGTGTTGGACTGCAAAGTCACTTTGAACCACAAGATCAGCGGTTCAAATTCATCAGCTGTTCCTCAGAAACCCTATACAGGGTTGCTATCGGTGGAATCGACTTGGCAGCACTTAACAACAACAGTGACTAAAGAGGAGTCTTGGTGTGGTTCTACAGGATAATACACTAGACCGTAAGGTTGGTTTGAACTGTAAGGTTGGCAGTTCTGACTCACAGTTGCTTCTTGGAAACCCTAGACAGGGTCACTCTGAGTACAGGGCACTTAACAACAACAGTGGCTTAAGGACTATTGGTGTCACGTTGTAGGATACATTCAGAGTTGCAAGGTTGGTTTGAAATACAAGGAGGTTGGCAGTTCAAACTTAGCCCGTCACTCCTCAGAAACCCTGTACTGAATCACTATGAGTCGGAACTGACTCGAAGACACTTGACAACAGCTAATGGGACTCCTGGTATGGCACTGTAGAGTAAGTCCTGGTCGTTAACCATAAGGTTAGCGATTCAAACCCACCAGTTGCTCATTGGAAACCCTGTACAGGGTCACTATGAGTCAGAACTGACTCCAGGGCACTTAGCAACAGTGGCTAATGGTCACAAACAGTTTTTCAGGTTTGTTGACTACCTGAGTGCTTAATTGGTGAAGTGTCTGTGTATGTCCTCTGCCTATTTAAAATTGGTTTGTCTTTTTCTTGTTGAGTTGTTAAAGTTTTCTCTAAGTTTTAGAGATTAGTCCCTTGTCAGATAGGCTGCTGCCAAAAAAATTTTTTCCCAGTCTCTGGGTTCTCTTAACTCCTTTGGTAGAATCTCTTGATGCTTATAAGTGTTTAATTTTTAAGAAGTCCCAGTCATATAGTTTGACTTCTATTTGTGTGCTTTTGTCACTATTTTTTTCATTAATAATCTGTAAAGTTCTAGGTTTTACATGTAGCCTTTGATCCATCTTGCGTTTATATCTGTGAGATACGGATTTCATTCTTCTGCAAATAGATATTCCGTTTTGCATGCACCGTTTGGCAAAAATCAGCTGACCATTTGTTGTTAAATGCTGTCAAGTCAATTCCGACCCATTACGATCCCGTATAGGGTTTCTGATAGCTCAGTGGTTACGAATCAGGCTGCGAACCTAAGGTCAGTAGTTCGAAACTACCAGCAGCTCTGCGGGAGAAAGATGAGGCTTTTCTTGACATTGAGATGTAGTCCATACCAAAGGCCGTGGTCTTTGATCTTCATCAGTAAATATTTTAAGTCTTCTTGACTTTCAGCAAGTAAAGTTGTATCATCTGCATAATCGCAGGTTGTTAATGAGTCTTCCTCCAATCCTAATGCCACATTTTTCTTCTTCCAACCTAGCTTCTCGGATTATTTGCTCAGCATACAGGTTAAATAAGTATGGTGAAAGAATACAACCCTGTCACACACCTTTCTTAATTTTAAACCATTCAGTGTTCCCAGGTTCTTTTAGAACAACTGCCTGTTGGTCCATGTACAGATTCCTCATGAGTACAATTACTGTTCTGGAATACTCATACTTTGCAGTTTTGTCCATAGCTTGGCATGAGCCACACAAATCAAAAGCCTTCGCGTAGTCAATAAAGCACAGGTAAGCCTCTTTGATATTCTCTGATTTCAGCCAAGATTCACTGGACATCAGCAATGATATCCCTCGTTCCACGGCCTCTTCTGAATCCAGCGTGAACCTCAGGAAGTTCTCTGTCAATGTATGATTATAGCCGTTTCTGTGTTACCTTTAGCAAAACTTTACTTCCATGGGCTATCATAGAGATTGTCCAATGATTTCCAATCAGTCGGCCAGATAGTTGTCTTCCAAATTTCTTGGCAGAGATGAGTGAGTGCCTCCTGTGCCTCTTCATTTTCTTGAAAGATTTCAATTTTTATTCCATCAATTCCTGATGCCTTGTTCTTTTCCAATTCCTTCATTGCACCTTGGACTTCTTCCTTCAGTATCATTGGCTCTTGA
>NW_006408598.1:1029227-1045293 GCF_000296735.1 Chrysochloris asiatica
ATCATCTCTTTCTGCAGATGTAGTCAATTTGATTTCTGTGTATTCTATCTGGCGAGGTCCATGTGTATAGTCATCTGTTATGCTGTCTGAAGAAGGTATTTGAAATGAATAAATCAATGGTTTTGCAGAGTTGAATTCCAGCATGAATTCTATCACAAAGGCCATATTTTCCAAATATTGATCCTTCCTCTTTGCTCTCAACCGTTGCATTCAATCACTGGTAATGATCAATACATCTTGATTGCATGTTTGATCAATTTCATATTGAATAAGTTGGTAGAATTCTTCTAATTCATCCTCATTTGGCTTTAATGGTTGGTGTGTAAATTTGAGTAATAGTGGTATTAACTGGGCTTCCCTGCAGGTCATGAATATTATCCTATCATAGACAGATTCCAGATAGCCAATAGCAGTCCATTTCAGCTTACTAATGCCTAAGATACCGATGTTTATGCATTCCATTTCATTTTTTACAATTTCTAATTTTCCTAGGTTCATACTTCTTACATTCCATGTTCTGATTTTCAATGGAATGTTTACACCTGTTTGTCTTCATTTTGAGTTGTGTCCCATCAGCAAATGAAGGTCCCATGGACTTCATCATGGTCAACTCTACTTTAAGGAGGCAACGCTTCCCCAGTCGCATTTTGAGTGCCTTCCAACCTAAGGGGCTCATTTTCCAGTACTATATCTGACCAATTTTCTCTGCTATTCATAAGATTTTCAGTGACAAAATATTCGGAAGTAGTTTATCATTCCGTCTTCCTGGTCTGTCTTGGTCTGAAAGCTCATCTGAAACCTGTCCACCATAAGTGACCCTGCTGGTATTTAATATACCGGTGGCATAGCTTTCAGAATCACAGTAACTCACAAGCCCCCACAATATAACAAACTGACAGACAAGGGGTGGCATTTAGTGATAATGATCCACTGTGATCCAGATTTGTCTGTATTAGCCTGTTTTGGATTAGGGTTTTGTTCACTTCATAAAATCAGTTCAGGGGTTTTCTATCCTTCTCTATGTTCTGAATAGTTTGGATAGAATTGGGGTTGGCTTTGGTAGAATTCACCAATAAAGCCTTCTAAGCCCAGACTTTTTCTGATGGGATGGGGGGATTTTGACTGGATAATTTTCCTTTTGTTATATATAGGTCTATTCAAGTGGTCTACTTCAGTCTGCCTTAGGTTAGGTAAGTAGTGTGTTTTTAGAAATTTGTCCGTTCTGGATTTTCAGATTTGTTAGAATACAATTCCTCATAGTATTCTGTTATTATCGTTTTTATTTCCACTGGTTCTGTTGTAACCTCAGCCATTTCATTGCTTATTTGCATCTTCTTTTCGTTTGTTAGATTTGCAAGTGGTTTAACAATTTTTATTAATCCTTTAAAAGAACCAATTTCTTTTCTTGATTCTATTATCTTTTTTTTAATGTTTTATTGTGAATTATATGATAGTTTACATGGGAGAACATTAGTTTTACATTCATTCTATCGTATATCGTTTCATTGCCATGGTTACAATCCCCTCCATGCATCATCAGCAAACCAAAGGGTATATCCTGCAAACCTGCCCCCTACACCTCCACCCCCCACCCACCCCAGTCTTCAGCACACAGTCGCTCTCCCTCTCTGGATCTAAAATCCCCAGATGCTCCGTCGCTCCATGTCATCGTCTCTGCCTCCATCTCAGGCATCGCTGCTTCTGTGGGTAGGGTCCTGCCTCTCCGCTGATGGTCCTAGGGACCTCTGCTCCTAGACTGTAAAGTTAATCACTCCCTTCCTGGCTATAAAACATCTACCTTTCCATTTCCAACCCTCACAATCAGTCCTGATAACAATTATTCACTATTGTATCACAAGAGACCCGTCTGCATTTCATTGCATCAGCCCCGCCAAGACAGATTGGATACTACTCACTGGGATTCTACATTCCTCTAGGCCCTCTGGATCTAGGTTTATTGAGAGTGAACCTGGGAGGTGATACTCTTAAGTCACCAAAAGAGACCAAGTGCCCCCCTCTTTCTTACAGACTGGGGTATTTAAGGTGGTGTGGTCTTGGGTACAGTTCTGAGGAGTTTCCAATGGGCGAGGTCTTGGAGATTTTTCTGAAGCATGAAATTTGGGGGGGTCGGGGAGGGGCATTGTGTCTTGGTGTAATAATGACTTAAGTTTTCTAGAGACCAGAAGTGTGAGCAAGGCTTTATTCAGCGCCACTTGAGGGCAGCTGTAATGCCGTTTTGTTGATCAGGCACAGAGTCCTTCAGTTACATAGGTCCTTCTTTGTCTCTTACATAATTGGTTTTTGCTCTAAAGTCTGTATTATCAGAAATTAATAATGCCACTGCTCTTGCTCATTTTTATTACCATTAGATCTATTTTTTATTCTTTGATTTTTAGTCTGTTTTTGTCATTGTTTAGAGGTATGTTTCTTGTAGATAGTATATTGAAGGGTCCTGTTTTCTTATCCATTCTCTGCCTCTCTCTTAATTGGTGTACTTAATCTATTTACATTCAGTGTAATTATCAATAGGCATGAATTCACTGCTATCATTTTGCTGTGTATTTTTTGTGATACTGCTGGTGTCTTTGTTTCACATAATGTTATGTGGCGAGTTCATTTTGTTTGTGAGTTTTCTTGTCATAGTCTTCATTGCTGTTGTTTTAATGTTTACTAAATCTTTGTGCTTTTTCTCTTTTTAATAAATAATATTTATTAATTTTCCCTGAGATTACCGTGCAATTTATTTATTTCTTCATTGTTTCATACTGAATTCTATTTCACTTCCTCAACATTTGGAAGTTCTATAACGGTACTATTCCTACTTTTTACTTTGTGGCTGTTTTCATTATTTATTGGTATCTCTGGTTCCCTGTTTTCGCACTCTTTGGTTTGTTTTACTTTGGATACTTATATGTTGTTGTTGTTAAGTGCCATCGAGTCAATTCCAACCCATAGCATCCCTATATAGGGTTTCCAAGGAGCAGCTGGTGAGCGTGAACCACCAACCTTGCAGTTTAAAACAACTTTGCAGTCTGACGCATTAGCCCACAGGAATTCAAGGAATTTGTAACAACCAGACCAAATTTACAAAAAATACTTAATGGATAGAGAACCAACAACGGCAGACAATTTGGATGCTTATTGGTTAATCTCAAATTGTCTGCTCTTGTTGGTTCTCTATCCATTTAGAATTTTTTGTAAATTTGGTCTGGTTGTTACAAATTCCTTGGATTTCTGTTTTTCTGGACATGTCCTAATTCTGCCATAATATTTGAGACAATTTTACTACATTATTTAGCAGTTGTTTTTTCTTTCAGGGTTTTATATATGTCATTCCATTGACTTCTTGTTTGCATGGTTTCTGCTGAGAAATCAAAATTTAGTCTTACTCTTCTTTGTAAAGAACTTTGTTTTTGCTGAGATTCTGTTAGGATTCATTCCTTTTCTTTGCATTTGAGAGATTTGTCTTCTGGCTCAGTAATTTGGCCTTCCATATATTCCTATCTCCTCCTTTCCCCTTTTGATATATTGTCAATTTCCAAAGTTTTGGTATTAATCTTCCGGATCACTATTTGCAGGTTTTTACTATTTTTTTTCCCCATTTGTTCTTGTAATGTTTTCCTAATTTCTTCTAAAGCTTTTTCTCTGTTCTCTTTGCTCTTTCTCTTAATCAGTTTATGATATCTAAATATCATTCTTTAGAATTCTTTTTCAGGTAGTTCCAATACCTTTTCTTTCTCAGAGATATTTTCTGGCTCTGCATCTTGGTCACTTGTTTGAGTCACTCTTGTCTGGTTGCTTCATATGCACTGAAATTGTTTTCTAAAGACATTTTGATGATGTTGTATTTGTATGTAGTTGATTTTTATGTATCGATATGAAGTCCTGTTGTGGTGCTGGACTGCTAATTGCATGGTCAGTGCTTCCCACCTTGGAAACTTGATAGCACGTAACAACAGTATCTAACAGTTTATTTCTGATGGGTCTGATTAGAAAATGGAAGGGTATGCACAGTTCTATGTTCACCGACTGTATAGCTCAGGTCATGGTAGCTGTACATTTCAGGGTAGGTTTGACATATGCTGGGTTTGTCTATTGTTCATCAAAACTGGTAGTGACTTTTGCCCAATGAGGGTACAGTTGTGGCTAGGCTGAGTGGGCATCGTTGCTGTTTCCTGCCAGGTGAGGCAAGAGAAAAATGACACAAGGAAAAAAAATCTAAACAAAGAAGTAGAGGAAAACTGAAAACGGGAAAGGAAATGAAAACTTTGGAAGAGAAAATAAACTAAACAAAAACTAGGAAGAGGGAAGAAGAAAAGAGAATGGGAAGATGAAAACAAAGTACAAAGAAGGGTGGAAAAAAGAAAAGAAAAAATAAGTTGTGCAGAAATAAAGGTTAAAAACAAGCGAAGGGAAAAAGGAAGGAGTAAAAACAACAAAAGGAAAAAAACTAGGGCAGGGGCTAGACTCAAAGAGGAGAAAAAGGGAGGGATGAGAGGGTGACATGCTCAGCCCAAATGGCAGGGCACCTAATCTGGAAGTAGTTCATGCCACCCAGAAAGAATTCTTTAAGTGCCATAGGGCTGCTAGAACAGAGCAGCTAGTTATGTTAGTATAGGGATGGTCAGGTACCAACTCTTAAGTGTTCTGCAGATCTGAAGAAGCAGAGTTCACAAAGCCATGTGTCTTTGACCTTTGTCAAAACAGGCTGTTGTTGGGGGTGGCTGAGGGTGGTAGCAGGCCATGCATTTGGTCTCCAGGGGAATATGAGGAACAAGGGAGATTTGTTCCTACCTTTCTCATCACCAGCCACTGGTGTGCATCCATGCTGTGAGGTCACTCACTGCTTGGATCCAATGCTGGTCACAAAAGTTCAAGATGACTGCACTGAGTCAGGCCAGCCAGCAGTTATCCATCTGTCTCCTTTCTCACAACCTCTAGTGAGCTTCCATATTCAGTCTACTCCTCCATCCTATCCTCTGAAGCTCAGGGTTCCAAGATTATCATGTGTGTTTCATTTGATCACTCGGGTTCTGGTGTGGGATAAATCACTGGACCACAAAATATGTTTGAACCTCAAGGTCAGCAATTCAAATTCACCAGCCATCTCTTGGAAACCATATAGGGTTGCTATGAGTCGGAACCAACTTAATGGCACTTAACAACTAATCAGTATTGTAGAGTATCTGTATAGCCTGTCTGCCTTCTTCCTGGAAATCCCTAGTATATATGTTATTAAATGGTCCCAGCCTATGTGTTTTCTTACTTGCCAAAAGATTCACTTCAAAATAGGATAACATTTTAGAGCAGTACTTTCATTTCCTAGTATCTAAAATTTTCCAAAGAGAGAAAAGAAATTTTTTCTGTAACAAATTCAGATGTCCCTTCATATGATATTGTTAACCATGCAGAAAAGATCTTTATACATTAGTTATCTGTTGACTAAACAGTTGAGTCTAGCACACAGTGAGCAAAGAAATTTTCACCACAATAAAATTGGATATCATTTTTTTTACCCAACCATCTTGGAGATTCTTGGGTTTTTTCTCTCATCACAGTCTACCCTTCAAGTTTACTTTTATGACTTTTCATCAGATTTTTATAAAACCCAGCACTGTACTTTGTGGGCTCTTTGAAATTATTTCTCACAGTGTATGTGAAGAGATTTATCTTCTTTATTAATCATATTGTTGTTGTTGTTATTTTGTGCCGTGAAGTCAATTCCGACTCATAGCGACCCTGTACAGAGCTTCCGAGGCTGTAAATCTTTACAGGAGCAGAAAACCTCATATTTCTCCCACGGAACAGCTGGTAGTTTCGAACTGCTGACCTTGCGGTTCGCAGCCCAGTTAGTAACCACTACACTACCAGAGTTCCTTATTAATCGTATACAGTCTGTATTTTATGCCTGCCAAAGAAGGAAGGATTAGAAAGGGGTAAAAAAGCAATGAAAGTGAAAATATAAAATGTGTATTCATAAACAGCCTTAGGAATATATTCATATGTTCCATTTTTATGAACAGATAAAAATGCAAATGTAAATTTAGGAAAAATAATTTTAACTGAATGCAGCTCCAAAAGTTAATGCATACTTTGGAATACTTAAAATGGGGCTACAACATGCCCAGTGAAGGAGGCTTCCTGCTGCAGAGCCTCTGCATTACATTAGACCAAAGGTGGAATCCTGAACAGCATCCAGAATCTTCTGAGGTGGAAAATTTCCACTTAAAAGGACAAGCAGACCAGCCTGGAGCAGTTAGAACAGAAAATACTTCTTGCAAGAAAGACCAATAGGAAAAATATGAAACAATATAGGTAGTCCAACTGATTACTACAAGAACAAGCAAGTTGCTCGCCCAGGAGACGTCAAGGCAAGTGGTCAGGTCCCCTCAGACTAAACCCATTTTCAAGACTAAGACTCAGTGGGAATACATGCTCTGATTGGTGACCACGTTCATCACCGATAAGGGGAAGTGATAGAAAAACAGCAATGAAGCTGCAAGCTAAGCCCTACAATGTTCAATCGACTCTTGTGAACCCAAGTGGAGACTTGGTCGGCCAGCAGTATGGCAAGACCTCGGGACTCTTGGGCCCAGAGTCAGTGACATAGCCACAGAGGACTAGAGTGGACAGTGAAGCGTCCAGCTGATAAGAAGAGAGGGCATATGCACAAGAATGCCCACACTTGCAGATAATACACACTTGACTTGGCTTCAATGACTGGATGATCAGAGCACAACTAGAAGAAGAAAGAAGAGGAAAAGAGTAATCTGATACAATTTGATGAACTTGACTTCCACTTATGGATGCAGTAGCTCTAAAGAGGGAACAAATCCTTACAGCAAGAATCATTCCCACCCCTCCATACACAGAGTAGACAGGGATGGGCCACTTGGACATTGGCTACCCAAAATGGGGGAGCCTACAAAGGCAAGAAGTGACTGGCTTATAAGCCTTCAAGAGTTGTCTAGATCCAGAGGGCATGGAGGAGTAGTATCAAGTCTGCCTGGGAAGGGCTGATGAAAGGAGATGTGGATAGGTCTCTTGTGATACAATAGTGAATAACTGTTATCAGGACTGATTGTGAGGGTTGGAAATGTAAAGGTAGACGTTTTGTAACAAAAGGAGGGCAGTGATTGACTTTGCAGTCTAGGAGCGGAGGTCCCTGGGACCATCAAGAGAGAAGAGTGCACGACCCTACCCAGAGAAAAAGTGACACCAGAGAAAGAAGCAGAGACGATAACATGAAGTAATGGAGGCCAGAGAGGGAGAGGGACTGTGTGCTGATGACCGAGGGCAGGCTTGCAGGGTATGCCCTTTGGTTGGTTGATGATGCACGGAGGGGATTGGGAACCATGGCAGTGAAATGATATACGATAGAATGAACATAAAACTAATGTTCTTCCATGTAAACTTTCACATGATTCGAAATAAAACTTTTTTTTAAAAAAAAAAGTTAATGCATACTAAGACTTGAGTTACATAAGTGCTATATATATATGTTACACATTACTTTAACATATTGGCTTCTCTGCATTGAAAGGCACAGCTTATTCAAGAAAATAATGCAGCAGTTCAGAAAGGATCAACACTGTGCGTTAACAGCCTAGAGAAGCAGTATGTGGCTTTGGAGATTCAGAGCTTTCTTATTCTTTAGACTAGTCTGTCATACTTTAGAACCCTGGCATCAGTTTCATTTTAATCCCTCCCAGTCCAAAAGACACAAAGAAAAGGAAGATAAAATATGACATTAGTCCAGGGAATCAGGACATATGTGTAATGTTACTATCATAATGATATCATGCATTTATATAGTACCATGCACCAGGTACTAATTAAGCACATCACACATATTCAATCACATATTGAATAGCAGTGGGACATTGTCAGATGTAGTGCCAGAAGATGAGCTCTTCAGGTTGGAAAAACTAGCTCCTCAAAGTAGAGTTGACCATTATGACACAAATGGGGTAAAGCTCTCAGGGACAACTCAAAATGAAGAGAAACAGCTGTAAACATCCATTAATTGAAATATAGAATGTGCGAAGTATGAATCTAGGAAAATTGGAAATTGTCATGTCATGAAGTATAACACTGTCTGTGATGGATATTATCCCATACACCTACAAGGAAGACCTGTTAATACCACTGTTATTCAAATTTATACACTATCCACTAAAGCCAGTGATGATTAAATAGAAGAATTCTACCAACTTCTTTAGTCTAAAATTGATCAAACATGCAAAAAGATATTGATAATTACTTGTGAACAAACAGGAAAGATTAGTGGTTACAAAATATGGCCTTAATTCCCCCCCTCCCAATCCTGAATGAAATTAATTACGTACAAGCAGCTATTGGAAAATGTCCACTAATGGTTTACTATGTACTAAATCATGTAGTTTCTTTGTTCTGATAGTACAATAATTCTTTAGTTATGAAACTTTGTAGACTATTTTAGTACATTATTATAAGTACAGTGGCATATCAAATACATCTTGATCTTTATCAAGATTTTATTGAAAGGAATTTTAGTGTTTCTTTAAATATAGATGTATTTTTATCATGAATAGATGTTGAATTTTCTATTTTTGTCTGAAGATAAGGTAAATCACTTGAGATTCAGAAAAATTGTCTTATTTATGCTATTCAGTCTTCCATCCAGAGCATTGTGTTTATTCATTCATGTCTGTAGTCTTCTCTCAGTAATTTTTTTTCTCCCTCTAGATAGTCTGTAGATTTATTGAGATTACTTCTGTGTTTCCTGTATTTTTCTTAAAGTATAAACAAATTAGGGCTGATAGCCCTATAATTTTTAACCCTCTTATGTTTATATGTTATTGTCAGGTGGAAAGAAAAACTCAATGAAATCTGCAAAAGATGGCACATCTTCTGAAGAAGAAACAGAAATAGAAAGGCAAAAGGTAAAATGGAATCACTGTTACTTGCTTCGTGGATAATTGATATGTATAAGTTAAGTTTTTCGTGAGTCTCTAGGGCCTTCGATAACTGATTTTAGTGATGAATTTTATAAATAATTATAAAACCCATAGGTTTAGAAACTTAATTTTTAATAATACCTTTCTGCCAAACATTTTTTCTTCAACTAATGCATAATTAAAATTGACTTCAAACTACAGGTACATTCTTTTATGATGAAGAGGAATTTATCTTCTTATTAAAACTACTAAATAACATCGCCATAAATTGTAATTTAATCTGAAATCTGCTCTATAATAGAGACTTCACCTTTACAACTTGTTCCTGTCTTTACTATTGCAAATAATGTAAGTACACACAGACTTCAAATGTTTCTTGGAAATGTAGTGAGCCGTGTACTTTAGTGACCCTAAAAACCCAAATGCAGAATTTTTTGCTTGGTTTTCCTGAGCCAAGAATTGGAGTAAGATCAGCAACGAAAATCAATTATATTCCTTTATACTAATTAAGACAACCCGGAAAACAATACCATTTACAATAGCCACCCAAAACATGAAATACTTCTAACTATAGGAATAAATCTAACTATAGAAACTAAAGACCTATACAAAGAAACTTATAAAACACTACTACAAGAAACCAAGAGACTTACAAAAATATAAGGATTTACCATGCTCATGGATATGAAGACTTAACATTGTGTAAATGTCAACGCTACCCAAATCAATCTATATATATGATGCATTCCCAATCCAGATTTCAGTGTCATTCTTTAAAGAAATGGAAAAACTGATCACCCGCTGTATATGGAAAGGAAAGAGACCTCAGATAAACAAAGCATTATTTAAGAACAAAAGTGGAGTCCTCTCACTTCCTGATCTCAAAATCTATTACACAGCCTCAATGGTCACAACAGCCTGGTACTGATACAGTGATAGATACATAGATCAGTTGGAACAGAATTAAGAACTCAGAAGTAAACCCATCCACATATAGTCAGCTGATCTTTGACAAAAGGCCAAAACACATAAAATGGGGAAAAGATAGTCTCTAAAGATTATCAGTCAAAAAACAGAGACACACTTACAGACTATAATAAATGGCACAAATATTACTAAGCATACACAAACATAAAATGAATAGATGACTGGGACCTACTAAAAATTAAATATGTATGTGCATCAAAAGAGTTAAGAGACCCCATAGAATGGGAAAAAAATTGGGGCAGTAACACATCAAACAACAGACTGATCTCTATAATTTATAGCAAAAAAACAACACCTGTACCATAAAAAGACAAGCAACCGAATTTTAAAAATGGACATAGGACATGAACAGACACTTGACCAAAGAAAAGACATTCAGGCAACCAACAAAAATGATGAAATATTCACCATCAATAGTCATTAGAGAAATGCAAATCAAAGATATCATCTCAACTCTAACAACAACAAAAAAGAAAACAAATGCTCGCAAGGGTGTAGAGGTATTGGGACCCTTCTACCTTGGAGGTTGGAATGTTAAATGGTATAACCACTGTAGAAAACAATATGACACGTCCTCAAAATGTTGAAAATCAAAATACCTTTGTGGTTGGTGTTTTTTAAGTGCTGTCCAGCCGTACCAGGACTCCAAAAATACCTTTTGAACCAGCAATTCCTCTACATGGAATATTCCACAAGAAATAAGAGCCTTGACACAAGTAGATATATGCACACCCATGTTCATCACAATACTATTCACAATAGCAAAAAGATGGAGACAGCCTAAATGCCCATCAGTGGAAGAATGGATAAATAAACTGGTATTTATACACAGTGGAATACTTGGCAGCACTGAAGAATAACGATCAATCTGAAAAACATCTCATAATATAAACGAACCAGGAGGACATTATGCTGAGTGAAATTAGTCAGCCACAAAAAGGACAAATATTGTAGGAATCCACTATTGTAAAAACTCAAGGAAAGGTATTCATACTAAAAAAAGAAAAAATCATTCTTTGATGATTAGCAAGGGTAGGAGGGCAGGCAACTTGGGTGATTGGAAGGGCAGTATATACTAGGAAGGTTGGTAGAATGCTGAAGACATGTGAAGACACAGGTTTGTAATGGTTAAAGGGGATAGAGGTGTTACTGTTTTTAAGTACTGTCGAGTCTGTTCCAACACATAGCAACCCTGTAAAGAGTTTCCAAGGAGCAGCTGGTGAGCTTGAACTGCCAACCTTGCAGTTCAAACTGACCTTCCAGTCCACAGCACCACACCAGGACTCCACAACTAGAGGTAAATACTGCTATATAAATAACCCTGGAACTACAGTTTCCTGCAGGCAGATACACAGACTGTGTGAGTATGCAAAGGAGAGGTGGGGGTATTCCCACATAGATATAAGGATTTGCAAGAGAATATTTTTGCATGGGTATTTACCTTTCTTGAAAACGTAACTTCATAGTTGTGGTAGAGCATACAAGTGAGAAAAATGATGAAAACTTTGTTGATATCATCGAACTTCTTAAGTCAGTGGAAGCTCAGGACCATAGTCACAGGGTCACCATGGTCAGTTGGCATAACGATTTACAAAGCCAATGTTCTGTATCCTACTTTGGTTAGTAGCAGCTGGTAGATTACAAGCTCATTAGCAGCCATCTAAGGTGCAATTATGGGTCTGTCCATGTGCAGAACAAAGAATGATAAAAATCTGAAGATGCTTGGCATCAACTAATCCATTGGACCAATAGAACTTGTTAACATCAGTCACTATGACTTTTAGACTAGAAGAACTAGATGGTGCCCGACTGCCACTATCAACTGCTCTAAAAGGGAAGGATCACACTAGAAAGTCCTGGATAGAGTAGAAAATGTGGAACAAAACTCAGAATTATAACAAAAACCAGGCTTACTGGTCAGAAAGAATATGGAGGAACTGTGACCCTCAACCAACCTTCAGGTCAGAAACAGACTTCACCCAATTTTCAGATAGGTGTATATTTGGGACAACAACACTAGTAAAGTGTGGAATGGTCAGTCATTCAAGATCAAAAGGGCAATATTTATCTAAGGGCAAAGTTGAGAAGTGGTGGGAAGAAGGATAGGATGGAAATAAGTAAGAACCATAGTGAAGAAACTGTTGTTCCACGGAGGGGATTGCAATCATTGAGATGAAGCAAAGAGTATGATTTGTTGAATGTAAAACTGATAATCTTGTCCGTAAACCTTCACTAAATCCACAATAAAATGTTTAAAAAAATAACAAAAAACCCAGTGGAACAATTCTACTCTGTAATATATGGGATCCCTCATCACAAATTAGAATCAACTTGATGGTTAGAGTCCCCATAACCCTTACATCCTAATACAAAACCATGTTAGTGTATACTGCATGCTAATATTGTATGCATTATTGTTGCTATTAAGTGCCGTTCAGTTGGTTCTGATTCATAACAACTCTGTGTACATTTTCCAAGGAGGTGAGTTTGAACCTCTGACCTTGCCACTAACCATGGAGAGATATAGAGTGCTTCCATTATACCAGAAGGTTCTTCTCAGCAAAGCAACTACAAAACTGATTCTGTCACTATCAGTTAGGTTTTCCTGTTCATGAGTTTCATGTAAATATTTTTTAGACCTGTCTTCTTTCATTCAGTATAATTATCTGTGAGATTAAAAAAAAAAAAAAAATTGGAGTCAACAATGCCCACATACTGACTGACTTTCACGTTACTGTCTAGGAGTGAGCCTCATACCTGCCTTTTAAATCTTTTCTGTTCTCCACTCCTTTCATATACAAAATGCTCATGAAATTATTTTCAAAGCAATAGAAAAACTTTCTTTGTGGAAGCTAGTTCTAAAAAGAAAACCAACTGCACATGCAAGGGATGGAAGGAAAAGAAAATTGAAGCAGTCTGAAGAGGTAATATACAAGGGGACTTCAAAAAGTTTATGGAAAAATGGAATTTAAAAAATTTTTAAATTTAGGCTATATTTCTCAACATAAGTTCCAACAAGGTCAAGATACTTTTATAAGCAGTGACACCATCCATTTAACTGAGGTCCTTGGAATTTAACCATGTCAGTGCAATCATTTTTACATTATTAACTGAAAAAAATAGATGCAATTTAAAGATTTTTTTTTTCAGATTAAGAAAGAAGGAGCCAAATCATGACTGTAAGATTGCCTGATATTTCCCATAAATTTTTTTGCAAAATTTTCCTTGTTTGATGAGAGGAATGAGCAGGCGCATGTACATAGTAGATATTCTCTGGTGAAGCTTTTTCCGGATGTATTTCTGCTAAACCTTGGGTTAATTTTCTCAAAACACTCTCAGAATAAATAGATGTGTCATTGAACTCCAGAAAGTCAGCAAGCAAAATGTCTTTACTACCACAGAAAACTTTTGCCATGCCCGTTGCTCTTGACCAGTCTGCTTTTGCTTTGATGGAACCACTTTTACCTCTTAGTAATCATTACTTAGGAGTCCTGGTGTGGCACTGTGGGTTAATGCATCAGACTGCACAGCCATTTGAACTGCAAGGTCAGCGGTTCAAGCTCACCAGCTACTCCTCAGAAACCCTATACAGGGTCGCTATGAGTCAGAATCAACTCGACGGCACTTAACAACAACAAATCATTATTTTGATTGTGCTCTTTCTTCAGGATCACAACTCATAAAGCCATGTTTCTTTGATCTCCTCTTATAATTATTCAAAATGCTTCAGGTTCTTGATCCCACTTGTTTACATTTATATTGAAATCCCTCTTCTTGTCTGCAGCTGATCTGACATAACAGTTTGGATACCCATCAAGTGGAAAGTTTGCTCATCTCTAATTTTTCAGTCATAATTGTGTAGACTGAGCCAGTTGAGATGTTTGTGTACAATCTGTTGTTTCTGCTGTTAATCACTGGTCCTAAATGAAAACATTTAGGCCACAAACAAGATTGCTTCTTCGCAAGTTGATGCAGATTGTAGACCACAGACAGTTTCATCATTAACATTGCCTTGTTGTTGTTAAGTGCCATAGAGTCAATTCCGACCCTTCTTAAAATGAATTATCCATTTGTAAACTGTTAGTTGGGTGCGTTGCCCCCATAAACTTTTTGTGTAAAACATCAATGATTTTTCTTCATCCTTCTGCTCAAGCTTGACCATAAATTTGATGTTTCTGCTTGTTACAATTTCCCAGAATTCATATTGCTCTGATACGCACTCTTTTCAAACATGTCTTATTAGTGCTTCAAACTAGATCCTGTTCAAACACATTATAACAAGTTAGTTTGAGTTTATTTTGGTGCAAAGACCCCCCAGAAATTCATAGATAGTTTTGTTGTTTGTTTTTTTTCTATAACAGGAATTTTCCATGAACCTTTTGAAGACTCCTCATATGTAGGAAGATTCACAGAAGCCTGGATGCATGCTATGTTTTTATTGTATACATGATGGTTTATTTGATTCTTGAGGTTTCATGTTGAGTGTCATGGTCATTTTAGATTTCAGAAATACATGTTAGGACCTTGCCTTATTAGAAATACATCAATATTGAAAGAATACACCCAATAACTTTTCTTGGGATAAAAATACATGTTTGGAGATTTTACTGCATATATTACAAGATACTACACATCTGCTAGATTTAATGTCATTGTTTAGAAAAACTAAAATTAAAATGAGAAATTTTTACTTGAGGACTGTTGTTTTTGCAACCTGCTAAACAGTTATACTCGGTGACATGTGGTGTGGTTTTTAAATACAAGTTTTCACTCCTTTCCTGCTCTTAATTTGATGTTACTTCTGAAGACTACCTATCACTTTATGAAGATCTCTGGGTTTCTTTATGACTTTTGATAATCCACAGTCAGATTTATATAATAGATGTTGCCCTGGAGCATCACTGATGGAATTCTCCTTTCCTAGAGCATCTGTGCCCCATTCTACTTACCTAGGAGTGGGAGAATCTTATGTATTTGAACTGCTTCTCTTCATAGGCTGAAATGGCGTTGCTCATGATGGATGAGGAGGAGGACAGCAAGAAACACTTCAATTACAGCAAGATTGTGGAGCACCAGAATCTGAGCAAAAAGAAGAAAAAACAGCTCATAAAAAAGAAGGAATTATTGGAGGATGACTTTGAGGTAACCACAGGGACATAAGTCATTAGCTTCTTAAAGCCAGGTGTTGTCTAAAATCAGCACTTTACACAGAAATTGAGTGTAGTGAAAACTACTCTTGAAATGTCCCAGACAGGGTCCATTTCTGAGCCAAAGGCCATCTTTTAGTCAAACGAATACAGCCATTTAGTCATAGGGTAGATCGCATCACTATATTTTGGGATTCTGTTCAGTTGTTGAGTCTCTTCCGACTCTTAGCCACCAAGGAGTAGATTTGAACCGTCAACCTTACTGTTAGCAATCCAGTTGTTATCCTGCAGTGTTATACCAGGACTCTATTTTTGGTTGAGTACCAGCTAAACTACTTGGTTTGTATTTTGGTGGTCAAGTTATATAAGTAGCTTTTAATATGAGAATTACCCTCCATATAATGATCGTTCTGGAAAAGGTATTCAGAATTAATCCCAACTGAGGAATAACAGGCTTGCATCACATCAGGTTACACTCACTATAGAATGACCAGCTTGATGAGTTTTAATGACTGTTTCTCATTTGCATCTCTCACTCATCTCCTACTTCTTTGATGAGTACATAATAACAACTGATGGTCACAGAGCCTCTCTGCATTAGATGGTGCCCTTTACTGAAAACCCACAAACACTTTAAAGAACTACTTAATGACTTCCAATAATCAGTATCAAAAAACATGGAGGGGGGGTGGACATTCTGAATTTTCTGAAAGAATGTGGGATGGAGCTTTCAGATTACTTCTAAGTAGCGTTGAAGGACCAAACTCTTCAGTGAATGTAGTCAGTCTTCTATTACTGTAACTGCCTTCACACATTAATAGTAGTGCATGAAAATAGTTTTATTTATCTGTTGTTCTTACTAAGGGAGACTATTGCCTTAAAGAAAACTATTCCAACAGTTGATATCTAAGTGTGGTTTGTTTTACCCACTGCAAGTAGATTGTCATTACATGAAAGAACATTGTGCTTTGTCTGGTACAGCTCACAGTAGGC
>NW_006408598.1:1045393-1056319 GCF_000296735.1 Chrysochloris asiatica
AAAACAATTTTTGAATGACTTTTTTTTTTTTTTTGGTTTTCAGGTGAATGTTAAGGATGTACGATTTCAGGCAATGTATACTTCCCACTTGTTTAATTTGGATCCCTCAGATCCTAATTACAAGAAAACAAAAGCTACGGAAAAAATCCTTGAGGAGAAAGCCCGGCAAAGAGAACAAAAAGAACAAGAATTTACTCAGGCAATAAAGAAAAAAGAGAGTGAGATTACAAAGGAACCACAAAAGAAGTCTATTGATCCTTCCTTGTCAATGTTGATTAAATCTATAAAAACCAAAACAGAGCAGTTCCAAGCAAGAAAAAAACAAAGACTCAAATAAGTGGATATTGTTTTATTTTGAATTGAGAATATATTTTCCCCTACAGTAAGTAGAACTGGTAGGAGGTATATCTATTGGGAACACAGCTACCTTTTAAAGACTATAAATGAAATATTACTGTAACCATTAAAGTTTGTCACCATAAATAACCATTGAACCTAATTTTAGATAATTTACAGATTCATAATTTATTATGTAGTTCCTGATATTAATCATAATTAATTTGTGTTAACCTACATACAGAATTGATCAAATACATTTTATGGAATTCAGGTCATACTAGTAGTAGATTTTTAAAAGACTTTTTATAATTCCTTGTAGAAAATAGAGTCTGAATAAAGATTCGAGATGTTTTGGAAATATATTAATTTCTCAGAAGCAAAAGACAAAATTAGATGTCTATTAAAATAATTTATTTTTTTTTAAACTAAAAAGTGTAGAAGTCAAGAGCCTTCCTTTCTAGTTTGACCGTACTTATTATAGTTTGTTTATTAAGTTAATTTGTAAATAAAAGTGTAAAACATTTTTATTCTGTATAGAACTGACTTGTTTAATTTTATGCACCTCAAATAAACTGCTCTAGAAAAAATATCTGAAAAAATGTTTTGAGCTCTTTAAGAGGACTTCAAGAAGCAACTGTTCCAGATTTGCATAAATCATAATTATATTTAAAATGTCCTTAAGATCCCCAATGATATTTCTGTTTGCAATAACAGAACATTCTCTGTCTCCCTCTCAGATTTTTAGAATGTTTGGAAGGGTAAATATGCTGAATTGAATTTTAAGGAAATCTTAACTCTTTTTAAAAGTAAAATAAGACTGAACATCGGGTTCTAACACTCTTAAGTCTAGATCTTAAAAACTATTAACAGACTTGTTAAGTGTCGCTGAGTCAATTCTGACTCATAGCAACGCTGTGTACGGTTTCCAAGGAGCATCTGGTGTGTTTGAACCGCTAACCTTGTGGTTCCAGCCAACCTTGCAGTTCAGTGCTGTATCCCACAGCTCCACACCAGGACTCCTCAGAAAAAAAAAAAATGTGCTGTATTTAAAAATGAAGATAAAGCCAAAATGTTTATTTGAAGTAAGTGAAAAATAGGGTAATAGCTTCTCAAAGGACTAGGAGTCTGACTAGGTTTGTGGTTTATAATAAACTAGACATTTCTTGTATTAAAATTTAAAGGCTGCCAGTGCAGCATTTTTCTGAAACAAGGATGCAAATTAGGAATGATGTCAAAATAATAAGGGCATACAATTTTCAGTTGGTATATGTTCTTGTTAAGTGCCATTGAGTCAGTTCTGACCCATAGCAACCTGTATAGGGGTTTCTGAGGAGTGGGTGGTGAGCTTGAACTGCCATCCTTGCGATTCAAACCAACTTTGCAGTCCAGCACATTAACCCACAGCTCCATACTAGTGTAAGGTATGCTCACCATGAAATAGTCAACCATTCAAAATCAAAAAGGCAACATAACTCAGACCACAATGCTATAAAACTAGAAATCAACAATAAGAAGACCAAGGCAATAAAGTCAAATAAATGGAAACTGAACAACACCCAACTGAAAAGTGACTGGGTAAAAGAAGAAATTACACATGAATTCACAAAGTTCCTAGAAACAAATGAGAATGAAAACACAACATACCAAAAGCTTTGGGACATGGCAAAAGCAGTGCTGAGAGGACAATTTATTGCGATAAATGCTCACATCCAAAAAGAGGAAAGAACCAAAATCAACACATTAACACAGCACCTTCAACAATTAGAAGCAGACCAGCAGAGGGAACCTACAGTCATCAACAGAAAGCAAATTATTATAATAAAGATAAGAGCAGAAATAAACAAGATGGAAAACCGAAAAACTATAGAATCAACAGGACAAGAAGCTGGTTCTTTGAAAGGATTAATAAAATTGACAAACCCATTGGCAAAACTAACAAAAGAAAAGAGGGAGAGAACAAAAAAACTCGCATTAGAAACCACATGGGTGAATTCACAACAGAACCAAACAAAATCAAAAGGATAATAGAATACTATGAAGAGTTGTACTCCAACAAATTCAAAAACTTAGATGAGATGGATATATTTCTAGAAAAACATGACCTACCTAAACTTACTCAGAATGAAGTAGAAACTTGAATAAACCCATAACAAAAGAAGAAATTGACCAGGTCATCAAAAAACTCCCAACCAACAAAAGTCCAGGCCCAGATGGCTTCACAGGTGAGTTCTGCCAAGCATTCAGGGAAGAACAATTAAGAAATGGGCACAGGATGTGAACAGACACTTCACCAAGGAGGAGATCGGGCAGCCAACAAACATGAAGAAATTCTACGATCACTAGCCATTAGAGAGATGCAAATCAAAACAACAATGAGAAACCATCTCACACCAGCAATAACAGCAAAGATCAAAAAAGCAGAGAACAACAAATGCTGGCGAGGATGTGGAAAGACTGGGACCCTCCTACATTGTTGGTGGGAATACAAAATGGTCAACCACTCTGGAAAGCAATATGGTGCTTCGTCAGAAGGTTGGAAATAGAAATACCATATGACCCAGCAATTCCTCTACTTGGTATTTACCCACAAGAAATAAAAGCCATAACACGAGTAGATATATGCACACCAATATTCATAGCAGCACTATTTACAATAGCTAAAGGAGACAATGAAAATGCCCATCAGTTGAAGAATGGATAAACTGTAGTACCTACACACAATGGAATACTACAGTACCTTGAAGAACAACAAGGAAGCTGCAAGCCATTGCATAACATGGATGAACCTTGAGGACATTATGCTGAGTGAAATTAGAAAAGGAGAAATTCTGCATAAGACCATTATTGTAAAAGACTAAGAAAAAGAACCCACCCCAAAGAGGGGGGGAATCTAAAAATATAAGTGCTGATAACCAGTATGAATGGGGAGGGAGGGGAAGAAAGAGCACAGGGTAGGGAATAGACACAGGAGAGCCTGGGAGCAGGAGGGGCGGGTAGGATGGCAATACACAAGAAAGGGGAGGGGAAAAAGAAGAACAAGGCAGATGGGAGAATGGTTGGGCAGGTTCCCATGGGCTAGGTGGGACAGAGCTAAATGATGAGGTATGCACAACCCTAGAATAACAGGGCTTCAGGATACAGAGATGGAGGCATGGCTTGAAAAGAAGGGAATAACGTAGGATGCTTGGCTGTCTTTTGAATCTTGGTCTCCCTTGCCTACCATTGTGAAATAGACACTCGAGGGTGTGGGGAACAGCCAGAAACATCACAACAGAAAATATGTGGGCCCGGATCCAGCCTATGACTAACTGGAATACCTTGGGGGTGGGGGGGCTGGAAACTGCCAAGACCCAAAATGGTGGGGAGACTATGAAGGCATGGACAGATGGAGTGGCTGGGACCATGCAACTCAGGGAAAGGAACTGTTTGCTGACAGCGGGGGGGGGCCAAGGGGAGCGGGGCTAGGGGGTGTATCCTTTGGTTATTTGATGATGCACAGAGGGGATTTTAATCATTGCAATGAAATGAAATACTATAGGATGAATGTGAAGCTGAAGTGGGACAGAGGCAAATAATGATGTATGCAAAACCTTGGAACAACAGGGCTCTGGGATACAGAGATTGAGACATGGTTTGAATGGGGAAGAGGGGGGAAATAATGTTAAGATGCTTGGCTGTCTGTTGAATCTTGGTTCCCCTGGCATACTGCTGTAAAACAGGTGCTAGAGGGGGAGAGAAAGGAATCGCCAGAAATACCACCATAGAAAGCTTGTAAGTCCGTCTTTTGCCTATAACTGAAATACCTAAAATGGGGCTACAACGTGCCCAGCGAAGGAGGCTTCCTGTGGAACCTCTGCATTGCACAAAACCATAGGTGGAATCCTGAACGGCATCCAGAATCTTCTGAGGGGAAATGTCCACTTGAAAGACAAGCAGACCAGCCTGGAGTGGCCAGAAGAATGGAAGATACGTCCTGAAGGAAAGACTGACAGGAAAAATACAAAACAATATTTGCAGGCTGACTGATTACTACAAGAACAAACAAGTGGCTCACCCAGGAGACATCAAGGTAAGTGGTCAGGTCCCCCTCAGGGCAAACCCCCTTCTAAGACTAAGGCTCAATGGGAATGCATGTTCTGATTAGTGACCACGGTCAGTCGTCACCGATAAGGGGAAGTGAGGGAAAAACAGCAATGAAGCTGCAAGCTATGCCCTACAATGGTCAATAGACCCCTGCAAATCCGGATGGAGACCTGGTTGGCCAGCAGTGTGCCAAATCCAGGGGACTCTTGGACCCAGAGTCAACAACATAGCTACAGAGGACTAGAGTGGAGAGTGAAGTATCCAGCTGACAAGAAGAGAGGGCACATGCATAAGTACACCCACACTTGCAGATAATACCCACTTGACCTGGATGATCTGAGCTCAAACAGAAGTAAGAAGAGGGAAAAAAGAATAATCTGATGCAATTTGATGAACTTGACACACACCTATGGAAGAAATAGCTCAAAAGAGTGAACAAATCTTCACAGCGAGGATCATTCCCACCTCCTCCGCACACGAAACAGGGATGGGCAACTTGGACAATGGCTACCCAGAATGGGGGTGGGGGTGGGAAGGATGCTACAGAGGCAAGAAGTGACTGGCTTACAAGCTTTCAAGAGGGAACCTAGATCCAGAGGGCATGGAGCAAGGTAGAATCTGTACTGAATAGTATCCATTCTGCCTAGTCAGGGCTGATGAGAAGAGATGTGGATAGGTCTCTTGCAATACAATAGTGAATAATTGTTATCAGGACTGATTGTAAGGGCTGGAAATGTAAAGGTGGACGTTTTGGGGCAAAAGGAGGGAGTGATTAACCTTGCAGTCTAGGAGCAGAGTCCCTGGACCATCAAAGGAGAAGAGCGGAGAACGGAACCCTATCCAGAGAAGCAGTGATGCCAGGATGGAGGCAGAGACGATTAAGTGGGGAGATGGAACAGCTGGAGACTTTGGACCTGGAGAGAGAGAGGGCAGTATGCGGATGACTGGGGGACAGGCTTGCGGGGTATACCCTTTGGTTGATGGATGATGCATGGGAGGGATTGTAACCATGACAAGGAAACTATATACGGCGGGATCAATGTGAAGCTAATGTTCTCTCATGTAAACTATCACATAATTCACAATAAAGCTTTAAAAAAAAAAAAACGCAACATGAAAGACAAAGTTGAGAAGGGATGGGAGGGATGGTGAAAAGGAAATACAACCACAGGAAGGAAGCTGGATAACTCTTGTTCCATGAAGGGGATTGCAATTATTAGGATGAAACAAGAGTATGATTTGTTTAATGTAAAATTGATTATCTTGTCTGTAAACCTTCAGTCAATTCACAGTACCAAGTTTCCAAAAAAAAATTATAATACGGACGTATATAAACAGCCTCCAAAGAGGAATGAAAAGTGCACATTTAATTACTCATGGTGGCAGGGAATTGTGTATTTAAACTTCCCAGTATTTTCTCATCACTGAAAGGTCATGAATCTTAATATGTTTGTGAATATATTCTGAATATAAGCAATTCTATAAAGGTTATAATACTCCTGTGCAAGGAAAATGTTTGTTAATTTTTTAGCTGTTTTGATTTGAGTACAGAGATTGCTTGCAGTTTGAGATTTCTCTGAAATTTAGCCTTTTTGTTAATTTGTGAGGTGTTTGTTTTTTAATCAATGCATTTCATTGTAAATCTCATTTTACTAGTTATATAAATGATTGATTATAACAAATATATTGAACATATAAGTTATGCACAGCCCTGGTTGCTTTCTCAAATAAAGTATTTTTTAAAACAATAACTGAACAGCCTAATCAGTAGTGTCATTGAGTTGGTTCCGACTGTTAGTGAACCTGTATAGGGTTGCCAAGGAGAGGCTGGTGAGTTTGAACCACTGGCCTTGTGATTCAAATAGACCTTGTGGTCCAGTGCTTATCCTAGAACGCCACATCAGGACTCCTTAAAGCCTACAGCACCCTACAATTAATTACTACATTGTATTAAATAAATACTCTGCAACAAGAACTCTAGGACTCAAATTATTGCCAGTAGTGAAATCCAGTATAAAAAACAGCCATTGTCACAATTCAAAAATGTGAGGGTAGTTTTAATGACTCTTCTTCAGACCACATTTATTTGGGTTCTGGGTGGTGGAGGAGGAATATAGAAAGATGGACATAGAGTCGTTCAGCATTATAGCATCTTCTAGGGTCATAAATGGAGTCCCGGTGTGGCGCTGTGGGCTAATGCATCAGACTGCAAAGTCGTTTGAACTGCAAGGTCAGTGGTTCAAGCTTCTCCTTGGAAACCCTATACAGGGTCGCTATGGGTCAGAATTGATGGCACTTAACAACAACAACAACAGGGTCATAAATTACACGGTGCCAACAAAGGTTTCTCAAGACTAGTCAGAAGACCTGGAACCAGCTTGGATATCAACTATATCCACTAGATCTCCTTGAAAGCATAATGGCTTGAAACCAAACCTTTATTAATTCTCATGGGTCTTGGGCTGGCCAGCTCAATGGGACTCACTTCAATGAAATGACTGAGATAGTTAGGGAATCTCTTGTCCTCCAGTAGACTAGGGTTACTAGCTGCAAAAGAGTATATCTCAGTGCTCAAGCACTTTTCAAGCCTCTTAATTGTATATCATTTGCTATTGTTCATTGCCTAAAGCAATTCAAATGGCTATACCCAAATTCATTAAGAAGTAAAACCACAGTGCAAAGAAGGGTACGTACAAGGCAGCATGAACAAATGGAAAGATGTTGCTTCAGCAATCTGCCCATACTTAGGTTTCCTCTTCTGTGGAATGCGGAATTCCCATCAGTCAATGGAATTTTCCAATTGTGAATGAAGCTGCTATTTATGTGCAAGTATAGGTTTTTGAGTGAAAAGGGAAACAGGTTTTAATTTCTCTTGGGGTAGATATCTAGGAGTGGAAATCCTGGTAGTATGAAAAGTATGTTTAACTTTACGAATAAAACTGCAAAAATGGTGGATGAACTGTTTTGTATTCATTATTATTAATTTGTGGTGTTTGCTATACCGGTAAGTATGTACCGATATTGCATTGCTTTTCCTTACTAATTAACGTTATTAAACATCGGTATAAAACTTGCTTACAAACCACATTATGTTCTTTGATAAAGTATTTGTTCGGATTTGCCTTTTTTTTTTTTCTTTAATTGAGTTGCTTATTTTCTGTTGTTTTGTTAAGAGTTCTTTGCACATTCTGATTACAAGTCCTTTGTTGTCAGATGTATGATTTGCAGATACATAAAGTCAAATTAATCTTTTTTTCTACCTACTATGTTTGATGTCTATCTAAGAACTTTTTGACTACCCAAGGTTACAAAGATTTTCTCCTGTGTTTCATAGTTTGATATTTGCATTCAAGTTCATTCTATATTAAATTCTTTATACAGTGTGAGGTTTAGTTAGTGTCCTTTTTGTGCATATGGCTGTCCGTTTGTACAGTACCACTGGTTTAAAAGACTTCTTCCTCCAATTAATTGCCTTTGTATCTTTTATCAAAAATCAATTAATGATCTATCAAAAATCAAGAAATCCATAAACTGAAAATTCTTATACCCATTAAAGAAATTAAATTTACAGGTACAAAGCTCCTGAAAGAATTTCCCAGAATCAAAACAACTTCCTGGAGAATTTCACAAAATACTTAAAGAAGAATTTGCACAAGTTTCACACAGTCTCATCTAGAAAATAGAAGAAAGCCAACACTTACCAATTCATTTTGCGAGGCCAATAGCTCATTAATGCCAAAATTAGAAAAAGATTGTAGAAAGAAAACTTCTGACTGATGATTGTTATGTAGAAATATAACTGATCCTGGAAAATGCACATACAGTATTATTTTAAATGTAAAAATTCTTAACAAAATATCTGCAAGTTAAATCCAAAAATGTGCATTAACAATTACACCCAATAACACAATGAGGTTTACTCCAGGTATGTACAGCTACTTCAAGGAGCTCTGGTAGCGTAGTGGTTACGAATCAGGCTGCAAACCTCGAGGTCAGCAGTTCGAAATTACCAGCTGTTCCGTGGGAGAAAGATGAGGCTTTCTGCTCCCGTAAAGATTTACACTCTCGGAAACCCTGTACAGGGTCGCTATGAGTCAGAACCAACTCCACAGCACATAACAACAACATACTTAGTCCGGAGTCCTGGTGTAGCACTGTGGGTTAATGCGCCAGACTGCAAAGCAAGGTCGGTGGTTCAAACTCACCAGCTGCTCTTTGGAAACCCTATACAGGGTTGCTGTGAGTCAGAACTGACTCCATGGCACAAAACAACAACAACAACAGCTGCTTCAGCATTCTAAATCAATATAATCTACCACATTAACAGGCTAGAGAAAAATTGTGACATCAGCTATCAAGAAAAACCAACAAAATTAACCTTCCATTTATGATAAAAATTCAAGTTATGAGTAGAGATGTGTTAGCTCAATTTATTAAGGATCATCTACAAAAGCAAGTCTAACATCACAATGGTGAAAGAATGTCCAACAAGCAAAAAGTTATTAAACATTTGTAGGTGTCCTCAAGTAGCTTCCAACTCAGTGACACTATGCACAACACAATGAATCCTCAGTTAGGCTTTGATTCCATTATTATAGGTACTGTGTCAATCCATCTCCTTGTTCCTTCCTCTTTTTTACTGACCCTCCATTTTAGCAAGCATGATATCCTCTAGGAACTGATCCCTCCAAACAGTATGTCCAGTGTATAAGAAGCAAAGTCTTGCTATCCTTACTTCTAAGGAGCATTCTGGCTGCATTATGATTTATTTGGTCTTCTGCCAGTCCACGGTACGTAAACATTATTCTCCAACATCGTAATTCAAGTGCATTGATTTTTCTATGGTCTTCCTTATTCATTGTCCAACATTCACACGCACGTGTTATTAGGTGCTGTTGAGTCAATTCCAACTCAGCGTGACCTTTATGCTCAATAGATTGAAACATTACTCAGTCCTAAGTCACTTGAACCCATTGCTGCTGCCACTATGACAGTCCACCTTGTGCTCTTCCTCTTTTACTCTGACCCACCAACATGCATATGAGACGATTGAAAAATACCATGGCTTGGGTCAAGCACACCTTAGTCTTCAAACTGACATCTTTTAAAGAGGTCTTTTACAACAGACTTCCCCAATACAATACGCCATTAAATTTCTTCACTACTGCTTTCATAAGAGTTAATTGTGGATCCAAGCAACATGACATCTTTTAACAACGTTAATCATGTTATTTATCAGTCCAGTTGTGAGGATTTTTTTTTGTCTTTACATTGCGATGCAATCCAAAAAAAAGACTAGTATTTTATCTTTTTCAGTAAGCATTTCATGTCCAATAGCATAGTGGTTACAAGTTGGACTGCTAACCTCAAGGTTAGCACTTCGAAACTACCAGCCGTTCTGTGGGAGAAAGATGAGGCTTTCTGCCCCTGTGAAGATTTACAGCCTCGGCAACTCTAAACAGGGTTGCTTTTAGACTCCATGTCACATCCCCACCACCACCATCCAGCTATAAAAGTAGTGTTATCTGCGTGTTACATGTTGTTAATGAGTCTTCCTCCAACCCTGATGCTGCATTTTTCATATCCAGCTTCTCAGATTATTTACTCAAAATATAGACTGAATAAGTATGGTGAAAGGATACAGCCCTGGCACAAACCTTCCCGGATTTTCAGCCAGTAAGTATCACCTTGTTTTGGTCTAATGACTGCTTCTTGGTTTCTGCACAAGTTTCTCATGAGCACAATTAAATGTTCTGGAATATCCATTCTTCGCAATGTTATCCATAGTTGGTTATGATCCACACAGTCAAATGTCTTTGCATAGTCTTAAAGCAGAAGTAAACATCTTTCTGGTATTCTCTGCTTTCCACCAAGATCCATCTGATGTCAGCAATGATATCCCTGTGTCCATGGCCTCTTCTGAATCCAGCTTTTATTTCTGGCAGCTCCCTGTTTTTGCAGCTTTCTGTTTTGCTGCAACAGTTTTTTAGTTGTCTTTGGCAAAATTTTACTTGCAGGTGTTATTAATCATATTGTTTGATGATCACCACATTGTATTTGTTAGGAATGAGCACAAATATGGATTTCTTCCAATCAGTTGGTCAGATAGCTGTCTTCCTGGTTTCTTGGCATAGACAATTAAGGGCTTCCAGCACTGCATCTGTTTGTTGAAACCTTTCCATTCGTATTCTGTCAATTCCTGGAAGTTTCTTTTTCACCAGTGCCTTCAGTGCAGCTTGGACGTCTTCCTTCAGTAACATTGGTTCTTGGTCACATGGTACCTCTTAAATACTGACCAATTCCTTTTAGTATAGTTACTGTGCATTCTTTCTATCATTTAATGCTTCCTGTCTGATTCAGTATTTTGTCCATGTTGTTGTTAGGTGCTGTTGAGTTGGTTCTGACTCAAAGCGACCCTGTGTACAACAGAAGGAAACAACACCTGGTCCCGTGCCATCCTCTCAATTACTGCTATGCCTTGAGCCCATTGTTGCTGCCATTGTG
>NW_006408598.1:1059909-1062136 GCF_000296735.1 Chrysochloris asiatica
AGCAGCCATATAAGATGAAGCTATTGTTCTTTCCATTTGTGGCAGAAGGAAGAGTGACGAGAATTGAAGATACTTGGAATCAATTAGTCCAATGGATTAATGAAACATGTGAACATCAGTCTCCACAACTCTGAGATAAGAAGAACTTGCTGGTGCCCGGCTACTACTACCAATTGCTCTGAGAGGGATCCTGTTAGAAGGTCTGTGATAGAATGGGAGAAAATGTGGAACAAAACTCAAAATTATTTTAAAAAGAAAGAGTGAGAGACTGGAGGAACCTAAGACTATGGTCTTCAACCACACTTCAGTTCTAGAAAGGAAGTCATCCTGGTGGTTCTCTATTGAGCCAAGCAGTAGATAGGAAAATAGTGTGGACAACGACACTAGTAAGGTATGCTCACCATGGAATAGTCAATCATTCAAAAATAAAAAGGGCAACATTCACCTAAGAACAAAGCTGAGAAAGGATTAGAACTTAGGTGGAATGGAAATAGGAACCACAGGGAGGAAGCAGGATAACTGTTGTTACATGGAGGAGATTGCAAGAATTGAGATGAAACACAGTGTATGATTTGTTGAATGTAAAACTGATGATCTTGTCTATAATTCTTCCCTCAATTCACAATAAAAAAATTTTAATATATATTTGCAATGAAGATGTCATTGGTCTTGCAAAAATCTACCATTCAACCTCCAGCATCATTTCTATCACACCAAGATCTTATTTTCCAACTTCTGATCCTTCCTTATTGTTTCAAACTTTTGCATTCCTATCACCAGTAATAATCATTGCATCTTGATTGCATGCTTGGTCAATTTCAGACTGAAGAAGTTGATAAAATTCTTCAATCTCAGCATCACTGGCTTTAGTGGCTGATGTATAAATTTGAACTATTGTGGTATTGTCTGGTCTTCTTTGTAAGCTTGTGTGGACATTATCCTGTTACAGTCAGCATTGTACTTCAAGTTAGATCCTGAAATGCTCTTCTTGGCAATGAATGCAATGTCATTCCTCTTCAGTTTTTCATTCCCTGCATGTTAAACCATACGTTTTTTTCTATTCAAAATGCCCAATACCAGTCTTTTTAGCTCACTAATGCCTAGAATATTGAAATTTATGCATTCCATTTAATTTGTGATGAGTTCCAATTTTCCTAGATTAATACTCTGTACATTCCATTTTCCAATTTTTAATGTCTACTTGCTACTGCTGCTTCTCATTTTGAATGTTCCCCATCAGCATCTGAGGTCTCTAAAGCTTTATTCCATCCATCTACATCATTAAGGTCATGGCCTATTTTGAGGAGGCCACTCTTCCCCAGTTGTATTTTGAGTGCCTCCCAACCTTAGGGTCTTGTCTTTAGGTACTATAGCCGACAGTGTTTCTCTGCTATTCGTAAGATTTTCAGCAGGTAACCAGAAATAGCAAGCTTCTTTTTTTTCCTAATCTATTTTAGTCTGGAAGATCTGCTGAAATCCATCTACCACGGGTGCCTCTGCTGGTATTTAAAACACCAGTGGAAAAGCTTCCAGTATCACAGTCACACATAAGTCACCAAAATATGACAAACTGACAGATTAGTGGTGTAAACATTAGTCATTAATCAAATGCAGATCAAAACCACAATGAGATACCACCCACTTCACACTCAGTAGGATGGCTACAATATGTTTTAGTTTTTAAAATAATGTAGGCAAAGATATGGAAAAATTGGGGCCCTTGTCTATTGCTGATGGGAATGTAAAATGCATGGCCACTATGGAAAACCTAGGGGACAGTTCTACTCTGCCATATAAGGTTGTGATGTGGTTTGGTTTGGTTTAGGAATAAAGTGGGGATGGGGAATGTGTGGTGAAAGGAAATGGATTAGGCTATAAAATGGCAATATGAAGATCTATATGATGCTAGAAATGTTCTGATTTTCTGTATTATAACTTAGTAAAGTGTGAGAGAGACATGCACATGTGCAAAAACTGCATTGAACTAAACATAGAAGAACAAAGTATCAGGATTGGAAGAAGACTCTTTAACAATCTATAATATGCAAATAATACAATCTAAAGGCGAAGAAGACTTGCAAACCTGACAACTTTCAGTACTGATTACAATTACACCTCAACATAAAACAAAAGTCTTCACAAATAGGCCAACGAGCAACTCCATGACAGAAAGGGAGACTACTGAAGTTAAGGATTTCATTTGGATCCACAACCAAAACCAATGGAA
>NW_006408598.1:1062691-1065932 GCF_000296735.1 Chrysochloris asiatica
GAATCACGACCTACTCAACAACACTTAACAACAACAACTCTACTATGTTAATAGATTTATAAAAAAAAACTATGCATGGGTTTCAATTTTTATGCACCAAAATAAATTCATACTAACTTTCAACTCAATGTAAAGAAAACAAAAAATGTCACAACTGTATCAATAAGCAATATGACGAAGAAAAGATAGAAGTTATCACAGATTTTATTTTACTTGGATCAAAAATCAATGCGGGTCGCATCTCGGAGCAGCTTCTGCTGTGAAGAAGTTGGAGACCTTTAAGGACGTGTCTGTGTACTTCACGCAGGCTGAGTGGGATGGCCTGTCCCCCCCCACAGAGGGCCCTGTACGGGGATGTAATGCTGGAAAATTATGGTCATGTGGCCTCTCTGGGATTCCCACTTCTCAGACCTACTGTGATCTCCCAAATGGAGGGAGGAGGCAAACTATGGGGCCCACCTTCAATGCCCACTGGAATGGAAATAGGTCCCAAGGCCTGTGGACTGATATCCAGACTGACATTAATGTGACCAAGGAAATGTGTGAAGAAAAAGAGAGTGCATCATTTAAACTTCCAAAGGACTTTTTCCAGGAAACAAATCTTTCAGACACCTATGTTCTATAGAAGTAACAGGAAGTGTACTCATCAAGTGTGAAAAAAGAAGTCAGCAGTGTCACTGATGCATCAGTAAAATGTGAGACAAGCCCCAGGGAGGAATGTTGCTTTAGACAAAGCCCTAATTTGTATTGCTGTCATACTGCTGGCTCTGGAGAGCAGCTCCTTGAGAATATAAAATCAGGGAAAGTCTTCAGTGACTACAGGACGTATACTCATCACGAAATAGTCGATACTGAGGAAAAACTTTTCAAATGTGAAGAACTGGTGGAAACATTTAGGTGTGACTCTCAGCATAATCAGCATCAAGATAGAGACATTAGAGAGAAGCCCTATCAGTGTAAGGAATGTGGCAGAGCCTCCAGTGTTAATACAAAATTAACTTGGCATCAAAGACTTCATAGTGGAGAAAAACCCTTCAAATGTGTGGAATGTGGGAAACGCTTTAGTTACAGTTCCTATTACATATTACGCATCAGACAATCTACAGTGGGGAGAAGCCCTATCAGTGTAAGGTGTGTGGAAAAGCCTTCAGTGTTAATGGGAGTCTAAGTAGGCACTTAGCTCTGGTAGCATAATGGTTACAAATCGGGCTGCAAACTGCAAGGTCAGCAGTTCGAAACTACCAGCTGTTCCGTGAGAGAAGGATGAGGCTTTCTGCTCCCATAAAGATTTACAGGGTACTATGGGTTGGAACCAACTCCACAGCACATAACAACAACAAGTAGGCACTAGAGAAGCCACACTGGTGAGAAGCCCTATCAGTGCAAGGAATATGGAAATGGATTCAGCTGTAGCTGTGCATCTAATACACACCAGAGTCTCCACACTGGAGAGAGAAGCCTTAGGAGAACAGTGACTATGGGAAAGCTTTCAATGTTAATGTAAAACTAATTCAACACCAGAGAATCCACAATGTAGAGAAGCCTTATCAGTGTGTAAGGAGTGTGGAAAAGTCTTCCACAATAATGTGAAACTCATTCAGCATCAAAGAATCCACACTGAGAAAAAGCCATACGAGTGTACTGAATGTGAAAAAGTCTTTAATGTCAAAGGAAATCATCAGAGGATCCACACTGGGGAGAAGCCCTAGGAGTGTAATGAGTGTGGAAAAGCCTTCCGATATAACTCCCAGCTTCGGCAGCATCTGAGAATCCACACTGGAGAGAAGCTCTATGAGTGTAATGAGTGTGGAAAAGCCTTCAATGCTAATGCAAAATTAATTCAACATCAGATAATTCACACTGGGGAGAAGCCCTCTGAATGTAATCAGTGTGGGAAATGTTTTACTTCTAAAAGAAACCTGCTTGACCTCCACAGAATTCACACTGGAGAAAAGCCTTATCAATGTAAGGAATGTGGGAATGCTTTCAGTATCAATGCCAAACTGACTAGGCATCAGAGAATACACACTGGGGAGAAACCTTTCAAATGTATGGAGTGTGGAAAAGCATATAGCTGTAATTCTGACTATATCGTGCATCAGAGAATCCATGCTGAAGAGAAACCCTTTCAATGTAAGGAGTGTGGGAAAGCCTTCCATGATAATGTCCACTTGATCCAGCATCAAAGAAGCCACACTGAAGAGAAACTCTTCAGATGTGTGGAGTGTGGTAAAGGCTTCAGCTGTATAGTTCGGACTGCATTATACATCAGAGCGTCCACACTTGGAAGAAACCCTACGTTTGTAGTATGTGTGGGAAAGCCTTTAGGTTTAGCTTTCAGCTTACTCAGCATCAGACTGTCCATATTGAGGGAAAATCCTAAGAATGAGAAAGAAGTGGAGAATTCTCAAGGTTAATGCTGCAAAGGAGCAAGTATCAGCAGATTCATCCTGAGAGACAAATTAATTTTCTGTTTATTCAATTTATAATCCCCTGATGACCAGTTGAAAAGTAACATTCAAAGTAAAGAGCTTTATGTACCAATAATCAATAGAAAATACAATGAAAGAAAATTCTCATTAGAATCAAGAAAACAGGAATTGAATTTTTTAGGAATAAACATCATAAATATGCAGGACCCATATGGAGAAAGAATCTCCACTTATGATCACCAAAGAAAAAAACCGGAATAAATGGAGAGACAGATGTTGTTCTTGGAATACGTGATGTCTTGTGGAGTCAGTTCCAACTCATAGCAGCCTTGTATCGAGTTTCTGAGGCTGTAAATCTTTACAGAAGCAGAAAGCCTCATCTTTCTCTCACAGAGCAGCTTGTAGATTCAAACTGTAGACTCTGTGGTTAACAGCCCAACTCGTAACCCATTATGCTACCAGAGCTTGGCTTGGAAACCCCATGTTAGAAAGATATTAACTATGTAATTTAATTGATTTGTTCAATTTTTTTATAAGCATGCTGGAAAACAATAAAATTTCACTTTCCAAGGCCGCGGGGGTGGGCAGGAAATCAATGCTCAGGGAATCAACAGCCAAGAAATCATATGAGAAACAGTGGCGTCAGAGATGGAGGCAGAGATAATGATGTGGAGAGATGAAGCAACTGGGGACTCTAGACCAGAGAGGGAGAGGGGCTGTGTGCTGACGACTGAGGGGCAGGCTTGCAGGGTATACCCTTTGGTTGGTTGATGATGCATGGAGGGGATTGTACCCATGGCAATGATATA
>NW_006408598.1:1067135-1077324 GCF_000296735.1 Chrysochloris asiatica
TAAAATAATTGATTTTTATGAAATGTTTATGGGGACAATATCCCAAAGAAATCATCAGTTTGTAAATGGGTATCTCATTTGAAGAAGAGATGAGGTGATGTTGAAGATGAATCCTGCAGCAGCAGACCATCCACATCAATTTGGGGGGAACAATCTTATTCGTGACCTAATTGAATAAAACTATCAGTGATTAACAGTAGAAACAATAGCCAAACCACAGATATCTTAGTTGATTCAGCTTTCTCCATAGGTATTCAATCAGTATGCTGAGCAAAATAATTCAAGATGTTTGACTATAACAAGAAGAACAAGGCATCAGGCTTGAAAGAAAGCTCATTAACAACTCTCAATACACAGACGATAAAGCGTTGCTTGCTGAAAACCAAAAGCACTTGGAATACTTATGATGAAGATCAAAAAATACAACGTTCAGTATAGATAACAACTAAATGTAAAATTTTAAATCCTCACAACTGGACCATTAAGCAACAGCAAGAAAAGACTAAAGTCACAGATTTGATTTTACTTGGATCAACAACCAATGCTCATGGAAACAACAGTCAAGAAATAAAATGGCATACTGCATTGGACAGATATGCTGCAAAATACCTCAAGCCATTAAAAAGCAGAGATGTCACTTTGACGATTTAGATGCACCTGATCCAATCCATATGGTGTTTTCAATCACCACATATGCATGTGAAAGTTGGACAGTGAAAAAGGAAGACCCGAGAAGAGAAAATGCATTTGAAATACGATGTTGGAGAAGAATATTCAAAGTACCATAGACTGCTAGAGAACAAATTTTGGAAGAAATACAGCAGAATGTTCCTTAGAAGAGAGGATGGTGAGACGTTGTATCACATAGTTTGTATATGTTATCAAGAGGACCAGTTCCTGGAAAAGGACATCATGCTTGGATGTAGCAAAAAAAAAGAAGACTCTCAATGACGTGGATTGGCATAGTGGCAGCAACAATGGACTCAAACATGACAAGTGTGAGGATGGTGCAGGACTGGATAGCGTTGTATACCATTGTACATAAGGTTACTGTGAGTTGCAACCAACGTGACAGCACCTAACAACAAAAATTATCTAGTTTGTCAACTACTGTTTGTGCATTTTCAGTTATGTTTCATAGTGTATTTATGTCATGTACTGGGGCCCCTTGGTGTATCCCTATATTATGACTGTGATAGTTGGACAATGAACAAGAAGATTGTAGAAGATTGTTCTCAGATCTTAAGCAATGATTTGCTAATCTGGAGTCTCTTTCCTTTTCATATAAAGTTGGTGCTTAGTTTTTTTCATCTCTTTAAAGAATGATGATAGAATTTGAATTGGGATTGTAATATATGAGTTTACTTGTGCTTTATATGACTATCTATGGATCTTTTTTTGTAATATATACAAAATGACATGAGGAGTGGATAGGAAGACTTAATTGTGTGAAAGTGTATATATTGCTACTTCTGTTGGTTGTCATATGCTTCATGTATATTTTCCCATCCTTAGATTCTTAGCTTATTTTTATTTTTATGTCTAAGGTATGCTTCTTGTATGCATACTGATAGGTCTTTTTTTTTTTTTTTTAATTCATACTACTATTTTCTGTCTTTTGAATGGTTCATTTAACCAATTTACATTCAGTGTAATTATTGATAGATGTGAATTATGGTTGTCATGTTGCTGTAGTTTTGTTTTTGTGTCACAGATTCTTCTGTGCTAATTTTGTTTATAATTTTTCTTATCATTTCCTTCATTTCTGTTTGCTGAGACTTATGATTTTCTTCTTTTTTATTTTGATGAGAAGCCTAATTAAATGTCTCTGAGATTACCTTGTAGTTTTTTTTTCTCTTCCCATATTCATTCTATCTTGATATTATCTGGACTTCCACATCATTTGTCAGTTCATTAACTATACTGTTTGTTACCTCCTTTTGGTGTGTAGTTGGTAGATTTTACAAATTGACATCTCTGGTTCTCTATTTTCAGTCTTGTTTCTGAAACTTCTGTGTTGGTTTTCAGGTGATGTAATTTTGTTGTATATTATTGTTAGTTCTCTGTCTAAAGGACTCCCTTTAGTATTTTTGTAAGGTTGTCCTGGTTTTACAAATTCCCTTTGTTTCAGGGTATCTGAGAATGTCCTAATGTCTCCATATTTGAAAAACAATTTTGCTGGATGCATAATTCTTTTTTTTTTAAGCAAAATAGCAACAGTATTTATTTCTGTTTAATGATTAAATATTCTTGTCATTGCTTTTGTGTATTTGTGGAAACATGATTATTTCAGAAACAAAAATAGAAAGTTATGAAATGTCCAGAATGTGGACCCCAGGAAGCCAACGGAGGAACCTAGCAATCAAGATCTGAAATCCAGATCAAGCCAGACAGGGCCAGCAGCCAGGCTCAAAACAGTGTTTTCTGTATTTATCAGCCACTTCCTTGATATTTGATACTCTTATCAATGTAAAAATTTTAGAGGACTCTACAGAAATATTTATTGGCACACAGAAAAACTATGCCAGCAACTTTGTTTTTCAATTGCTATAACATGTAACTATTTTATAGTTAATATTTAAGGGGCAAATATTTAAAGTTACTTTATTATCACAACAAAGACCAAAAATATTCCTTTGTTTTGCTTTTGAGCAATGAAGAGAAATTGAACCCTTTTCACCCCCAATAAGAAAATATTTGCTGGAAAAGTCCTCAGTCCTTATAAGTCCAAGTCAATTTAAACTCAATAATCAGTCCAAATCCTAAAGACGCCAACATTTCCCTTTTAGGACAGGGAAAGGAAATTCATTTGGGGATAGTTACTTAGAGTAGTGGTTACGAATTGGGCTGCGAACCTTAAGGTCTGCGGTTCGAAACTACCAGCCGCTCTGAGGGAGAAAGATGAGGCTTTCTACTCCGGTAAAGATTTACACCCTCGGAAACCCTGTACAGGGTCGCTATGGGTCGGAACCGACTCGACAGCACTTAACAACAACAACAACTCAAGATGAAGGAGGTGTGTCTTCAGTGTGAGCTATCAGGGATTTTCTTGCTAATGTTTTTAAAGATCTTGTACTTTTTGACCTTTTTGGCTTTCTGGTAGTTGAATCTATCACTGACTCATCGCTTTTTATGTTTGCTTCATTGCTGTTCACATTCAGATCAATGAAAGAAGGCCCCTTGAACCAAATGACAGAGCGACTCAAGGTACATTTAAATTAATAACATTAAAGATTTGTTTCAGAGGATGAAAATCATGTGCTCGAATTTATATGCTTCCTGGGCTGACTTTTGAAGGAAGTAGTTCTTTTCCATCAGCTTTTCAAGCTAAGGCTGAATATCAGAAATTTTGGACCTGGAAAACTCAGTCATTTAATGGAACCTTAGATTGCTTCAAGTAACAAAGGAAACCCAATTCTTCTGGGTGCAAAATGAGCAAGACATGCTCTCCTCCATTTAGATCTCTGGCTGTTTGACTCATGATGAATATACTCTTTAGGGTCATCCATACTGAACAATCCAGCCAACTTTAGGAATATCCAACCCTCAAACTGCCACATCTGTACACAACAATATCCCCAAATCTGCATTGCAGAATTGAAGAATGTGTTGTTCACTTATATTGCTTCTGGCATTTATGAATGGCCAAGGCAGGTAAATCAATGTAGTTCAGAAATTCATAGTGGAATTGAACAGAGTTTCTGCATGAAAAGAACACCGTTAGTTTCTTCTTCTGGTTTTTCTAAAGGAATGTAAAGAGCAGAAGGATATTTTTTCAGAGGCACAAACAACGTATCCCTGCTCAAGACCATCCACTGTTGCATTGGCTTTATCATCATCAACACCAACACACAAGGGCTTCTTTTTCAAAGAAATCCCGGTCAGGTCTTAAACTTTCTGAGTATGCATAGCAGAAAAAAGCATTGTCTGTCTGCGAACTGGCAGAAGTTTAATAATTTGCTTTAATTCCTCTTCATATCCAACATCCAAGATTCGATCAACCTTATCAATAACCAGACTCTGTAGATTTTTATACATGAAGTCTGGGGTATTCTGCATATGGTTCAGGAGGCGGCCTGGTGCGGCCACAATGATGCTGATCCCATTAGCAAGTTTCTGTGCTTTAGCAGATCTGTTACTGCCCCCGGTACCTAACTATACATGTGAACATGGTATGTCATTAGCTCCTTAAGCACACCAAAACTCTGCACGGCCAGTACTCTTGTAGGTGAGAGAATATGGACTCCTGTTCCATTCCTGGGCATAAATTTTAGCTTAATAATAAGTTCAACTGCAGGGCTGATAAATGCCAGGGTTTTACCTCTACCTTTTTGAATGGATATCTTCTCCTCCTGTTTTAGAATTACAGTGACACATAAATTTTTCCTCTTGATATTGCTGTTGTTGTTAGGTGCTATGGAGTCGGTTCTGGTCCACAGTGACCCTGTATAGGGTTTCTGAGGAGCAGCTGGTGAGCCTGAATGACTTTGAAGTCCAGCATATGGAGGGCTGGGAACAAGGTAGGTGAGATGAGGTCACTTTATTTCTCTGTAGGGTGAGGAATACTCCTGCCTGACTCTGGATGAGGGTGCAGACTCAGTCCTGCTTGGCTGCACCAAGTGATGGAGGTTTGGCTGAGAATGTGGCCACACTGTGCAGGTCCAACTGACAGGGTGCAAGTACTCCACAATTCTCCATGTCTGCTGTATTTTTATAGTCTGTTCTTCTACTTGGCATTTTGATTCTACAGTATTGTCTTTCATGCTCAGGGTTATAAAATTCTCATCTATATTACAACAAAGGCCCAAGAAATCTTTATTGTTTTCTTGGGCCTTTGTTGTAAGAGGGACATTAGAGGGAGTCTGATTGTGCTACCATCTTGGACCACTTCCTGGACTTGCTATTTGTGAGACACCTATTATTATTATTGGTTGGATTCCTGATGTGGTACTGTAGGATCAGCACTGAAAAGCAAACCTAGGCAGTTCAAGTTTACCAGCTGTTCCTCACAAACCCTATACAGGTGAGTCAGAACCAACTTCCTGGCACTTAACAACAACAATATGATTGGTTGGTTGGTTGATTGTATGCCATGGAGTTAGTTCCAACTCATAGCGACCCTGTATAGGGCTTCAGAGGCAAAAAATCTTTATGGGAGCAGAAAACCTCATCTTTCTCCTGTGAAGTGACTAGCAGATTTGAAATGCTGACTTTGCAGTTAGTAGCCCTGCTTGTACTGAGCCCCTATGCTACTAAGGCTCCTATCTGTATGACAGAAATAAAATTCTATTTTATTTAAGCCACTATTTTCTCTGTTCTCTGTTACAATCTCTATCTGATTAACTCAAAGATAGATACACTGGCCTGGGGCAATAGTTTTTGATGGCTGTTTTGCAATGTTCTGAGACTATTGCAGGTAATTTTTCTGTATACTTAAAAAAAACTTTTGATATTACACTGTGGTCAGAATGCTTGCAATATGAAAGTTCCAGAATACAATGTTCAGTAAAGCAATGTTCCCAGATTTCTAGGTGTGGACATGAGTCAAGATAAATGAAACTAACTCCCTTAGAAAGCAATTGAGATCCTTTGTTCTAAACCACTGCTGGCATTCGTGCTCCAAATACTATATCCAGCAACTGTTGAGAGCACATTATCACCTTGCTCTAAAAATAAAGGCGCGATTACAAGGGCAAGTTAGAATCAGGCACACGGGAAACGGAAAAGCATGAGTACAAGTCTGTGCCCGGCTTTAAGTGTGGGGTCTACATTACCCAAATTTTGCCAAGATGTGGAGATGAAAACTCCATGCTGTGTGACAGTGCCAAAGCAAATAGACTAACGCATTATACCGTGTTAGAGAAAGTGGTGGGAAATGCCTGCTTCGGGGGCTGTTTCATGAATTTTTTAAGAATTAAAATTGAGTCACTATCCTTTATCCTCAACACATGCTTTTGTGTTGAGTAGCCTGCATTGAATTTTTTGAATCTCTTTTATTAAAATCTGAAATTAATTAGGAGTGTCTTTTCTCTTGGACCAATAAAAAATAATGTACCCTATTGTATTTCAAAAACTATTGACTGATGAAGCAAGGAAGGAAATCACTGATAAAAATGTATAATCAAATGTTTATGCTTTTGAAAAAAGTTTTTAAAAACATTTTTGAATTTTTCATTTTTGTGGGAGGGGGGAAATTATTGAACTAAACTAAAAGCTAGTTAGGAGGCCATCTACACAGACCATTTAATTAGGAGTGAAACACCTCTAAAAATATATATATAAACAATCATTTGGATCTAATATGTATATTTGTTTTGTGACAATTTTACACTGTTTCAGCAGAAACCAAACCAAACAGAAACCCACCTAGGAATTGTGGTGCTCTTTCTGATTTCTTCAAATACAAACATCCTCAATTTCCTTAGCTACTGCCTTAAGAATGTTGCAAGTACAGAAACCAAACAATATAGAGCAAAAAATTTTTTTAAAGATATGAGGGTGGATATCATAAGGGTGCTGTGGAGTTTATATAACAGAATCTAAAAGACAAAGCAACCGGTACTTAGAAGGAACTAGAATAGTCTCAGAAACATTCCTGCACACATCTAGGACTTTGAACCTGTTCAAAATTGTTCAGTCATGACTGACGGAACAATGGCAGTGTACGCACTGCATAGCAATCAAATCTTTTGCATCAGATTTTGACCGAAGTAGGAAACAGGCAGTAGTGACCCACTCAAAGACGGTGGCTGACTGTACCACTTGGAATGTCTGTTGGAGACGATCTTTTTTTTTTTTTTTTTTTTTCCAAGGGGCAGGGACGGGCGGCGGATAGCTGCCCGCTTCCAAGATCCCACTACGAGCTTTTAAACTGCAGCAATTTTAATATACGCTATTGGAGCTAGAATTACTGCGGCTGCTGGCACCAGACTTGCTCTCCAATGGATCCTCTGTTAAAGGATTTAAAGCGGACTCATTCCAATTACAGGGCCTCGAGAAAGAGCCCGTATTGTTATTTTTCATTACTACTTCCACGGTCGGGAGTGGGTAATTTGTGCACCTGTTGCCTTCCTTGGATGTGGTAGCTGTTTCTCTGGCTACCGTTTCACTTCCTTTTCCAGTTGGAAATCAATCCACCTTCCGTCCTATCCTTTGATACTCAGAGTTCCAGGATCACCATTTGTATGTTTCCCACGTCTTTGTGGCAGAGGACTGGCTCAGTATAGCTGCCTACTCTGCCATCTTGCCCTAGAAGCCCTGTTATTATTTGGATTTTGGGTGTTTTGGTTTTTTTTTTTTTTATCCTACTTGGGTCAAAATTCACCATGAAAGAGTTTGGGTTGCTGTGCAATGAGTAAGCTGCCCTTATTCTCTTGGCCATAACTCAACCATACAGAACCAGTTCAAAGTCTTGCACACATTTATTTTTCTGTGTTCTTTTTTTCTGCTAATTTTGCTGCCAACTGAGTTCTGTTTAGCCCATTCTACAAGTAGAATAAGGTGACTCTACCAGAGTTTCCATGCAGTATGGTGGCTCCACAGAATAAGCTCTGGACTGAAAACCATAAAGCAGCAGTTCAAGCTCACCAGCCACTCTGCAGAAGAAAAATGAGTCTCTCTGCTCCTGTGAAAAATTTGTTGTTGTTGTGAAGTGCCATTGAGTCAGTTCTTACCCACAGAGACCCTGCATAGGGTTTCCAAGGAGCAGCTGGTGAGCTTGAACCATCAACCTTGCAGTTCAAACGGCTTTGCAGTCTGGTGCATTAATTCATAGTGCCAAACCAGAACTCCCATAAAAGACTTAGAGCCTCAGAAATCATTAACAAGGTTTCTATGAATTGAAACCAAGTCTGTGGCACTTAAAATCACCAATAACAACAACCAGAGTTTCTGTTTTTAAGTTGTATATGTTGCAGTTAGGTGTCATCAAGTCAGTTTTGACTCAGAGAAACCCTATGTACAAAACACTACCTGATCTTGCACCATACAACTATTGCTGTCTGAGGTCATTGCTGCAGCCACTGTATCAATCCATCTCACTGAGGGGCTTTCTTTTTTCTCAGACCCTCTAGTTTACCAAGCATGATGTTTCTGTCCAGGGATTGCTCCTTCCTGATAACATGTCCAAGTACATGAGTCACAGTGTCTCCATCCTCACTTCTAAGGAACATTCTGAGTTTATGAGTCCTTCTTCAAAGTCAGACTTGCTCTGGTAGTATATGGTATATTCAATATTCCTCTCCATCACCCTGATTCAGATGCTTCAACTCATTTTCAATCTTCCTTATTCATTGTCCAGCTTTTACATTCATATAAAATACCATGACTTGCCTCAGGCACACTTACTCAAGAAGACAAAGTAAAGTCTTATAATGAAATGTGCAAAAGCCTGGAGTTAGAAAACCAAAAGAGAAAAACATGGTCAATACTATCATACCAAAATGCCTAAAGAAAATAATGCAATCCTCAAGTTGCAATATTAAAAAATTCTGTGGACAAAATATTGAATGATACAGGAAGCTTCAAAATAAGATGGAAAGAATACAGAGTCACTGTAATAAAAAGAACTGATCAATGCTCAACCATTTCAGTAGACAGCATTGATGAAGAACCAATGATAATAACTAAAGGAATAAAGCACTGATGAAAAACAAGTCACCAGGAATTGATAGAAGAAATCGAGATATTTCAACAAATGGATGCAATACTGGAAGTGCTCATTCATCTATGCCAAGAAATTTGGAAAACAGCTTTGTGGCAAACAGACTGAAAGAGGTCCATATATGTGCCTATTTCTTTTTAAAAAAAATTTAATGTGAATTGAATGGAGGTTTACAGACAGGGTCATCAGTTTTACATTCAACAAATCATACACTTTGTTTCATCTCAATGATTGCAATCCCTTCCATACAACAACAGTTAACCCGCTTCCTCCCTGTGGTTTCTATTTCCGTTCCATCTTCCATCCCATCTCTTTCTCAACTTTGTTCTTAGGTAAATATCCCCCTTTTGATCTTGAATGACTGGCCTTTTCCATCATTCATAGTGAACATACCTGACTAGCATTGTTGTCCCCCTCCAATATGCCTATCTACTACTTGGCTGAAAGTTGGGTATGAGGATGAGTTCCTTTCCAGACCTGAAGGGTGGTCCAGGGCCATTGTCACAGGTTTTCCCAGTCTCTTTCTGACCAGTAAGCCCAGATTTTTTTCCAATAATTTTGAGTTTTGTTCCACATACCATGCTGCTTTATCCAGAACCTTCTGATGTGATCCCTTTTAGAGCAGTTAGTAGTGATAGCCAGACACGATCAAGTTCTTCTGGTCTCAGGGGTCTTGGAGACTGATGTTCATCTGTCCCAGTAGTCTAATGGGCTAATTAATTCCAAGTTTACTCAATTCTCATAACTCTTATTTTTTCTGAATATGGAAAGACCAATAACTGTACCTTAAATGGCAACTCATGAGCTTCTCAGATCCCAGATGCTACTCACAAAAGTAGGATGTAGAACATTGTCTTAGTGGACTGTTATGAAGTGCCGTGGAGTTAGTTCCTACTCATAACAAACCTGCATAGGGTTTCCAAGGAGCAACTGGTTGAGTCTAAACCACCAATCTTGAGTTCAAACTGACCTGTGGTCTAGTGTTTATCCTACAGAGTTACTTGCCAACTGACGATCCATGGTGTCCCCTGAGACTATGGTTCTGAGCCCCCAGGTCCAGCGATTCATTGCCTTAAGACGTTTGATAATATTTAAGAAGTTTTCATCATTTTGTCCACTGTATGCTCCACCACAAAAAGGAAGAACACGCTTAGCATTTCTCAAGCTGGGGGAACTAAAGAAAAAATTCAAGCCTCGACTTTCATTATTGAAAAATTCTTTGGACAAATTATTGAATGATGCAAAAAGCATCAAGAGAAGATGGAAGGAATACATAGCGTCACTGTACCCAAAGGAAATGGTTGATGTTCAGCCATTTCAAGAGGCAGCATATGATCAAGGGCCAATGATACTGAAGGAAGAAGTCCAAGGTGCATTGAAGGGATTGGCAAAGAACAAGGCATCAGGAATTGATGGAATAAAAATTGAAATCTTTCAAGAAAATGAGGTGGCACTGGAGGCACTCACTCATGTATGCCAACAAATTTGGAAGACAACTATCTGGCAAACTGATTGGAAGAGATCCGT
>NW_006408598.1:1085495-1099043 GCF_000296735.1 Chrysochloris asiatica
TGTTGTTGTTGGCGGAGCTCTCTGCTACTAGTCCAGCCGATCCGCCTTCTTGTTTGTTCCTCTCTGCTGTTGGTTTTTAAGGAAATCTTTTCTTCTTTGCCATTTTTCTTAACTACTAAAATTTAAGATGATCTGATATAACCAAGCCTATCCATTTAAAATTATACGGTATGAGTTCTGAGATAAAAAAATCTAAATATGATTTTGAAATGTCTCTTTCTCTAATTATCATCAACTGTGGAAGGTCTTCAGGCAGACTCTGACATTTAAGTATTTTCTTTTCACTATCAGAGGGAAAGGAAAAGAAGGAAGAGTAGTGTGTACAACCAAGCTTTTATTTTTCACAGGTCACTGAGATAGTCACTAGTAGTCATTAATCCTGAGGTTCTGGTCACCATATTTTTGTTTCTGTCTTTTGGCATATGGTAGCAAACTTTTCCATATATTTTGGACTGGGGTATATGGCAGCAAACTTTTACATACATTTCTGGCCATATGACTTAAGTAGTAACTCATAAGGTAGAGTCAAGAATTAGATAATATTTGCAAAGCACTTTGAAAATTGTCACACACACACACACAGAGTCAAGGGAGTCTTGACTATTACTCATTATTATCACTACCACATTTCAGAAAATGATTCTTTTCCTTTCTATTTTTATATACGATTTTCAACAGTGGCATCCCTTGGGTTGATTTCACTCAGTTCAGTAACTTATGGTACCATCCCCCTCCCATGCACCCTTCCTGTACCAGACCATATAGAGTCCTCAGTGATGTTTAGGATCAATTTTAATCATAGAATAATATGGATAAATATAGTTATAAATTGCTTAATATTTCTTAGATTATATGAATATTGTTGTTAAGGGTCGTCAAACTGATTCTGACTCATAGCGACCCTGTACAGGGTTTCTGAGGAGCAGCTGGTGAGCTTGAACCACCAATGTTGCAGTTCAAACTGACCTTGCAGTCCAGCACATTAACCCACAGTGCCACACCAGGACTCCAGATTGTAAGAATACCAACAACAAAATTATTTTGTAACATCTTTTTACATTGAACTATATTATTAGTTATAACATTACTATATTATTACTATATTATAACTATATTCTGGTAGCGTAGGGGTTACGAATTGGGCTGCAAACCACAAGGTCAGTAGTTCAAAACTACCAGCTGTTGCACGGGAGAAAGATGAGGCTTTCTGTGCCCGTAAAGATTTACAGCCTCGGAAACCCTGTACAGGGTTGCTATGGGTAGGAACCGACTCGACGGAAATTAACAACAACAACAACATAACTATATTATTAGTTATAACATTAATAGTTTCTAAAATGCTTCTTTTTCTTTAATTGCTACTTTATTTTTAAAAAGTTATTAATGCAGTTTCACAAATACTAATTATTACAATGTTGTACTTAAAACACCAGAAAATTTGACAAAACCAGCCACTATAAAAACACTTGTTACAATGAAAACAACAGTTGCTTGTAGTGTGTGCAGATAAAATCATGTGATTGGAAAACTTTGTTGTAATTGAATAATAACAACATCTCTGACTGGAGCACATTAGAAAGCTCAAAAATTAAATTAGCATAGATTTTTAACCTTGTAGGTATATTAAGCTGGGTTTACAAAAATGTTTTTTGTTATAACTAACTACAGGGATATTATTATTTTAAAAAGACTAAATTTCTGCTCAAATGATGCATAAATATTTTACAGACAGTCATTTTGTTGTCTCCTGGAGCAGTCCACACTTTCTGTACCAGCTTTGTGACAACATTGGTTGACAAGACCCATTTTGGATTTTGCCACGACTGGGTATGTATTTTTGCCATTGGTTATTTCTCTGCAGATAAGTTAATGCCTGTTGTCATGGAATCAGCTACCACTTAAGACAATCCTTGTGTATCAGTAGATCTGCACTCCCTAAGGTTTTCAATAGTTGAGTTTCCAAAAGTAGATCGCCAGGCCTTTCCTCAGAAACGCCTCTGGGTAGACCCAAACAGTGTTTCAGTTAGCAGCCCAGTGTGTTAATCATTCTTTTCATCCTGATAATTCACAGATAATTATGTGAATTCAAATGTAAGACTGTTGATCAAACTTACTTAAGATCCCAGTACAATATTAGTGTATGGTACAGAATAAGAAAAATATAAATGATTTGCATTTTTGTTCTAGAAGCTAGTAATATAAACTACTAGGTCCAGGTTTCTACCAATGTTGTTGTTGTTAAGTGCCTTCGAGTTGGTTCTGACCCATAGTGACCCTGCAGAGTGTTTCTGAGAAACAACTGGTGAGCTTGAACTGCCGACCTTGAAGTTCAAGCTGACTTTGCAGTCCAGTGCATTAACCCACAGCGCTACACCAGGTAGAGTTGTTGTATTTTGGAAGTGTGTTAGAAATAGTCTTTCCCAGATATTTGATATGTATAATTTGTCTGTTAATATTGAGTCTCGGAAGACCTTGCTGTGATTGGTTATTCTATCATCTGTCTTTCTATATTGACTGTCTTGAGAGAGCGACTTCTCTTATGTAAAGCTTATACTGTTCCTCTCCATCTCATCTTTGGGTAAAGCTGGACCTCCTTTCTGGGTCAGATAAGGCCCATGCATTGTAAGCAAAAGAAGAGATTTATTGGTAGGACGATACACAGCTCAAGGATTTAAAGGAAGAGGTAAACATCTTCCTCCTATTTATTATGTAGGAATCCCATTTATAAATAGCCTAGGAAACTTCCCCCAGTGGCCCTATTCCTAGTTGTTTCAGAAACAACTGTCTTCTATCTTGGCAACTCTTCTCAAGTGGCATTTTCCAGGGAGAGAATGTGTTTCAGTTTGGGTCAATTGAGTGCATCTACCCCACTCTCCTCCTTACCAGATAGAGGAGGTGAGGATTGGATTTATTTCCAAAAGAAGAAGCCAGAGGGACTGAGCAGACCAAAGCAATAGCCAGTACTTACTTTCTTTCTGAGAAGCAGAAAAGGATCGGAGTTTGTTGTTGTTAAGTGCTGTCGAATCGTTTTGATTCATAAAGACCCTCTATAGAAGTTCTAAGGCTGTAAATCTTTGTGGGAGCAGAAAACCTCACCTTTCTCCCAAGGAATGGCTGGTGGGCTTGAACTTCCGACCTTGTGGTTTCCAGTCCAGTGTTTATCCTACAGAGCCACTGAAGATGAATTTCCACAGTCTAGAGTGAGGACTTCTGGAAGTGCTGAAGTCCACGGGACCATTTCCTGTAACGTGCTTTATTAACTTCTTTAACACTGATCTTGGCACTTTACATCATCCTCTGAATATGTTGCATTTAAAAAATAATTTCTTGTTTTTCTCCCTCAAAGACAGCTATCACTTTGTACTAGTGACAGTATGTTTAAGTCCAGCACTATTCTCTTCCCTCAACTTTGCCAATTCTAATTTGCTGATGGTCAGACAGTGGATACAATTACATTTGGAATAGTGCTATGGGTGGTAAGGTGCAAGAGACCAACTTCATTATTCCAAACTACTCACCCCCACTGACAGAACCACTGCCATGGTGAATAAGTGTTAATGGCATTATGTCAGACCCATCAGGCATGTTGAGGAGAGTCAAAAAAGGAAAAAAAAGAAGAGAACTGCTGAGCTGAAATCATAGTAAATGAGGGAAGAGGCTCTTCTTTAAATAGGTAGCAAGTATATAGATTTACAATCAGACTTGAAAGTTGAAGAAGCAAAACCCTTAAAATTAAGTAAAACAAGACTGGATGTTTATTAGAGCCAAATTCAAAAGAAGACTGTGATTAAACTTCCGTAGTCACATTTTGTCTAATGTCACTAAGATTAACTCAGGAAGCTATGTGACCAAAGGTACTAGGAAAAGCCAAACTCCGGCTCTATTGTGAGACAGTAAAATAGATCCGTGATCTACACAATGTGCCAAGGCTGCTAGCAGTCCTGTGTTCTTGTCCTAAACCTAGGCCCATTATGTCATCGTTGTTTTTGTTAAGTGCCATTGAGCAAACCTGTATAGGGTTTTCAAGGAGCAGCTGGTGAATTTGACTTTCTGACTTTGTGCCTCAAACCAAACTTGCAGTCCAGTGCTTCATCCCACAATGCCACACCAGGTCTCCAACAATGTTGTTGTTGTTGTTAAAGTGCCATGGAGTCGGTCCTGACCCATAGCAACACTGTATAGGGTTTCTGAGGAGTGGCTGGTGAGCTTGAACCTCCAACCTTGCAGTTCAAACAGCTTTGCAGTCCGGTGCATTAACCCACAGCACCAGACCAGGACTCCAAGCCATTATAAGGAGTGATAACAATTCAATGTGTAAGACAGACATGAGAAAGTCTAAGATTTAAGTTGAGACTGCCAGAGTTTCTGGTTTGTGAAACAGTTGTGTCAGAGAATAATTGATGATAGAGATCTTATTTTGGTTTTAGAATTTTCTTACTCACAAAATCAAATATTCATGTTTCAAAGAATTAATCAACCAGCAACTTTTCTTTCACCCAAAGTTGCAAATCCTTTTGTTTCTGTTCTAAGTCAGTCTTACAAGATTTGAATTTCAAAAGATATGGCTGAGTGGAGGGAGGGAAAGTCAGAGAACCTCATGTGGCCTAGCAACTGTTGATCTCAGTTATGAGGGCGAACATGGTTCAATCAAGTTAAGATTAGACGAATGTTGATCTGTATTTCTCCCTCCTCTTCTCTTTTTAAGCTTCCTTGTACCTAGCTTCTTAGAAGCATTTGCTTTCTCTGCAATCAAAATGGTCTCCCTATATGCCTATAAAACTGCTTAGAATAAACCTTATGATCAAATTTCATTGAGTTTTTATTATTTTTAACAGTTGGAAGCGATGAGACCATCAGAGATGAAAATCCCACATGATTTCTATTGTTTTTGCCTTGTAAAGGTAAATGGATTCTTTCCAATTAATTGTAACAGTTGGCTTCTCAAAATAATCCCATTAAGTAACAATGACACATATTTTAAATAACCAAGGTGGCCAAAGGAAAAAAACCAACTATGATGACGTTTCTTTGTAGTATGTGCTGGAAATCTGCAGACAGATTTACCACACACAATGGATCCTACACCGCCCAGGATCGGGCAGTGTTTTGTTCTGTTGTGCATAGGCTTACTATGAGTCAGTACTGACTCGATGGCACCGAACAACAACAACATGGATCCTAATGCTTTTCTTTTACATTTCTGGCAAGTAGGGATTAATAGACAGAGCAGGAAAGGTTATCAGACACTGATCCTGAAGATGGAAACTGGAGCAGGAAAGGAGATGATAACAGAATCTTAAGGTGGAAGCATAGAGTAAAAGGAAATATGTCAGCCATTTTTATATAGATCTAGGTATCAAGAGGAAAGAGTTCATCTCAGACGGTTCAAGTGAGGAGGTTTCAGTGCAGGAACTACTTACCAAGGAAACTAAGGACAGGGAAGGAAAGCACTCAGAGAGAAGCGACAATGGGAAGTTGGTACCTCCTGTTATATATTGAATTGTGTCCCTGAAAGTATTAGTTGTAAATTCTAAACCCTATGCTCATGGAGTATTAGTGTGATGCTGTAGGATAAGCACTGGATATGTAACTGCAAGGTCAGTGGTTCAAACCCACTTAGCTGCTCATCAGAAGCCCTATAAAGGGTCACTATGATTCAGTACTGACTCAACAGCACTTAGCAGTAACAACAGCAACATGCTTGTGGATATAATTCGGGAGTACAGTTTTGTGTTATGTTAATGAGGACATATCAGTGTAGAGTGTGTTTTAAGTCAATCACTTTCAAGATATAAAAGGAGCAGATTAAGCATCGAAGCAAGGAAGCACAGATGATGGTAGTTATATGTCCTACCACGTGAAGATCACTGAGGAATGGAAGCTGAAAAGAGACGGGGCCCTTCCTTCAGAGCTGACACAGAGAAAACCTTCCTCTAGAACTGGTGTCCTGAATTCACAAGTCTAGACCTCCAAACTATGAGAAAATAAATTTCTGTTTGTTAAAGCCACCCAATTATGGTTTTTTTCTGATCTAGCAGCACAAGATAACGAAAAACGCCTCCTTACTGTTGAAGGATCACCGGGAGAAAACAGAATTACAAGAACTTGGGAGAGCTTGAACCATGGATCAGAGACTTGTTAGTAGACTGCTGGTGTGGGGACATGCCTACTCCTAACATTTGTGAAATCCAGGAAGTCATACATGGGTAAATGTTTAACAACCAGCGATTAAAACAAAAAAAAAAAAAGGCGGCTCCAATTTGTCGTGGGTACTACTTTCTATGGTGTAACTACTGATTTCATAAAGATTCGAGTCCACAAACCTGATGTCACTGAACAGAGTTGGGAAGAGATACATACCATCAGTTCTCATGATCAAGTATGAGCTGACTCCAGCATACCACTGGACGAGTACAAATGGAGACCCATGTGCCATAGGTCAGAATAGTTAAAAGGAGTCCCCAGGTTCCCTGAAACTATTGACATAAGATAATCTTTAAATCTTGAAAGAAAACTATCCCTGAAAACCTTCTTAAAACCCAACAATAGTTTCACTAACTAGTAAGGAATATCTTCCTTGAGCATTGTGCTCTTTGAAGATCTGGGAATCGACTCCACAGCACATAACCACCACCACCATATGGTGTCAAATTGACAACAGCAAGTTGAAAGATTAGATAGGAAACGTAAGGGGCAATGAATTTGTTAGTGAGGGAGGGAAAACGCAAAGAAGAAGGGTGGGAATGGCTGCACAACTTAAAGAATGCAACTAATGTCACTGAATTGTAATGTTGTTGTTGTTGTTAGGTGTCATCGAGTTGGTACTGACCCATAGAGACCCTATGGACAGCAGAACAAAACATTGCCCAATCCTGAGCCAACCTCACTACTGTTGGCCACATTTGAGTCCATCAATTCTGCCACTTGGCCAATCCATCTCATTGGGTTTCCTCCTTTTTTTTTTTTTGACCCTCCACCTTACTAAACATGATACCCTTCTCCAGTGAATGGTCCCTCCAACAATATGTCCAAAGTATGAGAGATGAAGTTTCTCATTGTACATATGTTAAATTGATGTACGTTTTACTGTGACTAGCCTCAATAGCAAGGACAAAAGAAAATTTAAAAACCAGATCCCTTGGGTGGCGCAAACAGTTGTCAGTTAGCTCTAGTGCTAACTGAAAGGTTAGAGGTTTGAGTCTACCCAGGACAAAAGGCCTCGCCATCATTTTCTAGAAAAGTAGCCAATGAAAACCCTATGGATCACTGTTCTAGTCGATACACATGGGATCACCATGCACCAGAGTTGATACTGAAGTGGCTCCCTGTGGCCCCCACCTTACATTCCTCATAATACTACTCAATAGTCAAAGCCCATTTGTGGAATTGGAAAACTGAAAAGTTAACAGAAGTTAGCTTGAGATGGTGATGGCGATTGTGTGCTGAAGAGTTGGTTCTGACTTATAGTGACCCTGTACAGGGTTTCCGAGGAGAAGCTGGTAAGTTTGAACTGCTTACACTGGGGTTCAGAGTCCACTGCTGATCCTACAGTGCCATACCAACAGTCCTTTAAGAGACCTCATTTTTCTCCCGTGCAGTGATTGGTAGATTCAGCCTGCTAACCTTGTGGTTAGCAGCCCAGCTAATAGTCCATTACGCTACCAGGGTTCCTTAGCATTTAATTTTTCAATTGTAATACAACTTTTTAGGATATATAAAGCATAAACCTACAAAAATTTTCAGTGTTTGATATCTGTGTATGTGTCAGTTTGACTAGATTATGATCCTCAGTGTTTTGGCAGACATGGAACTGATAGCTTTTCATTATGCTGTTATCTGATGTAATCAACCAGTCAGATGAAAGGGAAGTTTCCTTGGCACTGTGGTCTGCTGCCAGTAATGGTTGCCCTGGAATGGGTCTCTTTCTCAGTCCTGCATTCTTCTTGTAGCCTGACCTCTAGTTCTTGGGCTGTAAACCTACAGAAGTCATCAGTCATCAGATTTGCCAGTTCCTGAAACCTAGTGAGCCAGTAGAGACATTCAGCCTGTAACTTGATTTGTAGATTTGAGGTTCATCAGCTTCTGAGCCCATATGAATCATCACAAGTCTTCTGCCTGTTGTCTGACCCATGGATTTGGGACTTCAACTGCATTAGCCATATTCTTGAAGTAATTTTTTCTATATATTTATATATATATGGGTCCCTGGTTTTCTCCTCTAGATAACTCCAAAACCCATGGCTGTTTAGTCAGTTTCTACTCATAGCCACCCTACAGGCCAGAGTAGAGCTGCTCCACAGGTTTTCTGAGGCTGTAAAACTTTACCTAATCTTTCTCCTGTGGAGTGGATGGTAAGTTTGAACCACAGACCTTTTGGTTAGCAGCCCAATGCTTAACTAACTGCACCACCATGGCTGCTTTTAAAGAACCCAGTCTAAGATAATATCCATCTATTTGCCAAATATAAAGATTTGAGATCATATTTCACTCAAGTGTTATCTAGACTGCATGTATGTTGTTGTTGTTATGTGCCGTGGAGTCTGTTCTGACTCATATCGACCCTGTACAGGGTTTCCGAGGCTGTAAATCTTTCTCCCATGGAACAGCTGGTAGTTTTGAACTGCTGACCATGAGATTAGCAGCCTTATTCATAACCACTACACTACCAGAGCTCCTTTATGTATACAAAATGTGATTTTCTTAAGTCACCATGTGAAACTGTATCAAATACCACAATAAAGAGTGAGTACTTCTGGAACATGAATTGGAACCCAAAGAGAAGGGGAAAATGGGTACTCAGTGCTATCAGAAAAGAATATTTCATTGTACAAACCCTATTGCATTTCTGTGGAGAAGGAGGGTTAAATAAGTTAACTAACATGTTTTCTTGCTGTCATCTAAGGGTTCTATCACTCAAATCCTCCTTATGTTCCAAGCATAGTGGATTCTGATATCAGTTTTCTCTTCTAAGTGATAAAGGTGCCTATGTGTTCTATAATAAGTATTATTTTAAACTGGAGCTCTTACCTATTGCTGGTGGCAATGCAAAATGGTACAGCCCTTGTGGAAAAGTGTGGTAGTTAATCAAAACACTAAAAATGGAACTACCATATGACTCAGCAATTCACTCCTAGGTATAAACTCAAAAGACTTGAAAACAGAGACTCAAACTGATACTAGTACACCAATCTTCATCTCAGCACTATTCACAATAGCTAAAAAGTGGAAACTACTTTAATCAGGGGATGAATGGATATACAAAATGTGGTACACACATACCACCTTAGTCAGTTTTCTCTAGAGAAGCAAAACCAGTGAAGCATATATAGGATATATATAGAGAAACTTCTAGAAAATGGCTCACACAGTTGTGAGGGTTGGAAAATCCCAAACATCTGCTGACCACTGCTGGGTCATGTGAATGGAGAAACCAAAATCTGCAGGTCAGTAGAAATACTGGAACCTCTACTGACTTGCCTCCCAGAGGTTGAACACATGGTTAAGAGAGAGCAAGTGCTTTGGCAGAATATCTTTTCACATACTGGCCCTGGTAACATAGTTGGTTATGTGTTGGACTCCTAAGCACAAGGTCAGCAGTTCGAATCGACCAGGCCTTTGCTGAAGAAAGATGAGGCTTTCTGCTTCTGTAAAGATTTACAGCCACTGAAACCCTATACAAGGTCTCCATGAGTCGAAACTAACTCAACAGAACACAGCAGCAGTAGCAGCATACTGGATGAAAACTATAACTCCAAGGAAACTTCCTTTCTCACTGACTGACAGCTCTCATCAGTTCACAAAATGGGAGGCAATTACATGTTGTTAGGTGCCATTGAGTCTGATCCACCTCATACAGACCTTGTGTTCGAGATACTACCTGGTCCTGCACTAAATAATAGTTCCTACATCTGAGTTTATTGCTGCAGTCACAGTGTCAATCCATATTCTTGAGGGTCTTCTTTTTTTTTTTTTTTACTGATTCTCTACTTTAACAGACATGATCCACACAGTTGAAAGCCTTTACATAGTCAATAAAGCACAGGTAAACATCTTTTGGTATTCTCTGCTTTCAGTCAGGATCCATTTGACATCCTCAATGGTATCTGTCTTTACACATGCTCCTCTGAATCTGGCTTGAACCTCTGGCAGTTCCCTGTTGATGCATTGTTGCAGTCATTTTTAATTACCTTTAGCAAAATTTTACCTGCATGTGACATTAATGATATTGTCCGATGATTTCCACATTTCATTTGGTCACCACTATTTGGAAAGGATACAAATATGGATCTCTTTCAATCAGTTGGCCAGTTAGCTGTCTACCAAATTTCTTGGCATAGATGACTCTAGAGCAACAGAGAAAGGAGAGTAAAGAGCATGATGAGGAAATAGATGTCTGGCTAATCCATCAACAACCTCCTTCTCCACCATGAGACCAAAAAACCTGAATGTGCCTGGCTACCATTACTGAACATTTTGATCAGAGATTACATTTTTAAAAATCCTGATCAAAATGGGGAACATGCAGAACAGAATTTTAACTTCTTATGGACGCCAAACTTTCTAGAGCTATAGATGTTGAACGAACTCCTGAAACTGTTGCGCTGAGATTATATTGAAATCTTAAGCCAAAAATATCCCCTGAAGTCTTCCTAAAATCAAACAATAGTTTCACTTAACTGGTAAAGAATACCTGCCGTGATCATTGTGTTATTTTAAGATCTCTCTATTGTTGTTGTTAGATGCCACTGAGTTGGTTCTGACACATAGTGGCCCTGTATAGGTTTCTGAGGAGCAGCTTGTGGGTTTCAACTGCCAACCTTGTGGCTCACAATTCAGTACTTACCCTAAAATACCTCACCAGGGGTCTGATTTTAAGATCTATCAACATGGGATCAAATTGACAACAGCAATTCAAAAGATGAAATAGAAAACATTAGGGGACAGTGAAATTATGATATGAAAGGAGAATGAGAAGGGCTGCACATCTCAAAGAGTGGAATCCATGTATTTGAATTATATATGCAGAAACTGTTGAATTGGCATATGTTCTGCTTTGCAAATTCTCAAGTTATTAAAAAATATCCTATGGATCCTGACTGTCCAAGCCTGTTGTGCATGGGGTTGCCATATATTGAGTATAGGCTTGACAGCAGATAATACAACAAGAACCTGAGGTCAGGTTCCTATTGTTTGGTCAAGAAGTAGTAGAGCTTGTGTATCCCACCGACAAACACAACAAGAAGCAACTGCCAATGAGTGCTATTCAGCAAATATCAGCATCCCTGACACAGTTAGGGAGGAAGAATGGAGAAGGGATAGGGAGGGAAAACAGTACAAGAAATGGGGAAGAAGTAGGGGATAGGAGGTTGTTCTTATCACCACAGACCTAGTTCATCTTGCTCTGAATTGGCTAAAATATCTCCTGTGTCCAGCACTTTACAAACTATCTGCTGCTAGTAACTGCCACTTGCTTCACAATCCTAAATTCAGGGTGCCTATGAGAGAAGAATACAGTATCTGTTGAAAAGACTCCCATAGGAAGGCCATTGTGTGGTCCTCTAATTTTAGCCTGAATGCAGGCATGCTGACATATTTTAAATGTGAGATCTGCGTGCAACCTCATTTATTGCAGACAAGCCATTCTCCTGCTATGTGGAAATTTCCCATTTCCCTTCCCTACTGTGCCCTTGGTCAACAGTTATAAACTCTCTCTCAGACAGCTAGTTGTGTATTAAAATCTATTTAAAAAAAAAAAAAGAGTGTATATGGAGCAAACATCCAACAGCCTTATACCTATTTATACTATAAAGCAAATCTATGAGCTAGTAGAAATAGTAATATATGTCATCTCTAGTACATGTGGTAAAGGTCGCTGATCTTAGCCTATCTGACACTTCGTAATACCTCACCCCTCATCTCAAGACAGCTAACATTTAGGTTATGTGCCAAAGGTCTAAATTTTTATTTGTAGATCTGTTATAACACAAAAGGCAATATCAGCCTTCCCTGAAGGTTGAGGGTTGACAGGTTCTTATTGTTACTTCTTTTGCAGTATAATAAAATAATGAATTGCAACCTCTGAGATATGAAAGTAAAAACATTTTCATGGGCACACACATGTTGACTTAAGAAATAGTGGTGATGGGGTTCAGTCTGGCAGATTTCCTGAATTGGCCTGAGAATTTCTCAAGAATTTTTCTGCCTCACCCAATTGGAAATTCTTTCACTGCTTTACATATGTAGAAGGTAGGAAAAAGAATATCGGCATGTGCATAGTGCTGTAGGATAAGCACGTGATCATAAGGTTGGTTTGAGCCACAAGGTAGGCAGTTCAAACTCACCAGCTGCTCCTCTGAAACCCTAAACAGGGTTGCTATGAGTCAGAATTGGATGGCACTTAACACCACCACCAACAAGCACACTATCAAGGATTCTTTTCTATTCAAATGGTTTTCATGCTCTGAAGGGGAGAAGAAAATTAGTATTTATTGAGTGCCTAACAATTAATTCTTGGTAATTAATTTTTATTGAGTGTACACAAAGTAAATTAATATTTATTGACTGTCTACGAAGTATCTCCTGAGAAAGAGAAATATAGTTAACCAGCCAGGCTGAAGAATCCTATGGACTCAAAGCAAAATCATTATTTAGGGTCAATTGGCATCTTGCTAGTTAATTACTGGAGAGAGTCAGGTAGAAAAGAGAAAGGGGAGAGGGAACAGATACTGCAGAGCAGTGCAGAAAGAAGCTGCCATACTACTCTGGCAATAGAAAATAAGTAGCTTCCAGGCTGTATTTTGTATAACTGAAATTCATGGGGTTCCCTTGTATCCTGATGTAAATCCATCTGTACTTGAGTTAGCATGGAAGATTTCTTCCTACTCAATGTTTTCTGAGATAGTTAAGTAGTGTCAGTGCAGTGCCTTGCTTGAGTTCATTACAACTATTCTCAGCCACCTTGATTGAGTTCATTACAACTAATATAATTCCCTAACCATTTGCCACTGAGTTGATCCTGATTCACTGCCTCCAGATGTGTGCAAAGTAGAACTGTGCTGCGTACGGTTTTCAGTGGCTGGTTTTTAATAAAAAGTAGATCATTGGGCCTTTCTTCCTCTGGATGGACTCGGGCCTCCAGAGTTCCAGTTAGTAGCTGAGCACATTGACTGCACCGCCCAGGGACTCTATTCGTTTCCTTGAGCTCAGTATAGCTAATATAATTCCTTATAGTTCTCAGATGCTAAACTGAAACAAATAAAGTCTTCCAGTTTGGGGAAATTCCACATAGTACTGTTATAAACATTCTTGGCATGTTTGTAGTTGACATATGCAACTATTTTTGCTCAGTACATTGAAATGGAGGGTGCACTGTGTCAATGAAGATACAGTGGAAAGTGAGGAAAGTGGTTATCTTTACAGAGCAGAGAAAGGGTAGTCAGTGTTCCAAGCCTTGTTGGATTCTTGAGAGAGGCACATGGCTTACTGAGGACAGGTTCCAGAATGATGCAGTAGAGATAAACATTTTTACTTTTAAGTTTGTTTTTTTTT
>NW_006408598.1:1121929-1123324 GCF_000296735.1 Chrysochloris asiatica
ATTTGATTTTGCTGGGATCCCAAATCATCAACACTTATGGACAAAGCAATCAAGAAATCAAATGAGGTATTGCACTAGTCAAATTTGCTCCACAAGACCTCTTCAAAGTGTTCAAGAACAAAGATGTCAGTTTGAGGACCAAGGTGAACCTGCCCTAAACCATGGTGTTTTCAATAGCCTCATATGTGTGTGAAAGTTGGTCAGTGAATAAGGAAGACTGTAGAAGAATTGATGCATTTGAGTTATTGTGTCAGAAAAGAATACTAAAATACCATGTACTGCCAGAAGAACAAACCAATCTGTTTTGGAAGATGCACAACCAGAATTCTCCTTTGAAGCAAGGATGGTGAAACTTCATCTCTCATACTTTGAACATATTATCAGGAGGGACCAGCCCCTGGAGAAGGACATCATACTTCAGACATATTATTATGCTTGGTGAACTTGAGGGTCACTGACAAGGAGTAAGACCGCCCTTCCCACCATCCCAACAAGAATGACTGGCACAGTGGCAACAGCAATGGGCTCAAGTATGGCAGCAATTGTGAGTATGGAGCAAGATTGGGTAGTGTTTCATTCTGTTGTGCAGAGTCTCTATTATTAGGAACTGACTCACTGGCACCTAACAACATTTGTATTTTGGGTGACTGCTCATAAGCTTTTAAGACTCCAGGTGTTACTTATTGAACTAGGAGGTAAGACAGAAACTGAAAATAGCATTAGAATATTTGACTAGATAGACAAATGAAGCCATGATTCTAAACTTTCAAACCAAGAAAACTAATCCCATGAAGTGTTTATTTTACCTAACTAGTATCAACAAGTAAGGAACTCTGGTGGTGTAGTGGTTACTAATTGGGCTGCTAACCTAAAGGTCAGCTAGTTCGAAACTACCAGCAGTTCTGCAGGAGAAAGATGAGGCTTTCTGCTCCTGTAAATATTTACAGCCTTGGAAACCCTATACAGGGTCGCTATGAGTCGGAAATGACTCCACAGCACGTAACCACCACCATGAGTATCAACAAGTAGAGCCTTTATTTGTTTGTTTGTTTCTGTGTATGGTGCAATGTATGGAGCCTGCTTCATTTTTTTTAATGTAAAAATCCAGTTTCGCAAAAATCTCTTGTTGAAAACACTGTTCGTTCCATAGGTTCATGGATTTATTTCTGGTTCTCAGTTCTGCTCTGTTGGTCTGTTTGTCTTTTTTTTTTTTTTTTTTAAGTTTTTATTATGAATTCAGTGATAGGTTACATGGGAGAACATCAGTTTTATACTCATTGTTTCATTGCAATTATTACAATCTCCTCCATGAATCATCATTCAACAGTATTTGCTTCTATTCCTTCTGTTTTTCTGTTTTGTTTTGTTTTGTTTTTTTATGTACACAAAAACACT
>NW_006408598.1:1123764-1128783 GCF_000296735.1 Chrysochloris asiatica
GCCTTTTTTAGGTAGCCAGTGTCTAAGTTGCCCATCCCTATCAACCCTGTATACATATAGTGGGCATAGGATTGATACTTGATGTGAACACTACTTCCCTCTCAGTTGGTATTTTGAGCTATTATATCCATAAATGTAGGTCAAGTTAGGTAAAGCCTTTATTATTATTTACTTTAGAATGCTGTAGTTGGAAAATGGTATAAGACATTGTATTAGTCATTTAGCCCTAACCCCCTTTCTTCCTTTGATATACAACTTAATAGTAGCATCTACATTAGTCTGGTTGTGCAACCATTGTCCTTGTTCATGTTGTGGGCTGTTGAGTTAGTTCCAACTCTTAGCTCTGTGTTAGTGTTTCCTTGAGTGGCTGATGGATTTGAACTGCCAACTTTGTGATTAGAAGTCCAATGCTTCATCCTACAGCCCCACACCAGGGCTCACCATTGTCCTTGTTGTTTTTGTTTAGTGCTGCCTAGCTCTGGCAGTATAGTGGTTACGAATAGGGCTGCGAATCGCAAGGTCAGCAGTTTGAAACTACCAGCTGCTCCACTGGGGAAAGATGAGGTTTTCTGCTCTCATAAAGATTTACAGCCTCGGAAACCTTGTTCAGGGTGGCTTTGGGTCGGAACCGACTCGACGGCACTTAACAACAACAACAAGAAGTCAGTTTTAATTCATAACGACCCTGTATAGGGTATCCAAGTAGTAATTGGTGATTTTGAACTGCTGACCTTTCGTTAAACAATCAAGTGTTTGTGGTGTCACACCAGGATTCGCGCCATTGTCCTTGTGGTTGTTAAGTTCTGTCAAGTCGGATCAGACTCATAGCAACCCTGTATAGTGTTTCTAAGGAGCAACTGGTGAGCTTGAACTGCCAAACTTGCAATTCAAACCAACGTTGCAGTCTAGCGCATGAGCCCACGGCCCCACACCAGTACTCCCCACTGTCCATAGTTGATGCCAAATTTCCTATCATCAAACACATGCAAAAAATAACTGCTCAGAGGATGATTTTCTCTACCCCTAATAACCACTACCCTCGGAAACCCTGTACAGGATCGCTATGGGTCGGAACTGACTCGACGGCACTTAACAACAACAATAACAATAACCACTAGGGGTATGGAGTCCTGGTGTGGCTCTGTGGGTTAATGCGCCACACTGCAAAGCTGTTTGAACTGCAAGGTCGGTGGTTCAAGCTCACCAGCTGCTCCTCGGAAACCCTATACAGGGTCACTATGAGTCAGAATCGACTCAATGGCACTTCACAACAACAAAAACAATAACCATTGGTCTGTATATAATTATCTATTCTTGTCATTTCATATAAGTGGGATCATACAATATTTGTTCTATTGGCATTGACTTATTTCATTTATGATGTAGTATATTTCATGAGTTCAATTTTTCATTAAGGCTTAGTAGTATTCCACTGTGTGTGTGTGGTGTATATATATATATATACACCACAGTTTTCTTATTCATTCATCTGCTGATGGGCATTTGGGTTATTTCCACCTTTTTGCTATTGTGAATTATGTTGCAATGAACATCTATGTACAGGTCTCTATTTTTAATTTTGAAATAATAACAGGTTTACAGTAAGGTTGCAAGAATAGTGTAAAGAACGTCCATTTATCCTTCACCTATATCCCCCAATTATTAATTTTTTACATTTGTTTGATTATGGCTCTCATTTGTTTCCTTCCATACCTTCTTTCTTTCCTCTCTTTCCTTCCCTCCCTCTCTCTCTTTCTATCTAGTGTGTATACCTATGTGTGTATGAGTATCACATTATCATCTTTTAATTGACTAATTTTAAGGGGCTTGCAACTTTGAGATTCCAGGTTCTGTTAATGGTTGTCAAAATTGAAGCAGAGGACTAAGTCCATCTGAGGACACCCATAAATTATAATCCAGATGTCACTGCCTTATCTTAAGAGAACCCTAGATAGTGCAGTTTGGAGAAACAGTAGCAAAGTGGAGGGGGAGATAAGAAGGTAGTGCTGATGGAGAAAGTTCCCAGTCATCTGAAATAACTTTGCAAACGCTGCCAAGATAAAAGCTGGGGAACACCAGCACAGGAAACAGATGACAAAATGGCCTCCATCCAGCTCCCTCTGCACATGGGCCTGGTAATTAAGCCACTATCTCATCTGTCCGTGTTTCTTGTTCTTTTTTTCTTTGTGTGTGCTGTCCTTTCCTTTTGAAGATGACACTGTCAGTAATGCTCAGCAGCTGGGAGTGCAGGTGGCCCTGATAAGAGCATCAGGGCCTGGCAGCCTTCCCACAATGGGAACATATGGCATTTCCTCTTTGCTTTGGGGACGTGATCTCTCATCAAAAAGACTGGTATTTCAAACAGTAGGTTTTTTAATTTGTCAGCTGGCTTATTAAGAAACATCTCATTCCCCATTCTCCCATGTGCAAAATCCTCTCTTGGCCACAATAAATACTGTTCCACCCCAACACAGTTTTGTGGAATGCTCAGCATCTTGTGCAAATATATTCTAGCATTAGTCACACTAATGCTATTTATGTAATTGATTCTATAAATGTTCATATACCTTCAGCTGTTTTTAAGGCAATGTCATCTTTTTAAGGCAAGCCAGCATGTTTCAAGAAAACCAATCCTGCTTCCTTTGAATCAAATCTGATTCATGCCAATTATACAGGACACCATAGAATTGTCCCCAAAAAGTTTCTTTATAGAAACAGAATGCCACATCTTTCTCCCCTGGAATGGTTAGTGAGTTTCAACAGTTGATCTAATGGGTCAAGCCATAACACTGGGTTCAGACTCATAGTAACCCTGTGTAAAGTTTCCAAGGCTGTAAATCTTTGCAGGAGAAGAAAGTCATATCTTCCTCCCATTGAGAGTGACTGGTGGGCTCAAACCACTGACTTTGTGGTTCACAGTTCAGTGGTTATCCTACAGAGCCACAACATATTTACTGGTTCTTTATTCTTTCATCTGCAAAATAAATTGAATAGGATAATCCAGAGTCATTTTTAAAATAAATTAAATGTATATGAAATAAAATAATAAGTTTAGCAACATTACTTCATTTTGATAGTGGTTGTGAAAGTATTTATATATTATTTTTACATAAGTGAAGGAATCCTAGTGGAGCAAGGGTTAAGCACTCAACTGCTAACTGAAAGAGTGGCTCTTTGAAACCACCCAATTCCTCCATGGAATAAAGACCTATCAATCTGCTATTGTAGAGACTGTTGTTGATGTCATTAGGTACTCTTGTGCTGATTCCTCCTCATACACACCCTATGTAGAACAGAACGAAACACTGTCCATTCCTACACCATCCTCAGAATCGTGGCTATGTTTGAGCTCATTGCTACATCCATTTTGTCAATCCATCTTGTTGAGATTCTTCCTCTTTTTATCGAACCCTCTACTTTACCAAGCATGATTGTCCTTCTCCAGGAACTGATCCCTTCTGATAACAAATCTAAGGAAGGTTCTGGTTGTACTTCTTTCAAGACAGATCTATTCGTTCTTCTGGCAGTCCATGTCATATGCCATACTCACCAACAGCATAATTCAAACACATCAATTTTTTTCCTGTATTTTTTATTTATTGTCCAATTTTCACATGCATATGAGTCAATTGAGAATACCATGGTTTGGATTAAGGAAGTGCACCTTAGGCCTCAAAGTGACATCTTTACTTTTAACACTTAAAAGAGGTCTATTGCAAAATGGTTTCCCAATGTAATACATCATTTCATTTTTTGACAGCTACTTCCATGAGTGTTGATTGTAGAATCAAGTAAAATTAAATCCTTGTCAACTTCAACATTCCAGTAATGATTATAACTTAGGAAACCCTATGAAAACAGTTCTACTCTGTAAAATGGGGCTGCTGTGAGTAAGAATCGACTTTACTCAACCCCCAACAACTCACACATAAGTGGACATCAGTGACTTGAGCTTAAACAACTCCAAACAATCAAAACTCAACAATGCACCGTCCATAGGCAAACCACACAAAGAGGTTTGTGTTTAGCAGGCATTGAAAAGGTATAATTTTCCTCATTTGGACTCTCCTATAAACCTTACTCAACATCCAGTTCCTGAGATAGGAATTTGAGTGCCAGTAGTTTATCTGGGAGGCAATCTCAAGGCAATTTGAGAGTGGGGAAGCAAGACAGGGAGAGGCAGGAAGTCAACTAAGGGTGTGTTGGTAGGCAGATTACCACTATAGTCTACTGAACCTCAGTCCTACTGACCCTTGAGGATGACATAGAGCAACTACTTTAAAGTTTTCTCACCTGAGGATTGAGGGATCAATATTATATATTACATATGTGGCACTGTGGGTTAATGCACCAGACTGCAAAGCCATTTGAAATGCAAGATTGGTGGTTCAAGCTCACCATCCGATCCTCGGAAACCCTATACAGGGTCGCTATGGGTTGGAACCAACTTGATGGCACTTAACAACAACAACAACATATAGCTATCAGTTGATACAGATAAATATGTTGTTGTTGTTGTTAAGTGCCATTGAGGCAGTTCTTACTCAGTGACTTTGTATAGGGTGTCCAAGAAGCAGCTGGTGAGCTTGAAACACTGACTTTTCAGTTCAAACTGACCTTGCAGTATAGCACATTAACCTGCAGCACTACACCAGGACTCCGTAGATAAATGTATAGACAGATAGGAAGGTAGATAGATATGTTGTTGTTAAGTGTCATCGAGCCAGTTCTGCCTCATAGCAACCCTGTATAGGGTTTCCAAGGAACATCTGGTAGTTTCGAACCACTGAACTTGAGGCTAACAGTCCAGTGCTTATCCTACAGCACCACACCAGGACTCAGATATAGATATAGAACTGGCATATATATGCTGTTAAGTGCTGTCAGGTTGGTTCTGACTCATAGCAACTCTGTATAAGGTTTCCAAAGAGCACCTGGTAGGTTTGAATTGCCAACCTTGTGGTTCATAGTCCATATATACATATACAAATTTGCCCATTCCAAAGAGAGGTGACCCAA
>NW_006408598.1:1129418-1131344 GCF_000296735.1 Chrysochloris asiatica
ATATAAAAAAATGGTTGCAACAGTACATTTACAGGCAATTTCCAGAAGTTCAAATCAGATTCAGAAGAGGCAATGGAATTAGGGACGTCTTTGCTAATATCAGATGGATCTTATCTGAAGCAAAGAACACCAGAAAGATATTTACTTGTACTTTATTGATTATACAAAGGCTTTTGACTATATGGATCATGAAAAACTATGGATATATCTGCGAACTCTGGGTATTCCAGAACACTTAGTTGTGCTCATAAGGAGTCTGTACATAGACCAAGAGGCATTTGAACAGAACAGGGGGATACTGAATGGTTTAGAAATAGGAAAGATATGTGCCAGGGTTGTATTCTTTCACCATACTTATTTAATCTGTATGCTAATAAAATAATCAGGGAGGCTGGATTATTATATGAAAAAGAACGTGCATCAGGATTGGAGGAAGACTCATTAACAACATGCACATGATACTATCTTGCTTGCTAAAAGCAAAGAGAACTTAAAGTACTTATTGATGAAGATCAAAGACCACAGGCTTCAGTATGAATTGTTCCCCAATGTAAAGAAAACAAAAATTCTCAGAACTGGACCAATAAACAACATCATGATAATTGGAGAAAAAAATGAAATTGCCAAAGACTTCATTTTGCTTAGATCCACCATCAACACTCATGGAAGCAGCAGTCAAGAAATCAAATGATATATTGCATTAGGCAAATTTGCTGGACAAGACCTTTATAAAGTGTTCAAGGTCAAAGAGATCAGTTTGAATACTAAGGTGCACCTGACCCAAGCCATAGTCTTTTCAGTAGCCTCTTATGCATGTGAAAGCTGGACAATGAATAAGGAAAACTGTAGAATAGATGCATTTAAAATATGGTGTTGGAGAAGAATATTAAAAATACTATGGACAGCTGGGAAAATGGTGGATGGAAAAGTGTGAGAAGAAAACACCTGAGAATCCCCAACAAGCTGGAGCTGCCGGAGGACCTGAAGAAGCAGCAGAAAAACCTGTGAAAACTAAGACTGTTTCTTCCAGTATGGAGGGGAAAGTTCTAGTTGCAGTGCCGAGAAGTGATCAGCTGAAAAAGAAACAGAAGACTTCCCAACAAAGCCTATAAAGATCTCCAAGATTGGATTTTTCATAGGTAGTCAGATGACAAAGCAAGCATCAGCCATATCCATCAAACTTGGATCAAGTAAGCCTAAAGAAACAGTTCCAACTCTTGCTCCAAAACCCTTTCAATAGCAGCAGCTTTTAATGAAGATGAAGCTAGAGACCCAGATGAAAAGACCCACTTCCTCCAGAAGTGAAGATGAGGATGAAGAATACTGGAAGGGATACAACATCAGCAGGACCAAACTCCTTTAACAAAGGTCTTCACACCTTTAAAAAAAAATAAGCAGCCAAATATTTAAGCACTATGTACATTTACGTTTTTGGTGGTAGTCTGTATTTTAAAAGAAACAGCTTCCTCAATTTCTTGTGGAAATGCTTTGAGAACTAGTTAATAACAGAAACCAAGAGAAGCACGTTCAAAATACTGATTTTTTTCTTTGGTAGCAAATGGTTGTTCTTTGAAGGCTACTTAAAGTAGTCATGAACCATTAAGGTGAAGTAAGCAATTTCAAATACTCAAACAATTTACATAATTTACTAGAAGTGATGGGAGTGAAATATAAAATCTCATCTTGGAAATGTTCATGACCAAGACAATCAAATGATGTATTTTATGATTTGGGGTGTCGGGGGAGGGGTTGTAAAGTTAAAAGGAACAGTTTCCTTTTTTAAAGAATGGCATAGATTGGAAGCCAATGCTGTTGAATGATGATGCATGGAGGGGATTGTAATCATTGAAATGAAACAAAATACAATAGGATGAATGTAAAGCTGATGCTCTCCCATGTAGACTATCACTCAATTCACAATAAAAA
>NW_006408598.1:1132339-1134343 GCF_000296735.1 Chrysochloris asiatica
CAGTTCGAAATTACCAGCCGCTCCATGGAAGAAAGATGAGGCTTTCTGCTCCTGTAAAGATTTGCAGCCTCAGAAACCCTATACAGGATCGCTATGAGTTAGATCAGACTCCATGGCACATTACCACCTCCACCAATAGAATATAAGTATATATGTATTGGCCAATGGTCTCTCAAAAGCACATTTTAGACATTGAAAATAGAAAGAAAGAAAATGCATCTTAAAACATGTTTATGGAATCTCTGACCATGTATACTTGGTTCTGTGTGTCATGACGGTTTGGGGTGGTTTCGTTTTTTTGTATTGTATATGAACTTTTTTTCTTAATGTGACAGTTAGACACATCATTAAAAGCATAGTCACAAACATAAGAAACAAAATACAGTGATTTCCTTGAAAATTCCTACAATGTTAAATTTGGAGGATGCTTCAGACTGTTTTATTGATGGTAACTGCTCACTGAGCTCTTTTAATAGGTAATAACTCCGGAAAAGCAGCCTGACTATTGTATATTCCTAATACTTTGTTCACTTGCATTTAAGTTTAGAAGTCCCAAGTAAAAGAGTGGAAATGTATATAGAACTATTAGTCATTACTTAACATGATTTAATGATATCAAAATACATGAATTTAACTTTGACTTCTGTTAATGTAGACAAACATTTCAATTTTATTTTCCAGTTTATGTTAAGATAGTAAGTATTCCTCTTCTGCATATTCTTGACCCAAATACAATATATAGCAAAGGCAAGATGGGAGAAACAACTGAGATGAATGTCTTTACTGAAAAAAAACAATAAATTGTCAAACTCATAAAAAACAAACAAACAATCAAAAACACCATGGAATGCCAGGATAATAAACAAATATGCGTTGGAAGTACAGCCAGAAGGCTCCTTAGAATCCATGATGGCAAAACTTCATCTCTCATATGTCAGACATATTATCTGAAAGGACCAGTCCCTAGGTAATGACCTCAAGCTTGGTAAAGTGGAGGATCAACAAAAATAAGAGGAACCCCAATGAGATGGATTGGCACAGTTGCCGTAGCAATGGTCTCAAATGTAACAACTGTGAGGATGAGTAGGACTGGGCAGTGTTTAGTTCCATTGTGCATCCAGTCACTATGAATCAGAACCAACATGACAGCACCTAAAAACAAAATGCTGAACAAATAATCTGAGACACTGTATTTTATGTGGAAGAACGTGGCATTAGAATTGAAGGAATATTCAGTAACAATTTATGATATGCACATGACACAACCTTGCTTGCTGGAATCATAAAGGACTTGAAATACTGAAGAATATGGAAGACTACAGCCTTCAATACAGATTGCACCTCAGTGCAAAGAAAGAAAAAATCTTCTCAACTGGACCAGTAAATAATATCATGGTAAACAGAGAAAAGACTGAAATTGTCAAAGACTTCATTTTGTTGACTCCACAAATATTGCTTATAGAAGCAGAAACCAAGAAATTCAGTGATATATTAGGCAAATCTGTTGAAAAACCACCTCACTCTTTCTTTCTTTTTTTTCAGCTAGGATTTAGTTCCCCAAACAGTACCACCTGGCATAGATGCAGGATGTCATAGGGTGGCACTGGAATAGTTCTACTCCTAGAGCATAGGGAAGTTTCAATATTTTGGCCATTAGAGAACCAGACATATGTTTTCCCCCAAATTCTCAGGTCACCAGTATCAGGGCCCCTGCCAATGCCATACAGAGAATAATGGCTCAGAGATGTGAGTGTGGACAATACACAGAAAGGGCAAAAGAGTATAATTGAAGAGAATCATGCCAGAACTAGTGATCTGGAAGACAAATCTCTCAATACTACTAACACAGAAGAGCAAGCAGAAAAAAGGACACACACACACAAAAAAAAAATCTGAAGAAGGTCTAAGATTCATGTAGGACAACATGAAAAAAAATAACTTAAGAATTATCAGTATTTCAGAACAGGAAGAATCACAGAAGTCCACAGAGGAGATAGTTGAAGA
>NW_006408598.1:1135044-1140393 GCF_000296735.1 Chrysochloris asiatica
CTCACCAATGTTCATAGAAGCACTATTTACAATAGCAAAAATATGGAGATAACCAAAATGCCCATCAATTGAAGAATGGGTAAACAAACTGTGGTACATGCACACAATGGAATACTATGCTACCTTGAAGAAAAAAAGGAAGCTGCAAGCCATTGCATAACATGGATGAACCTTGAGGACATTATGCTGAAGTGAAATCAGTCAGTCATAAAAGGGGAAATACTGCATAAGGCCATTATTGTAAAAGACTAAGAAAAAGAACCCACCAAAAAGGGAGGGATCTATATATATAAGTGCTGATCACCAGTATGAATGGGATGAGAGGTGGGGAAAGAGGAAGGGGAAGAAAGAGCACAGGATAGGGAATGGACACAGGAGAGAACTGGGGGAGGGGGAATGACAATACACAAGAAGGGCTGGAGTGGAATAACCATGGATGAGACAGCTCTCTGCAGCAGAGGTATTTTTGAGGCACTTATTTTCTGAGCTTCAGATTTCTTTTCTTTTCCTTTTTTTTTATTGTGAATTGAGTAAAAGTTTATAAATAAGATCATCAGTTTTATATTCAGCAACTCATATACTTTGTTTCATCTCAATGATTGTAATTCCCTCCATGCAACAATAGTTGTCCCACCTCTTTTCTGTGGTTACCATGCACAAATATCCTTTTTCAAACTCTTATATATTTGTGGAATTCATAAATACATATGATATTTATGTATCCCACTCATCCTTCCATACCCCTTCAGCCATTATCTCTGTCCATTAATCTAAACACAGAACATTGTTTTTCCAAGGTTGTGTATATTTCATTATTTACCTCTATCTCCTTTAGTCCTTGCATACCTCCCTGTACCTATCTCCATCAATTCTTCTGCCAATATTCTGCATCTTGTATATTGCCCTCCCAGTCACCCAAGTTAATATGTGTCTACCCTCTAGGCAGAGAGTTACTCTCCATTCCCTTCCACTCCTGATAACCATCAAAGAAAGTTTCTTTAAAATGAAAACCTTTTCTTGAGTTCTTACAATAGTGGTCTTACACAATAATTGTTCTTTTTGTGATTGATGAATTTCACTCAGCATAATGTCCTCCAGGTTAATCCACGTTATGAGGTAGATTTTGTAAACTGATCATTATTCTTCACTGTTGCATAGTATTTTATAGTGTGTATGTACCAAAGTTTGTTTATCCATTATTCCACTGATGAACATTTAGGCTGTCTCCATCCTTTTACTATTGTGAATAGTGCTTCAATGAACATCTGTGTGTATATATCTATTCATGCCCAGCTCTTATTTCTTGTATACCAAGTAGAGGGATTACTGGGTAGTATGGTACTTCTATTTCCAACTTTCTGGGGAAGTACCACACTATTTTCCAGAGTGGTTGAACCATTTTACAGTGCTACCAGCAAAGTAGGAGGGTCTGAGCTTTGGATTTTTGCCATTTTCTGTTTCAAAAGAGGTGAAGAAAACTCCCTCCAAGACTGAAACTCAAAGGGAACACATGAGCAGACATGTAAGCTTGCTGGCCACCACAGCTGGTCTGTTGGTGAGCGGAAGTGGGGTAAAGTCAGCGATGAAGAAATGAGCTGAGTTCAACCATGTTCCATAGACTCCTGTTGACCTGGAAATGACAGAAGAAGAAGGGCCAGTTGGGCCTAAGTGTGGTGAGACCTGGGGACTCCTGAGTCCATGGATAAGGACATAGCCATGGTGGGCTAAAGCTGAGAGTGAAACATCCAGCTGATATGAAGTTAGGGGACATGCACAACAATGTCCAAACTTGCAGATAGTACCCATTTAACCTAGCTTTGATGGCTTGATAATCAGAACTCAACCAGAGGAAGATAAAAAACAATTTTTGATAAAGGAAAACAAGTGTAAATTGCTACAATTTTATTAACCTGTACTTATGGATGTAGTAGCTCAAAATACCAACTGAGGGGGAAGGAGTCTTCATATCAAATAGCAATCCTATCCCCTCTGTATATAGGTTAGATAGGGGTGAGCAACCTAGACATTGGCTACCTAAAATGAGGGGGCTCTAAAGGCATGAAGTGACTGGTTTACAAGTTTTCAGGAGAGAGTTTAGTTTAAGAGTGTGCAGGGGATGACAGAGTCCCCACTGAATGGTTTTCATCTTGTATAGATGTGTCTGGTGAAAAGAGATGGGGATAAGATTCTTATGATTCAATAGTGAGTAATTTCTATCATGACTAATTGCAACTGTCACAACTGTAAAGGTAGAAGTTTTGTAACAAAAATGGGGCAGTAGTTAATCTTACAGTCCAGAAACAGAGGACCCTAGGACCATTAAGGGAGCACAAGTAGAATGTGGGACCCTATCCAGAGAAGCAGTGACTCCAGAGATGAAGGCAGAGATGAGGGCATGGAGAGAGGGAGAAGCTGAGGACCCTAGACTCATGGAGAGGGACTGAGTGCTGGCAGCCAGGAGGCAGGCTTGCAGAATGTGCCCTTTGGTTGTTTAAATGATTATACATTCCTGAGTGTTTTTGTGTACATCCCCCATCCCCACAGTCCCCACCCCCACCCCACCCCCCAAAAAAAGAGAGAGAGAATGGAAGCAATGATGATGCACAGAGGAGATTACAATGATTTCATTGTAATCATTGCAATGAAACGATGCAATGAAACGATGGCATTAAGCCAATGTTGTCCCATGTAAACCATCACTCAGTTCACAAAAAACATACAACAACCACACATGCACAAACACACACACACACAACTAAGAAAAACAAAAAACATGACATTGTTAATCATTGTCTGAATTTTTAAAAAATCCTTGAAGCTTACACTCCATGGTCTTATTATGGATAATTATTCAACAGCACCCTATTTTCTAATGCACCATGTACTCTAATGGTAGAAGTGAATGTGTATAATTCTTCCAGAAAATGGACATAATGTAGCACTTCATAAATAGATAAATAGAGATAGAGACTGATCAACAAGACAGAAAGAGAGAGAGAGACAGAGTGAATGGACTCAGATAGAGTAAACCTCATTTCCATGTCAGTTCTTCCACTCCTGTGTGATCTTGAGCACATCATTTACCATCCTTATTTTTATAAAAACTGGACTGTGTGACCTGATTGTGAGCATAAAATGAGATGATGGCCGCAAAAGTAATCTAATATGAGTGACATGAGAGGCATGTCCCTGTAGCATAATGGTTACGAATCGGGCTACGAACTGCAAGGTCAGCAGTTCGAAACTACCAGCTGTTCCTCTGGAGAAAGATGAGGCTTTCTGCTCCCGTAAAGCCTCGGAAGCCCTGTACAGGGTCGCTATGGGTTGGAACTGACTTGATGGCACATAACAACAACAACAACAATACAGACTGACACATCCTTTAAAGCAAACAAGAACAAATATATTATGAAACACTTTGTTACACTAGTGTGTTTTTGTCTACTCATCTATTTACTTTGAAGAAAATACAGCATTTGATCCAACCTTTTGAAAAGTTACAAAAATATTTGTATGTACCTTTGATGCATATGTTTTCTAATAAACTGCATTCTTCTAAAAACAAAAGAGATAAAGAGTTTCAGTTCCAAGAGTGAGTATGTATGTATAGAGCTAGGTAATCATGATAATGGCTGCAGAAAGGATGTAGAAGACAGCAGCCAGGTTACCAAAGTTTGTGTCAATCTTTTTCACAATTTTACTGAGGACTGATGCTTTTTCTAGAATCAGCCCCAGGAAGAATGGACTCCAGATATTTTAATGTTACAATGACCTTCACTCTTCCACCAAATCCTACTGCCACTTTTAAGTTATGTGGATGTTTTTTCCTTTTGCTTTTAAAGTTGGTGTTGATTTTCTCCTCTTCCTCTTCTATCCCAAACTTCTTCCATAGTTCAGTGTTTATGAAAGGATCTTTGGGAATTAATACAAGACCAATGTAATTTCAAGATATCTGAGCCAAAAGATGTTGGAAGGAAGAGTTTTAGGCCTTCAAAGCATAGATGGCAGCCAACAGTTTGAGCTATTGAGATTTTTCTGGGCAGGAAAACTATGGAACACTGTAATAAGACGTTCTTCCTCTCTCTTTTCCTCTCCTGTCTGCAAATGGTTCCATAGGTCAAGTATTGAAATGGAGGGGATTCCAAGTTTTATTTCCCAAATGATTTTTATCCAAAAATGTAGAGGAAGGAAAAACAAAGAAAAACTTCAAAAGAATAAAATTGTATATTTATGATATTGGAAAGAGTATGGGATTAGTAGCCAAGAGACTTGGATTTTTTGTCCTGACTCTGCTATCTAAAGTAGTTGTGCAACCTTGAGCAAAATACTGAAGTTTTCTTGGTCTCTTCTGTAGAAGGAAGAGGTTTAGGCATGGTTATCTTTGAGTAACCCACTATCTTTTTAAAATAAATAGCACTTTTATTTTTTGATTTTCCATCATCCCTTTACTCAAAGACCTAAGCTGTTTCCTGTCATGGATGATAACTTGTTTGACTCAAATGGCTTTTCTGATCATTTTTAAGAAGCCTGGTAGTGTAGTGGATTCCAAGCTGAGCTGCTAACCACAAGGTCAGCACTTGGAATCTATCAATCACTCTGCAGGAGAAAGATAAGGCTTTCTGCTCCTATAAGGATTTACAGCATGTCACTATGAGTTGGAACAGACTCGAGGACACGCAGCCACTACCACCATAGAGTTTCCCAATTTAACTTTCTCTTTAACACTAAGAATCTATTATTTATTCAATTGCAAAAACAATAGCTCAAATTTGCAAAGTAAGTTGAAGTCAACTTCAGAGTAAGTGAAAGTCAATGATGTGCTGTATAGTAATTCATATTAGTCTCACAAATATTAATAGAAGTAGGAATTAGGCTGGACAAGTAGTAATAGTTTAACTATTTTGCTTCTTGGGAAAGCAATTTAGAGGTATTTAATTGCATAACATATCAGGGTTCTTCCAGTTGCAGATTCTTCTTGAAATCCCAGCTCAAACTGTCCCAATATAAAATAAAAGCTTTTTGGCTCATGTAATTGTACATGAAAAGTACAGGAGTAAGTCTTCAGGTCCAGGGAGATACAGGAGCCCAAACTATGAAATTTGTCCCTCTCCATAACCTGATCACTCTCTTCTGTGTGTAATTGTTGACTAAATCATCAAATATGTCAGAACCAACTCAATGATATACAGCCGCAGTGATGTGTTAATTGTAGTCGTGGTGTGGTGCTGAAGGATAATCATTAGACTGCTAACTACAAGGTTGGTGGTTCAAACTTACCAGTCACTCATAAACCCTGTAAGAGTCTCTATGAGTTTGGAACCAACTCATTGGCACTTACCAATAACAACA
>NW_006408598.1:1141319-1142784 GCF_000296735.1 Chrysochloris asiatica
CCTTTGCAGAGTATGGGGCCTTCGGTGGAATCCTAAGCCCCACCCAGAACTTTCTTTCAGAGTTAGGACATTGCCACTTGAAAAGACAAGCATACCAACCCAGAACTGCTGGGAGAACATATGATTTTTACTGAAAGAAAGACATGTAGAAGAAATTTTTTAAAAAGCAACCTGTTTGGCTGTTTGAATTTCAAGGAAGTTGTTTGCTTTGGAGGCATCAAGGCAAGAAAAGTCAGCCCACCAAGGAAAACCCTCTTCTAGGACTGAAATTTAAAGGGTCACAAGCAGTTGAGTATGCTTTCAGGTCACCACCAGGGTTTACTTGTGAGTTGAAGTGGGAAAATGCTACAATGAAAACATCGGTTAATTCTGACCATATTTTATTGACACCTGTTCACCTTTAGATAAGAGAGAGAAGCGGAAGAGCTGGCTGGTCTGAAGTTTAGGGAGCCGTGTGAACTCCTGATCTCATGGGCACTAACCTAAAAGTGAAGTGGCCAGCTGGTCTGAAGTGCAGGGAGCTGTGTGTGACCTCCCAAACTTGCAGCTAGTACACATTTCACCTAGCTTGGATGGATAGTTCACCAGAACTCAACCATATAAAGATAAAGATGTTTGATAATGTGAACAAGTGTAAATTGCTGCAATTTGATGAATTGGACTTTTGCTTATGGATTCTGTTGCTCAAAATTACAACGAGGATGAAAGGATTCTTAATATCAAGGGAAAAGCTTGCTTCAGTGTCCTGGGATGATAGGGATGGGTAATTTAGACATTGGCTATCAAAAATAGGAGGCTATAAAGGCATAAAATGGATGGCTTATAAGCTTTCATGAGTGTTTAGTTTCAGAATGAGGGGGTTAAGGAAGAACCCCAACTGAATAGTTTCCCTCTTTTCCAGATGGTTCTGGTGAAAAGAGATGGGAATGATGGTAATAAAATTTTATGATTCAATTGTGAGTAATTGTTAACAGAACTGTGATTGTCACAACTAAAAGGGGGGAATAGTTAATCTTTAATTTCAGGAACAAACAATTCCAGGACCACCAAGAAGAAAAAGCATGGGTGGAGTGTAAAATTTCTTCCTAGAAAAGCGTTGACAAGCGGAGATAGTGGCAGAGGTGGTGGCATGGATACACAAAGCAGCTTGGCTCTAGGCCCATGGACTGAGTGCCTGCAGGCAAGAGTTTGGCTTGCAGAGTATGCCCTTTATATATATGTTGTTGTTGTTGTAAAGTGCCGTCAAGTCAATTCCAACCCATAGCAACCCTGTAAGTGTTTCCAAAGAGCAGCTGGTGAACTTGAACTTCCAACTTTGCAGTTCAAACAGCTTTGCAGTCTGATGCATTAACCTACAGCGCTACACCAGGACTCACTCTCACTCTCAATCTCTCTCTCTCTCTCTATATATATATGTATAGATAGATAGATAGATAGATAGATAGATAGATAGATAGATAGATAG
>NW_006408598.1:1143174-1144192 GCF_000296735.1 Chrysochloris asiatica
GGGGGAAGGATTGCATGGAGGGGATTGTAACCATGGCAATGAGATGATATACGATAGAGAATGAATGTAAAACTAATGTTCTCCCATGTAAACAAACTATCACATAATTCACAATAAAACATTTAAAACGAAACAAAAGCATTTTATTATTCTTATCATTTTATGGACTGATGTGAGATGAAGCACAAGACATGTTTGACAATGGGTTCAAAACATAGCAATTGTCACAATAGAAGTAGAAGATGTATCACATAAAGGGGGGAGTCGTTAATCTTTCATTTCATGAGCACAAGATTCCAGGACCATTTGGAAGGAAGAGCATGTGTGGAGCATGAGATCCCTACCTAGGAAAGCGGTGACAACAGAGACAGTGGCAGAGGCGATGGCATCAAGAGACAGAGAAGATGTGGATTCTAGGCCCATGGACTGAGAAAGGCTGTGTTCCTGTGGGCAGGAGGCTGACTTGCAGAATGTGTCCTTTGGACATTTTAATGAATCTATATTTAAAATTTTGCATGTGTAGAACATATATATTTGCTTTGTTCAATTGTGAAATATAAGATGTAAATGGAGAGACACAGGGCAAAAGTAGGATAACTGTTGTTGCAGGGAGGATTACAATCCCCTGATGTAATCACTGAGATTACAATTGTTGAGTGTAAAACTGACGATCTTGTTTGCCAACCTTCATTCAATTCACAAAGTTTTGTGTTTTTTTTTAATTAACCACAGTGGTGGTGGTTTAGTACCATTGAGTCTGTTCTGACTCATCATGACCCTGTGTAGGCTTTCCAAGGCTATAAATCTTTACAGGAGCAGGAAGCCTCATATTTCATGGTGCAACTGGCAGATTCACACTGCTGACCTTGTAGTTAGTAGCCCAGATTACAATCCATTATGCTACTAGGGCTCCTTCAGTTAACCATAGAGACCTTATTTTTCAAGACTGAAAAATATATATTTATTTGGCATAATTTCACCATTTGTTTTCATTTATTTATTTATTTATTTATTTATT
>NW_006408598.1:1145143-1147708 GCF_000296735.1 Chrysochloris asiatica
CCAGTGTGGTGCTGTAGGATCAGTACTGGACTTGGAATCACAAGGTCAGCAGTATAAACCCACCAACTGCTCCTTGGAAACCCTATATAGGGTTGCTATGAGCCAGAATCAAGCCATCGACACTTACCAATAACAACAACCCTTCAAAAGGGGAGCACGGTGGCTCCATAGGATAAACACTGACTGTGAACCACAAGGTCAGCAATTCGAGCCCACCAGATGATCTGTGGGGGAAAGATGAGGCTTTCTGCTCCCACAAAGATTTACAGTCTTGGACATCCTATACAGGGTCACTTTGAGTCAGAACTGCCTTGACAGCAATTAACAACAACAACCCTTGAAACGCATCAAGGTCATGAAAGACAAAGAAAAATTGAATTACTGTCCCAAATTAAAAAATTTTAAGTGGATATGACAATGGGATGCACATGTGATTCTGTATTGGATCTTGGACAAGAGAAAATAGATGAATGGGTCTGTTAGTGAGATTAGAATAAGATCTGTGGACTATTAATAGCATTAAGTTAATAATAATTTCCTGATTTTGTTAATTAATCTGTGGTTATGTAAATTAACTTTGGGGAAATTGAGTGAAGAATAGATAACCTTTGCGCTGTTTTTACATGTTTTCAAGGGAAATTGTTTCATACTGAATAGGTTAAAATTTTTTAAGAATGAAAAAAATAAAGAGCAGGCTTTAAGTGACCCTTTGTTAATTCATTGATTGGAATTTTCATCACCATAATACTTCATGGATCAGAGATAGTGTGGGTCTGCAAAACTGCTCTGGTAGTCAGATTGCAAAGAGCAGAGTTTACAGTTCTTCCCTGGAAGATGCTAAACTGAAGGCAAATCTAGTTCTTTTATGATTTCTTATTAAGGGTCTCTGAGCCAGTCTTGGAAGAATGCATAAACTGTTTTCATTTGACAATAAGACAGATGTCAATCCAGAATATTTTAAAAGCAGGCAAATGCTCAAGTGAGAGTTTCAATCTCAATTGGAGTTCAAAAGGACTTGACAGGAAAATTCACAGGATGCTCATCTGAGTGGGTTGTTTTGGAAACTACAAGTGAGTTGAAAGCCAGCAGTTTGAATGGGTGAGTCTGGAAAATAGATTAGGTGGAAAATAAGGATGATTCACTCACCAATAATAATAGTGATAAATACTGCTGACAAGAAACTTTTAATTAGCAAATTGAAACACATATGCTGAGAGTCTCTTAGAAGTGAGGTCAGAACAAATTCTCTTTTAAAAAGAACATTTGAGGTAACTCCTAGCCCAGGAATCCATTGATGGTGTTTTTGTTTCTGTGATAATAGGAAATATGTTCTCTCCATCAGAGGAAATCTAATTATTTTCCCGCCGAGTTAACATACAGATTTTTCTGACATGCATCAGGAAAGCAATGCACAGCATACTTCTTTCTCTTCCCAAGTACAAAGAAGTATCTTCATTTTATTTTCCAGAATCATTAATGATAATACTGATTCATATTTTGCAATGGGGAAATGAGGCCAGGAACAAATTCTGGGAAGTGAGCTCAATCAAAAGTCTTAATTCAAAAAGTCTTTTGGAGGACTTCTTGTCCGGTGGTGAGGCATTGACTGGGATGGAAGGCATGTCAATTTCAGGGAATCTATATTTCAGTTCTGTGCATGGCTCCTTCATTTGGATGTCTTTATAAGGAGTTTGTTTAAAAGTCTTTGAGTTGATTCAACTCATAGAGACCTTGTATAGGGTTTCCAGGGAGTGACTGGCAGGAGAATTTATGGTTAGCAGTCCAGTGCTTATTCTACAGTGCCCCACCAGGTGGGCCATCCTATATTAAACAGCACCATCTCTGATACTCACTTTTTTTTTTTTTTTTTTTAATTTCTGGTGACAAATTCCCTGAAATATTCTATTTTATTTCTTTTGTTTTCTCTCCTTTCTTTCTTTTCTTTTGCCTTTTAGTTCTTCCCAGGTCCATGGCTGTGTAAAAGAGTTTCATTTTGTCAAATTCCAGGGGTTAAGATATTGGAGGGAGTGCAGTGGCCCTGTAGGATAAGTACCAGACTGCTAACCACAGGAGCAGCAGTTCAAGTCCACCAGTCCCTCCCTAGGAGAAAGATAAGGATTTCTGCTTCTGCAAAGATTTAAAGTCTCAGCAACCCTATAAAGGGTTGTTATGAGTTGGAACAGACTGGAGGGCACTAAACAACAAGAAGATGTTGGGAATAAGAAAAAGGGATAGCCAATAATATGAAAAGCCTTCTCCTTAAGGCTTCCTATACCCTCAAACTCTAACTTCAGGTCCTACCCAGGGTTTGGTGTCACCATACAGAAACATTACCATTTGACTTATTCCCTGATGGTCTCAAACCTTACTAAAGTCAAAACTAACCTACCAATATTCTACTTGGTTTTCCTTGCATTATATTATAAAATAGACACTGGAGGGGGAGAGAAAGGAATAATGAAAAGCATCACCATAGAAAGCTTGTAAGTCTGTCTTCTGCCTATAACTGATTAGAATACCTAAAATGGGGCTACAACGTGCCCAGTGAAGGAGGCTTCCTGCGGA
>NW_006408598.1:1149308-1153180 GCF_000296735.1 Chrysochloris asiatica
TAACCTACCAATATTCTTGATTCTTCTTTCACACCCTGAAGAACCTGAGGTTGCTTGATTTCCCAATTCTCAATTTTTCACTGATTGCAGTAGGAGTTATATATTGATTTCCTTTACCAGGTGTCTTTCCAGTGCCTATTGGTAGAATTTTTTTAAATGTTGCTGTTGAGTTGCTTCTGACTGGTGGCAATCCCCTGTTTTACAGAGTACATGGCTCTACAAGATTTTCTGTCTGTAATATTTATAGAAGTAGATCGCTATGCCCTCTTTCCATGCCATTGATGATTCCAACAAATGTTAGTAGCCAAGCACAAACCATTTGTGTCACCCAGAGGCCTTCCAGCAGTATAGCCCGGAGTCCCTAAGCGGCACAAACAGCTAAGCACTAGACTACTAACAAAAAAGTTTGTAGTTTGAACTCACAAAAGATACCTTTTGGTGCGTCACTGTGGGTTAATGTGCCAGACTGCACAGCCAATTGAACTGCAAGGTCGGCAGTTCAAGCTCACCAGCTGCTCCTTGGAAACCCTATACAGGGTTGCTATGGAGCTGACTCAACAGCACTTAATAGCAACAACAACAAAGGTACCTCAGAAGAAAGGACTGGTAATCTGCTTCCAAAAGGTCATGGTTCAGCTGGAATTGATTATGACAGCAACTGGAGGATGATGGAAGATACCCCATTTCATGGCCTTTGAATTGAGTCATACAACTTCCTCTGGTCAATGGAATGTTAGCAGATATCATGAGCAGAGGTTTTAAATATGCCTGTATGGTTTGGATTGGCCACCTATGTATGCTCTAACTCCATGAGAACATGCCCTATGTAGATGCTGGTCCTAAAATGATGATACCAAATCATGCAATCTAGAGCCAAACAACTCACAGCTTGAAGCAGAACTTTCCCAGCCAACCTGTAGAGTTATGATTGTTACAAATACATGTTCGCTATTATAAGCCACATAAATTTATTTGTTAATTGTTGTATAGCATTATATCAACAATAGCTGATTGATACAGAGCTCTCTTGTCTTTATATTCCCAGGAGTGAACATAGACTTTAGATTTCCCTCTAAGATTTGCTACTGTGTCAGTCTTGGTGGGAAGCAAATCCTCTCTTGCCATTCCCCTTCACATAACAAAGACTCAATCAGCCAGATGTTGCCACCACTCCCACCACCCCTTAAAACTTGAAGCTGGAGCAAGTGATACTGATAGGAAAGTGTACTTTAGAATTAATTTATTTGGTGGTGATACACAGTATCTTCCAGAAGTGATATCTTAAACAGATGCTTTCTGTTTGTGTTTTGACTTGGGTTGCAGTTCTGCAAAAGCCTAACTCGATTGCTACTTATTTTTCAAGCCTTCCCATCAGTTCTATGATCAACTGATTAATTTCTGACCAGTATCTTTTCTGCTTCAGCTAGTTGCAATTGATTTCTGTTGTTTGCAAACAAGAACCCTGACTAGTACAACTAGCTTATCTGAAATGCAATCACTTGAGAACACAGAATCCTTCTTGACTTATTTTTAAGACTCTGAAATATCTGAGTTCTGCCATTCCTGGAGCCAAAGAAGCTGTGTTTTATCCCTGAAAGCTATTCACTAGCATTTCTATGAAACTACACCAAGTTACATCGACAAAGAATGTTAATCAAACCCACAGTTTTGGAAATATATTTGTTCTTCTAGACCTACACTAGCATTATCTTTCTAGAAGGGACCAGACCTTTCAACACAAGTAGACTGGTATGCCTTCATCTTTTGCCTAGAAGCCAATGGTTCCAAAAACAAAAAGACTGAGAGGCTTACTTTTGGCAAATTGGAGGTGATAAAAAATGACTTCTGGAAATAAGACTGTTTCTGTCCTAATGCTAACTCACTAGATCAGCACTTCAGAAGTAATTAGCTGGTATTCTGGAGGCTAGAGATTACTTGTTTATATTCCCTGAGCCAAATCCAGTTTAGCCAAAGTAAGGACTGGCCCTGCAAGGATATTTTGTGAAAGAATGTTTGATAATGTGTAGTGCTTAAGAGATGTGGTTAGTAAAATGAACATTAAAAGCATAAAATTACCAAGTTAATCTCCACCTCTCACCTCCTCACACAAATGTGATATAGGAAATCAATTCAACCAATTCAAAAACCATTATCAAGTACAGAGATAAGAGTCAGGATATAGTAGAAATATGATACACAAAGTATTCCAAAAGAGGAGTGATGGGACAAGGGATTCATTTATAAAATATATAGGAAATTACAACACCTTTACAAGAAAAAGACAAATAACTCAATTAAAAAATGGGCACAGGACATGAACAGACACTTCACCAAGGAGGAGATCCGGGCAGCCAACAAACATATGAAGAAATGTTCATGATCACTAAAGAGATGCAAATCAAAAGAACAATGAGCTATCACCTCACACCAGCAATAACAGCAAAGATCAAAAGAGTAGAGGATAATAAATGCTGGTGAGGATTTAGAGAGACTGGGATGCTCCTGCATTGCTGGTGGGATTGCAAAATGGTCCAACCTCTCTGGAAAGCAATATGGTGCTTCCTCAGAAGGTTAGAAATAGAAATACCTTATGATCCAGAAATTCCTCTACTTGGTATTTACCCACAAGAAATACGAGCCATAACACGAGTATAGATACATGCACACCAATGTTCATAGCAGCACTATTTACAATAGCAAAAAAATGGAGACAGCCAAAATGCCCATAAATTGGGAATGGGTAAACAAACTGTGGTACATACACACAATGGAATATTATGCTACCTTGAAGAACAACAAGGAAGCTGTAAGCTATCAAATAACATGGATGAACCTTGAGGACATTATGTGGATTGAAATTTGTCAGTTACAAAAAAGGAGAAATACTGCATAGAACCACTATTGTAAAAGACTAAGAAAAGAACCCATACTAAAGGGATGGGGGGTGGAGATTCTTTGCTGGTTACTGGGATGTGTGTGTTGGAGTGAGGGGAGGGAAGGGAAGGTGGAGCACAGAGGAAAGAATAGACACAGGATAGTTTGGGTGCTGGGGAGGGGGAACAATATACAAGAAGTGGGAGAGGAATGGAAGAACAAGGTGGATGTGAAATCAATTAGGCAGGTTTGCATGGGCTAAGTGGGACAGAGGTAAATAATGATGTATGCATAACCTTGGAACAAGAGGGCTCTGGGATACAGGGATTGAGACATGGTTGGAATGGGCAAAAGGGGGGAAATAATGTTAAGATGCTTGGCTGTCTTTTGAATCTTGGTTTCCCTGGCATACCATTATAAAATAGACATTTGAGGTGGAAAGAAAGGAATAGCCAGAAATATCACCATAGTAAGCTTGTAAGTCCATCTTCTGCCTATAACTGATTAGAATACCTAAAATGGGGCTACAGCATGCCCAGTAAAGGAAGCTTCCTGCAAAGTCTCTGCATTACTTAAAACCATAGGTAGATCCTTAACCCCATCCAGAATCTTCTGAGGTGGGAAATTTCCACTGGAAATAGACAAGCAGACTATCCTGGAGCAGCTAGAACAGAAGACACCTCTTGAAAGGAAAACCAACAGGAAAAATACAAAACAATAACAGCAGTCTGACTGACTACTATAAGAACAAGCAAGTTGCTCGCCCATGAGACATCAAGGCAAGTGGTCGGGTTCCCTCAGAGCAAATCCTGTGCCAAGAGTAAGACTCAATGGGAATACACGAGCAGACATGCCCTCTGACTGGTGACCACGTTGGTCACCGATAAGGGGAAGTGAGGGAAAAATGGCAATGACAATGGCAGCTAAGTCCAACCACGTTCAATAGACTCCTGTGAACCCGGGTGGAGACCTGGTTGGCCAGAAGTACGGAAGACCTG
>NW_006408598.1:1154105-1155764 GCF_000296735.1 Chrysochloris asiatica
AAAAAAAAGAGGGGTGATTGGTTAGTACATGGCACTCACCTTCATTATCTCTGTAATATACCAAGATCAAGGAGCTGGGAGAGCTGTCTGGCCAACATATGACAAAGGCCAACAAAAGAAAATGAATTTGAAAAGAATCTGGAATTTCAAACCTAGAACCCTAGGTTTTGGACCTTAGCAACCTGGTAAGATCACAATCAAGTAGCTTACTCAGAATGAGTTTCAATTTCCTCACGTTTAAAAGGCATAATAAATTGAATGTAAAAAGACCTTGTAAACTGCAAACAATTACATAGAGAGGTGTTATTATTGTTGTTATTTTTAATGCTGAATACATATTGCTATACCCATTTCCTGGAGGAGAAAAAAGAAAAGCTTTTGGGGAAGATTTATTGCTATTGGTTGCTTTTGGCAAGAGATGAACATTGCAAAAAGAACAAGAAAATACAAAGCTCAGACTTCTTGAGGTTTTTGGCTTGGCCCTCAACTAATCATAACTCCAAATGCTGGCTGGCAGAACAACGCAATCACATTTCGTTAGGCTCTTTTGCGATGTTCTGGAACATGCATTGGAAAGAGCAGTCCGGGGGTGTAATGCACCTGGGAGTACCAAGAATGCTGCTGTGGCTCAGCCAGGAGAGGCTTCAGCCAGGAGAGGCCTCCGAGGCGTTCCAGTCATGTTAAGGGAGTGATTATGCAAACAAAGTGTTTCTACTTGGCTGGACATCAGAAAAATTGCCCAATTGGTATGGAAGTGAAGGTAATGTGCCTGCAAACTTAGACTTATCATGAGTGACTTCTCATAGGACGTGTTGCCAGGTTCTTAGTGAATCATATATCCTAGGACAGAGACTGGCTATGTTAGCTATTTTTTCTTGATTCCAACTTTCCAAAATAAACCCTCTTGCCCTTGAATGAATTAATCTATTGCTAGAGATTAACTGATATACTCCCATCTAAATCCAACAACTCATTACCTATATATACCAGCAGTTTGTTCTCAAAGTTTGATTTCCCAAACTAGCAGCAACAGCATTACCTGGGAACTTAATAGAAATGTAAATTCTCAGGTTCCATTCCAGACCCACTAAATCAGAAATCGTGTTGAGTTTTAACAAGCCCTTCAAGAGAGGAAAATGCTTCCCTATGCCATCTCCTTTGGCATATTCAAGAACATATCTTTAGCAATTCTTTCCCATGTTCTGACATCACTTTCATCTTCTCCCTTGATCATTTCAATCAGCGCACACATTTGTGCTGTTACTTCTTCCACTGAGGAACAAACACTGTCTTGATCTCACATCTCTTGCTATAGCTTCATTGTTTGCTTCTCTTTAGTTTGGAAGAACAAAACTCTTCGAAGGAACTGTTTTCCTCCCAAGCTCTTTTAAACGGACTCAAATCATTTTGCTACCAGCACTCCAAGAAGCTTCAGTCAAATTACCAATGATCTCAATTGGTAAATTTAATGGGCTATTCTAGCCCCACCCCCATTGCTAAATTTAATGGGCTGTTCTAGGTCTATATGTTACTTGATCATTTCCTCTTCCTGGGGACACTTCTTACATGGATTTCAGTTTCCCAGACTCCACCGGTTTCATGCTTACCCCACTGACTACTGCTCTGTTGCTCCATTGTGGGCTCTTCATCATCTCCTTA
>NW_006408598.1:1160643-1167933 GCF_000296735.1 Chrysochloris asiatica
AATCTTATGATGGGGTAATACAGGGAATGCTTGTAGCTTGGCTATAAGGGCACAGTTGTCTCTTTTTGGGGAAGTTAGGGTGAGAAAGCTCCCACCCCTGGAAGAAGAGTCAGGCCAAAAGGACCAAAGACAGAAACAATATAAAAGCAGAGACAGAAACCACCAATCAGAAACAAAAATAAAATTGTGATTGACACTGTTCACTGGCCTTTGCTGTGCGAAGGGTCCCGCCTAGGTAAACTATGGGGTGGGTTCCCAGGGCCAAAATATCATAATAAGCAGACTGCGGATTTACTCTCTGTGCCATTGGAAAACTGTGGGTGCAATGTGGGACCCTTTTGGGGGTCTGAAGATGTCTGGGCTGTGCAGTGACGGTTCAATCAGGGTGAAGAGGAGAGATACATGAAAAATGAGAAGTGAAAGATGAAAAATCAATCACACCTCTCCCTTCAGGTGTGCTCTGTGGCTTCTAGAGCTGGATCATTGCCTCTGCTTGGCTGTGCCACTTCTCTTTTTTATTTACACTCATTTGCTTAGGTGATCTCATTTTTATTCTCATGATTTTAAATATGAACTAAATGTTTATGGGCAGCCATCTGTATATTTCCTCTGAACTCTAGACTCATCCCATTGTCTAGCTGTTAGTTCCACTTGGATATCTACTAGATATCTCAAAGTTAACATGCCCCAACATGACTTCTGATCTTCTTCATCCCACTAAAAGTCTTCTATCCAAGGTCTACCACTTTTAAACACTGGAAGCACTATCCTTCCAACTGCTGAGGTCCAAAAGCTTGATGTCATTTTTACTCTCTCTTTATCAGAGAATCCAGTCTAACAGATAACCATGTTGACTAGATTTCAAAATAGAATCTAATCACTTCTTACCACCATGGCCTACACCACCACCATCTCTCATAAAGAGAAATCTAACTTCCTCATTAATCAATCATTGTTCTGCTACAACTGACTCTCACCAATGAAGATAATTCATTTAAAACATCGTAAGATTATGTCATTCCTAGCCTTAAAGTCTGGTAATGACTACCTATTTTATTCATTCAGAGTCAAAGTTAAAGTCCTCCTCTTCAATTACCGTTCTGGTTTCAGCTCCTAATTCTCCCCCCTTGCTCCTGCTCTAGCTACACTGACCTTCTTGCTATTTAACCATCCAGTTCTGCTCTTATAGCCATTGAATTGGTTGTTCCCTCTGTTTGAAATGACTAGGCCCCTCAACTTCTTCACATCTTTTTTGTAGTGTTCCTTTCTAAAGTGAGCCTTACCTTTCCACCCTATTTAATTTGCTGGATCCCTGCTCCACCTTGCATATGCTATTCTTTTTTCAATCATTGCACTAACCACCTAAAACATAATAGATTATTTATCAGCCAGTTTATTGCTTATCTCCCCACAGCAGAATATAAGTTCCAAAATGCATAAACCTTTGTCATGATGAATTCTAGCTCCTAGAACAGTTCCTGACACATGGTTGACACTCAGTAAATATTTTTAATATCCAGCTGAATGAATAAACAAACAAATGAAGCATGAGTATATGCATGTGGAGTTATTTGGGGCCTCAGTGATACTAATGTCATCATTCTACACCTTTGATCTTCATCTATCTTGTCCAGAGGAGTTATAAAATGTCCTATAGTTGTCATACACCCACCTGGATTTAATTTTTTATTGCTATTATCACTCAACATCATCTCTCCAAAGTTGCAAATGAAAGGGAATATAAAAATGGAAGTCAAAGGAGAAAAGGATGCTAGACATCCCAAAGTGTACATTTCAAGAGGAACTAACACTTCCGAAGTTTTGTACTGAAGCCAGAAGAAAATGATAGTTCTTGAAACATGACTGCAAGAGAATGTAGTAAACATAAGGTCAGGAAAAACTCCCAAAATATCATGACGGCAAAAAATAATGGCAGAACATTTCAAATACAAATCAGAGGAGTTAAAAGTGAGTGCATAACGAATGAATTATGTCTTTGACACATAATTAGGTTTTGTAGTTTCTTCAGAAGCAACCATGAACTTGGAAAGCAAATGGTATATTCATTTTCTATGGATACTGTAACAAATTATCACAAACTTAGTGGCTTAAAGCAACACAAATTTATTATTTTATAGTTCTGTAGTTCAGAAGCCTGAAAAGGGTCTCGCTGGGCTAAATTCAAGGTACTGTTGTTGTTGTTAAGTGCTGTTGAGTCGATTCTGACCCATAGCGACCCTGTACAGGGTTTCCAAGGCTGTAAATCTTGACGGGAGCAGAAAGTGTCATCTTTCTCCCACGGAGCAGCTGGTAGTTTCAAGCTGCTGACCTTAAGGTTCGCAGCCCGATTTGTAACCACTACACTAGCAGAGCTCCTTAAATTCAAGGTATCGGCAGGGGGAGAAATCATTTTCTTGCCTTTTCCAGCTTCTAGAGACTACCTGTATTTCTTGGTTTATGGCCCCCTTCAATCTTCAAAGCTAGCAATGGCCACTCAGGTCTTTCTCACATCAAATCAGTCTGATACTGAGGACTTTTCCACACTAAGGACCCTTGTGATTGCATAATGCCCACTTGTATGATCCCTATTTTAATGTCTCTAATTAACAACTTTAATTCTACCTCTCATCTTAATTCTTCTTTTCCATGTAAAATGACATATTCACAGGTTCCAGGATTAGGACATAGACATTCTGTGGGGAGGGAAGTAGAGGACTCATTATTTTGCCAAACACAAATGGTATCAGGATTGTATTTTTTTTTTTTTTTAATAAATGAATTCTAGAAAAAAGAAGACCAATCCAGACAAGCTCTTTTTATCCCTGCCTCTCATTGGCAAATCAAGGTGCTGAGCACCCAGGAACGATGGGAAAATATATATCAGATTAGAAAACAGGCCAAGTTGATGACCAATACTGAGTAAATATTTGCTGGATAGATGCATGGGTGGATGATTTAAAAAATAGAGTTAAGGTGTGCTTAGGTGCCTGAGCTACTGAGGGTCTAAGTCTGGGCAGCCGAAGAGTGTGGTTAGCAAGATGAACAAAGATGTGCAGATGAGTGCAGCAATTAACCAAAAGTTGATAGAAACTGGAGAAAGAGAACGCCTCAAAGAATTGCTGAGAACTAAATTAGTTGAATGTGGCTGGAAGGATCAGTTGAAAGCACATTGTAAAGAGGTAATTAAAGAAAAAGGACTAGACCACGTTACTGTTGATGACTTGGTGGTTGAAATCACTCCAAAAGGCAGAGCCCTGGTACCTGACAGTGTAAAGAAGTAGCTCCTACAAAGAATAAGAACATTACTTGCTCAGCATGCCAGCCTTTAAGATTGCATTAGATCATGTTGTTCTGTGGTTTTATTTCTGAAAGTGAAACTTGCCATAAATTAGAAATCAGTTTCCCAAAATAAAATCCATTTTTGTATGATGGTATACAGTTTTCAGTAATGATGTATACATTGTATTGATTTTTTTTCTCTTAATTGTGTTATTTTAATAAATATCTCATGAATGAAAAAAAAAAGTAGATTTAGGAATAGAGGTGCTTTTGAAGTAACTTTCTACATGGAGGTTTCAGATCTGTTAGGGTAAATAAGACCAGTTCCTACAAATTGTACCTGCAAACCTTAGAAATAAATGATAGAAAGTAGAAGAAAATCATTTTACTAGACTTTAAGAGTTTCGTAGTGAATGCTGTTGTTGTTACGTGCTGTCAAGTTGGTTCCAGCTCAAAGAGACCCTATCCACTATAGAATGCAACAATGCCCACTCTTGTTCTAGCCTCAACATTGTTGTTACGTTTGAGCCAATGGTTGTTGCTATAGTATCCATCCATATTATTGCAGGTTATCCTGTTTTTTTGCTGACCCTCCACTATTCTAGCAAGATGTCCCTCTTCAGGGATTGGCCCTTCCAGATAACATCCAAAGTACAAGAGAGGAAGTCTCGCCATCTTCATTTTAAGTATTCTGGCTATACTTCTTTCAAGACAGAGTTGTTTATTCTGGTAGTTCATGGTACTTTGAATAGTCTTCATCAATAATATAATTCAAATGCAATGATGCTTCTACCATATTTCTTATTGATTGTCCAATGAATTATTTCAGATATACATGTTTTTGTTGTTGTTAAGTGCCTTTGAGTTGATTCCAACTCATAGGAACCCTGTGTAAGACTTTCAGGGAGTGACTGGTAGGGTTTGAACTGCTGACCTTGTGGTGGTTGGCAATCCAGTGCTTATCCTGCAGTACCACACCTGGCCCAGAATATACATATGAAGTGAATGAAATACCATGGCTTCAATCAGGTGTACTTTAGTCCTCAAACTAGTATCTTTGCTCTTTAACCCTTTATTTTTTACTTTAAAACTTTTTTATGGTGATTTTTCTGCTTGGGACCTGGGACTCTACAACTGGCATACAAAACAAAACAAATCTGTCAGATAAGAAAAAAAAAAGTAGACATCTGGCCCCAGGCAAAAACTGGGGTTTAAAGGAGTTGTGTAAGAAAATCAAATGCCCAGTATGTGTGAATCTTAAGGCCCAAGGAAAATTATGGGAATAAAATAGATGAAAACCAGTGTAAGAAGAATATCTTCATTTTAAGAATTCTACCATAAGATTCCACCTGGATGCTGATAATTTAGATCCTGAAGATATCCTGATTCTCTGCAGTGGTTGAGGGCAGCCGTCTTAGGCATGATAGAGCAAATGAAGGATCAGAGGAGCGCTCCCACAGCAGAGGTCTGACTGATCCTTGGAGATAAAGGGGGCTCTTTCTCTCTCTATGTTTCCCAAGAAGAGACAGCAACTGCAGTCATATAGCTAAGCTACAATCACACCCTATAAAATTCCACCATCCAGGGAAGAGACAATACCAGCTGCTATATACCATATAGACAGCCAACATTTACTATAGTTATTCTGAGTTGAATAATAAGAAAAGTGAAACAGGAAGCCCAACTTTTGATCACATCTACCTGGAGGCAATCAGAAAGCATAATAATACATCAACATACATTCATCTAATTATTGAAAAAACACCTAATTATTGAAGATGCCCAAGAAACAACTGACCATATTGGCACACATCCAGAAACAAGATAGAGTAACTGAGATGAATGGGATGGAGGTAGACCTAGACTTCACATTGGAGGGAGGGCAAGCTTTGGAACTGCCTGAGAAGGAATTCAGGAGAAAGATGTTGAGATGCATCTAAACGCTCCACAGAGGGGTTGAGAAAAATAAGGAAGATGTCAGGAAAGTACTACAGGAAACAAATACAGCATTGGAAACAATTCAAAACTTGCAAAAAGAGGTCCAAATGACTAATAATAAAATATCAGAAATGGATAATACACTGAAAGGGCAAAGGAACAGAATGGAAGAGATGAAAGCCAGAACTAGTGAGCTGGAAGACATATCTCTCAATACTGCTAAGATAGGAGAGCAAGGAGAAAAAAGGATTAAAAAATCTGAAGAGAGTCTAAGATTCATGCTAGATAACATGAAGAGGAATAACTTAAGAATTATTGGCATTCCAGAACAGGAAGAATCACAGAAGCCCACAGAAGAGCTAAAGATTTTGTGGTGAATTGAATGAAGGTTTACAGGCAGATAGTTTCACATTCAACAAATCATTATGATGATTAAAAATCGCCTCCATGTACCATCAGTTAGGAGCTCTGGTAGCGTAGTGGTTACGAATCCGGCTGCGAGCCGCAAGGTCAGCAGTTCGAAACTACCAGCTGTTCTGCGGGAGAAAGATGAGGCTTTCTGCTCCCGTAAAGATTTACAGCCTCGGAAACCCTGTACAGGGTCACTATGAGTCAGAACCGACTCCAAGGCACACAACAACAACAACAAATGTACCATCAGTGAACAGTATTTACCTCTATTACATTTTTGTTGTTGTTGCACACATAACACATTGAAAATATAGATTTAATTAAATGCCCAAAGGGCATATTTTTTAAGCCAGCCTCCTACCCACAGGCACACTGTCTTTCTCTGTCCATGGCCCTATATTCCTCTGCTGCTGCTCTCCCTCTGTGCCATCACCTTTGCCATCATCTTCATTGTCATCACTTTTTGGTTAGGATCCCTTGCTCCTCTCATGCTTTTTCCTCTTGATGATCCTAGGAGACTCTGTTCCTGAAATGACAGATTACCTGCTCCCCCCACCCCCCCTTTTAGTTATACCTCTTCTACATTTAGTTGTGATGATCTCCATTAGTCTTGATAACAATTACTCACAGTTGAATCATAAAATCCCATTCCCTTCATCACCAGACCCATGTGGACAAGAGAAAAACTATTCGGTGGGGATTCTATCTTACCATCCTCCTTTTAACACTAAGCACCCTCATGAAAGCTTGCAAGCCAGCCAATTTAAGACTTTATAGCCCCTGCCCCCCCAATTTAGATAGCCGAAGTCTAAGTTGCCCATCCCTATCAACCCAGTGTATTGAAGAGACCGGCTTGTTGCTTGATATGGTGAATCCGTCCCTGTTGTTGGGATTTTGTGCAACTTTGTCTATAAGTAAAGGTTCAGTTCAACAAGTTGTAGCAATTTGCACGTACTCTCTGTATTAAACTTCTTTATCTTCATCTGATTGAGTTCTGCTCAGCAAGCCATCCAAGCTAGTTCAAATGGATACTATCTGTAAGTTTGGGAGTTCTCACACACCTCCTTGCTACTTCAGACCAGCTGGCCGCTTCACTCTGGAGTTCATACATCAAACCAGCCTGGCCTTTGTCTTCTTTCTCACATCTCAAGGTCATCAGGTGTCAATGGAACATAGAACCTCCTGGTGGCCATGAGTGTGGCTGAGGAGGGACTAGACATCCCCCATTGCAATGGGGTGGTGCACTATGGGCTCCTGACCAATGAGATCTCCATGGTCCAGGCAAGAGGCCATGCTCAGGCTAGTCAGAATGTGTACTCATTTGTGGCAGCCAAGGGCAGTCAAGAGCATCAGCAGGAGCTGGCCAATGAGGCACTAGAGGCCTTGATGGAGTAAACAGTGGCTTCTGTGCAGAAGATGGACCAAGGTGTCTATGGTCAAACTCAGTCCATGTCTTCATTGGTGCACTTCCTACACTTTCACTCACAAGTTGGCCAGGGTGATCTTCAGTGAGCACACAAGTCTGTTCATGTGTTCCCTTGAGTTACAGTCTTAGAAAAGGGTTTACCTTGATGGGCTCTTTTTTTGTCTTGATGACTTCAAGGCAAACAGTTTGTTTGATGTTGTTACAGCCAAACAGTCTGCTTCACCCTCCCTCTCCCC
>NW_006408598.1:1168438-1170080 GCF_000296735.1 Chrysochloris asiatica
GAGCTCTTGGAGAAGAGGCAGGAAAAGGACCTTGATAAATTATTCTTGTGACAGGGATGAGAAGGAAGGCTTACTATTTTTAATTCCCTCAGACCCAGTACCTGATATTCAAAGGGGATCATGTTCAGTCTTGAATAACTCCCCTGCTCAAAAAGAGGTGATAGTACCACTGGTGCCAGACCATGAAGATAGCATACTGGTCATTCCCAAGTCTCTGTCGTATGCCTCACAGCACATTAAAAGAAAGAAAAAAAGGTCAGCGAGGAGTGGCTTGTGTTCGGTGGAAGTAAAAAGCTTAGATTACATTAAGCACTGATAAAGTGAAATGACTAGGAAAGACCATGGAAATCAGACAGTGGTAATATACAATCTGTTGGAAGGGTTCCTATAGGGACCAAGAGGGGAAAGCCCAGAGCATCTTTAGCCTGAAGCACAGCAGGTATAGAGAAGTCTGAAAGGAGGTGGGTACTCAGTAACGGGGAACAGAACACCCATAACTTAACGGGACAATTTTAAAAAGGAAAATAAAATCCAACATTGGGTGCCAGTTACAATAAATGCCATGGCCTCTATGCTCACCTAGTAGCGTAAAAAAATTGCCAAAATATATGTCCAGCTAACCAGCAAGTCTTGCTAGAGTTGTGTGTGCATAAGGAAGGGCAATGGATTTAGTACAGTTGAGAATCCAACATGATTTCTGTGGAAACAGAAGGGCAGAGTCCTGGTTTGCCAGCACACTGAGGGATGGGCAGAGTAGAACCAAAAGTTTCAAAGTGACTGCAGAGTCTCTAGAACCAACTTTGATTTGGGGGAAGAGGGGCCAGATTCCCGTTTGAGATGGCAGAAAGCCAAACTTGAACCACATCACATGCATTAGTACTGGTCATCCAGTTGATGGGCAACTCACACATGGCAGGGAAAAGGATCTGGTTAGGGGAGAAGAGGTCACTTTTATCTTTTAATTTTAATTTATATTTAACTTCAAACTTCTTACTCAGTGCCTCAGATACAATTTAATCTGAAATCTTTAAAGGCCCCTCAAATAAGAGTATACTTTTTTTTTTTTTTTTAAGTTTTCTCACTTTCTGGTAGTCATTTTCCCCCCAGGTTCCAGTTTTACCTTGACTTAGAGTCCACAAACTTTATCAGACCATCCGTGCTCATGGACTTGGGACTTGGGTCTCTCTAGAGGGAAGCCTAGGGCTCGGCTCCAGATGAGCTGTGCCAATACTCCCAGTGTTCGTGGTACTCCAAACAAGACCGTGTATTAATTCATCTCTGTCATGTCATAGTACTGGAGTAGCACCCCGCTCTGAGCATCTACATTGGGCCAAGAGTTCTTGGCCTTCCCCTTCTCTAAGAGGACATTGGTCACAATCTTATACAACTGAGCAACCAGCTTAAACATGGGATCATTAGGCAGGTGTTTCAGAGCAAACTCTCGCTGGCAGGTATATCATGGATCAGTCTTCCTCAGTACTGCATGACCATAGCCTGGGACAACCCGTCCTGAGTTGAGTGTGTTCCCGATATAGTCTCGTAACTTTTCATCTGACACATCTTTACCAACTTCCTTCTGTAGCTGTGTCAGCCAGACAAGAACTTCCTGATTTGCCAATCCATGTAGGGGCCCAGCCAGCCC
>NW_006408598.1:1172625-1187054 GCF_000296735.1 Chrysochloris asiatica
TATCTCTTCCCCATTTAATGTATTTTGGCTCTTTGTCAAAGATCATTTGACTGTATGCGGATAGATTTACTTAGGGGTTCTCAATTCTGTTCCATTTATCTATGTATCTTTCATTGTACCAATACCAGGCTATTTTGACCACCGTGGTGGTGTAGTAAATTTTGAACTCAGGGAGTGAGAGGCCACCAACTTTGTTCTTCTTAAGCAGTGCTTTGCTTATCCAAGGTCTCTTTTCCTTCCATATAAAGTTCATGATTGTTTTCCATCTCTTTAAAGAATGTTGTTGGAATCTGAATTGGGATTACATTATAGCTGTAGATTGTTTTGGGTAGTATTGACATTTTCACAATGTTAAGTTTTCTTATGCATGAGCATGGTATATCCTTCCATCAAAAAAAAACAGAAAAACTCTTTTGGTTTCTTGTAGTTGTGTTTTATAGTTGTTTTTGTATAGATCTTTTGTTTCTCTGGTTAGATTTATTCCTAAATACTTCATCCTTTGGGTGGCTATTGTAAATAGTATGCTTTCTTAATTTCCTTTTTCAGAGCTGTCTTTATCAATGTATAGGAATCCAACTGATTTTTGTACATTGATCTTGTACCCAGTCACTTTTTGGACTGTTAAATGAGTTTCAGTAGTTTTTTTTTGTGTTTTTTTTTGCTGAATTTTTGGGATTTTCTAGGTATAGGATCATATAATCTGCAAATAGAGAGTGTTTTATTTCATCGCTGCCAATCTGGATGCCTTTAATTTTCCTTTCTTGCCTTATAGCTCTGGTTAAGACTTCCAATACAATACTGAGTATGAGTGGTGATAAAGGTTATCCTTGCCAGGTTCCTGGGGAAAGCTTTCAATTTCTCTCCATTGAGAGTGATGTTGGCTGTTGGTTGATGTTTTGTATATATGCTCTTAATTATGTTGAGGAATTTCCCATCAATTCCTACTTTGCTGCATGTTTTTCTCAGGAATAGGTGTTGGATTTTGTCAAATGCTTTTCTGTATCAATTGATACAATCTTGTGGTTTTTCTCCTTCGTTTTATTTATGTGATGAATTACATGGATTGCTTTCCTAACATTGAGCCATCCTTGCATCTCTGGTATGAATCCTACTTGGTCATGATGCATAATTTTTTTGATGTGCTACTGGATTCTGTGGGCTAGGATTTTGTTGAGAACTTCTGCATCTATGTTCATGAGGGATATGGGTCTATAATTTTTTTTTTTTTTTAAGTGATGTCCTTCCCTGGTTTTGGTATGAGAATTATGCTTGCTTCATAAAACTTATTAGGTAGCTTTCCATCCTTTTCTATATTCTGGAATACTTTGAGTAGAATTGGTGACAGCTCTTCTTTGAATGTTTGGTAAAATTCACCAGTGAAGTCTTGTGGGCCTCGCCTTTTTTTGGTTGGGAGTTTTTTGATGATATAATCAATTTCTTCTTTTTTTATAAGTCTGTTCACATTTTCTACTCCACTGTGTATAAGTTTGGATAGGTTTTGTTTTCCTAAAAATGTACCCATTTCCTCTAGATTTTCAAATTTGTTGGAGTACAACTCTTCATAGTACTATGTTATTCTCCTTTTTAGTTCCATTGGTTCTGTTGTGACATCACCCATGTAGTTTCTTATGCATGTTCTCTGTGTCATCTCCCTCTTTTCTTTTGTTAGACTTGCCAATGGTTTGTCAATTTTATTAATCTTTTCATATAACCAGCTTCTTGTCTTGTTGATTTTTTTTTTCTATAGTTTTCCTGTTTTCTATCTCATTTATTTATGCTCTAATGTTTATTATTTCTTTTCTTCTTGTGGCTGTAGACTTACTTTTCTGGCATTTTTCTAACTGTTGGAGGTGTTGTATTAATGTGTTGATTTTGGCTTTTCTTGTTTTGGGATGTGTGCATTTATTGCAATAAATTATCTTCTCAGCACTGTTTTTCCTGTGTCCCAAAAGTTTTGGTATATTGTAGTTTTGTTCTCATTTTCACTTTTTATTTGTTCTACTATTCAGTAGGTTTTAAGTAGGGTGTTATTCAGCTCCCACATATTTGACTTAATTTCTTTGATCTTCCTATTGTTGATTTCTAATTTTATAACATTGTGATCTGAGAAGATGCTTTGTAATATTTTGATGTTTTTAAATTTATGGAGACTTGCTTTTGTGGCCTACACATGGCCTATTCTGGAGAATGCACTGGAAAAGAATGTATATTGTGTTGTTGTTTGGTCGAATGCTCTGTACAAACCTATGAGATCAAGTTGGTTGATTGTGCTGTTTAGTTCCTCTGTGTCTGATAAGTTTCTTTCTGGTTGTTCTGTCGTTTTTTGAAAGAGGTGTATTAAAATCTCCCACTATTATTGTAGAGTTGTCTATTTCTTTCTTCAGTTCTATTAGAGTTCGCTTTATGTATTTTGGGGCTCTTTCATTGGGATCATAGATATTTATTATGATTATGTTCTCGTCTTCAGTTGACCCTTTAACCATAATGTTCTTTGTCTCTTATGATGGTTTTTGCCTTAAAGTTTATTTTGTCAGAGATCAGTATTGCCACTCCTGCTTGGTTTTAATTACAATTAGCTTGGTATATTTGTTTGCATCCTTTAATTTTTAATCTATTTTTGTCTTCTTGTGTTAGGTGTGTCTCTTGTAGAAAGCAGATTGAAGGTTCCTGTTTTCTTATCTATTCTGCTACTTTCTGTCTTTTGGCTGGCATACTTAATCCATTGACATTCAGTGTAATTGTTGGTAAGTGTGGATTAATTGCTGTCATTATGCTATTTGTTTTTGGTGGTGCTGCTGGTGTCTTTGTATGCTTTCCTGTGCTGAGTTCATTTTTTTGTGTGCTTTTTCTTGTCAGTTTCTTCATAGTAGTAATATGTCCATAATCTTCTTGGACTTTCTTTTTCTTAATTTGATGTGGAGCTATATTAAGTTTCTTTGAGGTTACCCTATAATTAATTTCTTAAATTCTTCCTCTTTTTATGACAGTCTGCTTTAGTCTGAGAACTACCTGACCTCCTCACTACCTAGATCTCTGTTGCTATACATTTCCCTTCTTGTGCTTTGTAGTTATCCTGAACATAGACTGAACTCCAAGGTCCCTAATTTAATTATTGCTGTTTTGTTCTGCTCTGGACTCTTCCATCTCTGGATTGAGTTCCAGGTGGGCCCTTTAACACTTTAAAAAGGTCTTTTGCAGCAGATTCGTCTAATGCAATATGTCATTTGATTTCTTGTCTGCTGTTTCTATGAGCATTTATTGTGGATTTAAGCAAAATGAAGGCTTTGACCATTTCAGTTTTTTTCTCTGTTTATCATGTTATTTACTGATCTGGTTGTGAGGATTTTTGTTTTCTGTACATTGAGGTACAGTCCATACTAAAGGCTGAGGTCTTGGATCTTCATCAGTAAGTATTTCAAGTCCTCTTCCTTTCCCTAAGCAAGTTGTGTCATCTGCATATAGCAGGTTGTTAATGAGTCTTCCTCCAACCCTGATGCTATGTTCTTCTTCATATAAGCTATTTAATGAGGTCCACATGTATAGTCACCATATATGTTGTTGAAAAAGATATTTGCTATGAGTTAGTCACTGGTGTTGCAAAATTCTAGTATGTGATCTCTAGCATCGTTTCTATCACCAAGGCTTTCATTTCTAACTACGGATCTTCCTCTTTGTTTCCAACTTTTACATTCCAATCACCAGTAATTATCAATGTGCCTTGATTGGATGTTTGCTCAATTTTGCACTGAAGTTGATAGAAGTCTTCAATTTCATCATCATAGGCTTTAGTGACTGGTACATAAATTTGAACAATTGTGGTACTAACTGATCTTCCTTGTGAGCTTATGGACACGATGATATCACAGATATAATTGTACTTCTAGATAGATATTGAAATTCTCTGTTTGACTGTGGATTGACTGTGAATACAACACATTTCCTCCTAGTTAGTCATTCCCAGCAGATTGTCTGATTCAAAGTGGCCAGCACCTGCCCATTTCAGCTCACTAATACTCAGGATGTTGATCTTTGTTCGTTACATTTTTTTTAATGACTTCCAATTTTCCTAGATTCATACTTCATACATTCCATGGTTTGATTATTAATGTGTGTTTGCAGTGTTTCTTCTCATTTTGAGTTGTGGCCCATCAGCATTGAGTAGACCATGCTTCCCTAGCTGCATTTTGAGTGACTTCCAAGCAGAGGGGCTTATATCTTCTGGCACTATACCAGACAATGTTCCACTGCTATTCATAAGGTTTTCAGTGACCAACCATTCAGAAGCAGTCTGCTTCTCCTTCTTCCTAGTCTGTCTTAGTCTGGAGGCTCTGCTGAAACCTGTCCATTATGGGTGACCCTGCTGGTATTTAAAATACTGATGGTATAGCTTCTAGCATCACAGCAACATAGAAGCCAACAGAGTACAGCAAACTGACAGACAAGTGGTGGATTGAAAGCTGCTGAAGTGGGGGTAAATCCACAATTCTTCTTCCCCTGGCCTACATCAGATTGGTTCAGATCATTTAGGTAACTCTCTGATCCGATCCATATTTATTAGGCTTTTCTCTCTCCCAGCTTCCACATCAGTTGGCTAGTAATGTATGGATGAATATCAAATTGTATAAGGGCATTTATGATTTTGTTATTGCTAACATCCTCACCTGAACTCTAGCTTTCCCAGAGGATTCTTGTCATTTTCACGTTCCTAGAGATCTTCACTTCTCTGTGCCTAACCAGGGCCCAGCACACAATAGGCCTGCAACAAACATTTGGTGATTGAAGCACTGGGTTAATCATCTGTCAAGTGAGTGAATCAGAACAGATTAAACCTCATTTCAAGTCTTTTGTGGCATTCTTCAGAATAAGCCCAGAGACAAGAGTATGTGTGAAAGTGACTTAAGTTACCACCTGTCTTTCAGTTTGTTGTATTGTGGCAGCTTGTATGTTGCTATGATGCTGGAAGATATATCACATGGTAGACAGATTTCAGTAGAGCTTCCAGACTAGGAAGAAAGGCCTGGTGATCTATTTCCCAAAATTAGCCAACGACAATCCTCTGGATCACAACAGTGTATTGTCTAATATAGTGCTGGAAGACAACCCCCCTAGGATGGAAGACAGTGAAAAGAACACATCAAGGCCATGGCAATGGGTTTGAGTTTACCAATGGTCATGAAGATGGTGTGGACTAGGCAGCATTTTTCTTTGTTGTGATAGGTTTCATGGGTCAAAGTCAAGTTGATGGCAAGTGAGAAATATGATAACAATTTGTTCAGAAAGGAATCCTGGGAAAGTGGGTAAAGGGGTGAAGGAAACAGAGCAGGGAAGAGGAAGAAATCTAGCAAGGGAGTGATTTTAGGTGAGCCCCAGCCTCAATTTTATCCCATAAGCAGGCTCTGGAGTGTAAATTGCACCTCAGAGTTTATAGCTTCTTGAGGGAAGGGAATTGGAAATTTATGTTTCAGTACAGTCTGCTTCTGTAAGATTTGTAGCCTTAGAAATTCTATGGGGCAATTCTAGTCTGTTCTATAAGATCACTGTGGGTCGGAATCAACTCTAAGACAACAGGTTTGCTTTTTTTTTTTGGCGGGTTGACAAACTTGCTCCAGTAGCTCAATAGATGGCTTCAGGAAAGCGTCAGAGGTACTGGCTTTTAAACGGAAAACCATAGAAGATAAAGGAGTGGCACAGAAATGGTAAAAGGGATCTGAGAGGATGTAGATGCAGCCCAACTGTGTCCATCACAAATTTTTTTTTTCAGCTTTTCTCTTGTAGTAGAAACCAATCTGTGTTGGAAGAGTACAGCCAGAATGTTCCTTGGAAGTCAGGATGGCCAGAGTTTGTCTCTCATACTTTGGACATATTATCAGGATGGACCAGTCCTTGTGGAAAGACATAATATTTGGTAGAGTGGAGGGTCAAAGGAAAAGAGAAAGACCCCAACAAGATGAGCTGGCACAGTGGCAGCAGCAATGATTGTGAGGTTGGTGCAGGACCGGGCAGTGTTTTATTCTGTTGTGCATAGGATTGCTATGAGTTGGTAGCAGCTCAATGGCACCTAACAACACCACCAATAAGAACAGTTGTAGAAATGTTGCTAAATGTGACAATGGGCCAGTATTTGTGTATACTACAATTCACATTTTGAGAATTCTGAAAAAGAGACACTCTGTATGGGAGTTATTTCTGTCTTTAATAAATATGGCTTTGCTCCTAGGAATTAAGTTTTTCCAGTGGTAAATCTGGCTTGAAATGACCATGGCATATGTAATTCCTGCATTAAAAAAATCTATTTGATTGTGTCTAGGGATATTTTTGACTCTACTATGCTTGTAGAATTGGACTAACGAAATTCAGCTGACCATACACTATATCCAAATATCCTCTTGGTCAGTTATGGTATTAATCTAGCTTAATATTGATGTTTTGGACATTATTCATGGTATGGTTAAAAGTCCATAAAAATGAAACTTGAAGCATATGTTCTCTGGCTCATTTCTGAATAAATATCTCAACAATTAAAGCAAAACTTACTTAAAATAAAATTTAGAAACTGGAGAGATTCATAGTCCTGGAATCACTGAAAGCAGAACAGTCCCTCAGAATATTAAGACATTTCACTTATGAGACTTTAAGTTAATGGTTTCCATTGAGTGCAGGTCAAAAAGGCACTTGAAAGCAGTGCAAAGTGTTGGTTTTGGATCATTTTAATGCTAAAGCACACATTTAAGCCATTTACACAAGATAAACTAACAATTTTTTTGACCAAGAGTCTGCCAGTTATGATGGTAAAAGAGCAGCAGTAAGAAACCACAAATTGTTTGGGATGCAATTTGAGACTGTTTTTTGGACCAGCAAAATTTGTACAAGTCCATATTTTCCTGTGTAGGATGAGCTTGTTTCTGTAGGCTGATGAGACTTCAGTGTGTCAAAACTGCTCTTAGAGTTGCTTATGTTTGTCTAGAGGACCGACTGGCAGGGTTACTCAGATAATATACATGGTCAACATATGTACAAACAAGACAGAAAGCTTCAACTCACCTAGAAACTGAAATGAATGATGGCTAAATATACCTATGTGCATTTGCGATCATGAGAATGTTGATAATGATGATAATGAGGAGAAGGAACCTTCTTTCTGTTTCCAAAACACACTGGGGACTATGCACTTGCTGCTCCTTCTGCCTGTATCTAGTTCCTTCAGATTTTGGAATGGTTGAATTCTTTCTTCATTTAGATCTAACCCAAACATCACCTCCTGAGGCCTTCCCTGGTCTGATCTCATATAATTTCCTCAGACATACACAGATGCTCTATGACATCATTCTGCTTTATTTTCTTTATAACACTTTTGTTGTTAAGTACCTTTAAGTCAGTGCTGATTCCTAGCCACGCAACATAAGGTTTCTGAGACTTCTAGAAAAATCTTTGCGGGAGCAGAAAGCCTCATCTTTCTCCCATAGAGCAGTGGGTGGGCTTGAACTATATACCTGTGGTTCATAGTCCAGTTCTTATCATGTAGAGCCACTGTACTCTCTTACAACATTGTTGTTGTTGCTAAGTGCCTCTGAGTCAGTTCCGACCCATAACGATCCTGTATTGGTTTCCAAGGAGCAGCTGGTAAGTTAGTATCACTATCCTTGTGGTTCAAACTGACTTTGCAGTTGTGAGTGCTTATCTTACAACACTAGCGCTCACACAAAAAAATGATCCTGTTTGTGTGTGTTTTTAATTATTTGCTGTGGGTGCTCTAGGCACACTATTATCATTTATATAGTCCCCTAGCTAACCACTCAAGTCTCCGTCTTTTCAATTTCTAACTCCACACTGTATCATGAGGGGCTTTCATAAACTCCTATGGACATTCCCACAATTGTTATGTTGAGCTCATTGTTACAGCCACTTTGTCAATTCACGTCATTGGGGGTTTTTGATTTTGTATTTTACCGACCTTTATGAACTTGATGTCCATTTCCAGGAACTTGCTTCTCCTGATAACACGTCTAGAGTATGTGAGACTAAGCCTCACCATCTTGACTTCCATTGCTCATTCTGGCTGTACTTTGTCCAAGACAGATTTGTTTGCTCTTCTGGCAGTCCCTGGTACTTTCAATATTCTTCACTAACAGCATAATTCATAATTCAAATTCATTAGTTCTCCTGCAGTCTTCTGTATCTATTGTCCAATTTTCAAATGCATATGTGGCGAATCAAAGTCCCATGACATGGAGAGGAACATTTTGTGCTACTAAATATGTTGTTGTTGTTAGTTCCTCTGATTCATGGCAACACTGTGTACAGCAGAATGAAAGCTTGCCCGTGTGCCATCTTCGTGATAGTTGGTATGTTTGAGCTCATTGATGTGGATGTTATGTCAATCCACATTGTGGTTATCCAATGCTTAACCTACTGCACCACCAGGGCTCTTTTGGTAGAAGCTAGGTGGTAGATATAGGAGCTCTGGTAGCGTAGTGGTTATGAATCGGGCTGCTAATCGCAAGGTCAGCAGTTCGAAACTACCAGCTGTTCCGCGGAAGAAAGATGAGGCTTTCAAAGATTTACAGTCTTGGAAACCCTGTAGAGGGTTGCTATGAGTCGAAACCGACTCAACAGCACTTAACAACAACAACAACAACAACAGGTGGTAGATATATAGCAATTGCTTTCTTTTCCCTAAAGTTTTGCATATTTCTACATTTTCATCCCCAAAGTTGAAAGGAACATAGATAAAGGAATTGACTAGTAAGTCAGAAAATCTATGGTTGGGCCCCATCTCTCATACTCATTAGCCATGTGACTTTGGACAAAACTCCAACATTGTGAGAATCCATTATCTTATATTTAAAATTAAATTGAACCATATTGTTGTCGTTAAGGTTTACAGGAGCAGGAAGTTTCATTTTCGCTTTACAGGAGCAGGAAGTTTCATTTTCTCTCATGAGTCACCTGGTGGGCTCAAACTGTGGACCTTGTGGTTCAAAGTTCAGTGCTTATCATATGGAGCCACCATGCTTCCTGAATTATGTAGTAGTGTATTATAGTGTATACATTTTCATATGCTTTCCCGATGTTTTTGAGCCTCAGAGGACCCAAATGGCCTAAGTATTGCTTCCTTAACTCTTGGTCCAATATGTCCCTCATCTAGCTAGTTCCTCTGTGAGACAGGCAGCTGCATCCCAATTGTTCTTCAACCTACATATTTCACCTCCATCCCAGTCGATGAAATTACTCAGACAAGCTAGTCATATCCGCCTACAAGAACCTGTGATCACCCAATACTCTTGTTTCTATAAAACCTGCCTCCCAAGGATCTTGCTGGTTACTTTTGCTTCTGAGTGGAGCCCCTGTGTGGTCCTGCATGGTGTTTCCTCCCCTGGACTGTGAGTATATGTTACTAGTAAACCACTGTCAATCTCATCTGTCCAGTATCTGATGTTATGTGTGTAGCTATCTCCAGATACAGGCTTCCCATTCTTTCTTCTCATTTTGAGTTGTGCTTCATCAGAAAATGAAGATCTCAAATACTTTACTCCATCTCCACATCATTCAGGTCAACTCTACTTTGAGAAAGTAGCTCTCTTCCAGTTTTACTTTGAAAACTTTCTAACCTGAGGGGCCCATCTTCTAGCACTATATCAGACAATGTTTTGCTGCTATTCCTAAGGTCTTCAGTGGCTAACCATTCAGAAGCAGACTGCCTCGCCTTCTTTCTAGTCTGTCATAATCTGGCAGCTCCGCGGAAACTTGTCCACTGTTGGTGATTCTGCTAGTATTTAAAATACCTGTGGCATAGCTTCCAACATCACAGCAACAGATTAACCACCAGAGTATGTCAAACTGATAGACAAGTGGTGGGTTAACCCGTTGTTAAGTGCTATTGAATCAGTTCTAATTCATAGTGACTCTATATAGGGTTTCTGAGAAATAGCTGGTAGGTTTGAACTGTTGACTTTGCGGTTTGTAGTCTTGTAATGATCCTACAGAGCCACACCAGAAGTCTGGTTTAATCCATTTGTTGTTGTGAAGTGCTGTTGAGTCTCTTCTGACCCATAGCGACCCTGTATAGGGTTTCCAAGGAGCAGCCAGTGAACTTGAACCACCAACCTTGCAGTTTAAATGGCTTTGCAGTCTGGCACATTAACACACAGCGCCACATACTAGTTTAATATATTAGAGGGAAGTAAAAGACAAAAGGAGAGTTGCTTTCTCATAAAAACACACTCACACACACACACACACACACACACACACAAAAAAAAACCACACTCACACACAAAATAAATAAGCATAGGTACTCAAGGGTATATGGGGTTGAACAGTATCTGAATGGTTTGGACAGTGTCTGAATGTAGTAATGAACACCTGTATTCTTATTTCTAGTAGCTTCTGTGAATTCTCAATTGATTAACCATCAGCTACTATCGACCAAACTTGCAACTGCAAGTTCAGCAGTTCAAACCCATCAGCTGCCTCTCAGAAACCCTATGTTGATGTTTTTGTTAAGTGCTGTTGAGTCGGTTCCAACTTATAGTGACCCCGTATAGTGTTTACAAGGAGTGGGTAGTGGGTTTGAACCACCAACCTTTTGGTTAGCAGTTCAGTGCTTATCTTATAGCACTACACCAGAATTTCTTAAAAAAGAAAAGAAGGGAATAAATTCCACCTGTGTTTAATTGCTATTCTAATGAGTTAAGGCTTGGATTCAACATAGGTAGTTCTCCTAATAGATCAGACAGATCAGTTGGCTGCTCCCACAGTGGATAAAAGTGTGTTTATACAGTTGGATGCATCCAGAAGGAGGCAGACTGAAAATTGCTGGTGATCAAGGAATGGTTGGGAGCATCTGTTTCCCATTAGATGCTTGGGCTGCAAGGCGCTGTTCTCGGGCCCAGTTTCTCCGGGGGCCTGGGTATGCTCCCAGGTCTCAAGGTGATGGCAACCAATTAACTTGTTAACATATCTTAAGAGTACCCATGGTTAGAACAGATCTGGTTTGGAATTTGGAAGTAAAGTTTGGAATTCAGACTGAGTGGATGAAGCTATTTGTGTTCAGCTCCTAAAGCACATCTAAATTCCGTAATGAAAACTGTTAGAAAGAACATTATCACCCATTTTCTTTCTTTCTTTTTTCCTCAATTCCTCTCTCCTCCCTTTTTTCCTTCTTTTCTCTCTTCCCTTCTTCCCTCCTTTTAGCTAATAAGAATATTAGAAGAGAATGTTGCTCTTAATTTTTGCAAAAAAGCAGACAGAATAATGCTGCTCCTAACTCCTGTACAGCTCTGGTAGCGTAGTGGTTATGAATCGGGTTGTGAACCGCAAGGTTAGCAGTTCAAAACTACCAGCTGTTCCGTGGGAGAAAGATGAGGCTTTCTGCTCCCGTAAAGATTTACAGCCTCGGAAACTCTGTACAGGGTCGCTATGAGTCGGAACCGACTCCACGGCACACAACAACAACAACAACTCCTGTACAGCAATTCGTCACATTAGCCACCATCTTGAAAATAAGCTTGTATAAATGAATATAAAACTCTGGTGGTAACCCAAAATATGATTGGATGAAAGGATGCTATCTTAGCTTGGGTGCCCCTGAATACGGACTCCAAGACAAAAACTGGGTGCAGGAAATCTGTCTGAGAGGAGGTTCTAGAAAACAGAAGTAAAGGGCAATGAAGTGTAGACTAGAATAGAGTGGAAAACTAAAGTAAGAAAGCTTCATCAAGATTACTGCTGTTGATGGTGCCCAGCACCACTACCAACTGTTCTAAAAGGGATCACACTCTCTTTTTGAATTTCAAAGAAGAAACCATCTCAGGGAAATTTCTTATTTCTTCTTTTAAAAGAAAGCAAGAAAAGTACAACATTGCTTAAGTCCTACCTCATCTATATTTTTTTACTTCTCTTTTTTCTAAAGATTAAGCCTGTAAACTAATAATTTCTATCTGGAAGTTCCCAGATAGAGTAGCAGAATATGTGGAACAAAACTTAAAAGAAAAATGGCCGGGTTTACTGGTCAGAAAGAGACTGGAGGAACCTAAGTCTATGGCCTTCAACCACTCCTAAGGCCTGGAACAGAACTCACCTTTGTGCTCCAACTTTCAGTCAAGCAGTTGATAGGTATGTAGGGGGCACAACAACACTAGTAAGGTATGCTCACTGTGAATGATGGAATGGTCAGTCATTCAAAATCAAAGGGGCAACATGTACCTAAGGCCAGAGATGAGAAGGGATGGAAGGTGGGTGAAATGGAAATAGGAGCCACAGGGTGGTAGCCGGATAACTGTTGTCATATGGAGGGGACTGTAATCATTGAGATGAAACAAGGTGCAAGGTGTATTGTATTATTTGTTGACTGAAAATTAATGATTTTTTTTAATCCCATATTATTTATTTCCTTATTTATTATGATTTTTTAAAGTTTTTATTGTGAATTGAGTGAAAATTTACAGGGCAGATCTTCAAGTTTACATTCAACAAATTATATACTTTGTTTCATTACAAAGATTATAATCCCCTCCATGTACCATAAATTAACAGTATTTCTCTCTTTTCATTTTATTTATTTAAACACTCATGCATATATAGTAATTTAAACCACCAAGGGGCACATTCTGCAAGTCTGCCTTCTGGCCACCAGCTCTCAGTCCCTCTCTTTTCATGAATCTAGAGTCCTCAGCTGCTTCCTCTCTCCATGTCTCCATCTCTAGTGTCACTGCTTCTCTGGATAAGGTTCCACATTCCGATTATGCTCTTCTCCCTTGATGGTCCTAGGTCTGTTTCTGGACTGTAAGATTAACTACTTCCCTGTTTTTGTTACAAAACTTCTATCTTTACAGTTGTGACAGTCACAATTAGTCATGATAACAGTTACTCACTGTTGAATCATAAGAATCTTATCCCTATCTTTCTTTACCAGACCCATCTAGACAAGAAGAAAACGATTCAGTGGGGATTCTATCTTCCCCCACACACTCTTAAACTAAACTTTCTCTTGAAACCTTGTAAGCCAGTCACTCTGTGCCTTTATCGCCCCCTCATTTTAGGTAGCCAATACCAAAGTTGCTCATCCCTATCTACCCTGTATGCAGAGGGGATAGCAATGATACTTGATGTGAAGTCTCCTTCTCTCTCTGTTGGTATTTTGAGCTATTCCCTCCATGAGCATAGGGCCAGTTCAACAAATTGTAGCAATTTAACATCATTTCCTTTATCAAAAAAAAAAAAAATGTTTTTTTATCTTCCTCTAGTCAAGTTCTGATTATCAAGCCATTGAGGGTAGATCAAATGGGTACTATCTGCATATTTGGGTGTTCTTGTGCATCTCCCCTCACTTCATATCAGCTGGATGTTTCACTCTCAGCTTTAGAGTACCTTGGCTATGTTCTTATCCATGGACTCTGGAGTCCCTAGGTCCCACCACACTTAGGCCCAACTGGCCCTTCCTCTTCTCTCTCTCTCTCATCTTCAGGTCAAAGGGAGTTTATGGAACATGGTTGAACTCAGCCCATTTCTTCATTGCTGCCTTTCCACTTACCAGTAGACCAATGTGGTTGCCAGCAAGCTTACAGGCCTGCTCCTGTGTTACATTTGAGTTTCAGTCTTAGAGGGGGGTTTGTTCTGAAGGGATTTGACTGCTTGCCTTGATGCCTTCCTGGTGAACAACTTGCTTATTCTTGTAGTAGCCATTCATACTGCCATTTTTGTTTTGGATTTTTCCTGATGATCTTTCTTTGAAGATGTATCTTCTGTCACTCAAAAACTGATGATCTTGTTGGTAAACCTTCACTCAATTCACAATAAAAAGTTAAAAAAAAACAAAGCATTGCTGCTGTTGGCCATTTTAGGAGCAACCATAGGTCTCTCCCTGACTAGAGGAACGACAAGTGATGGAAATTGAAGACACATGGAAACTATTGGTCCAGTAAATTAATGGACCACAGGAACATCAGTTTCCACAACCAAGAGACCAGAACTGGATGCTGTCTAGCTATCACTAACAACTACTATAAAAGAGCTCACGTTAGAAGGTCCTGGATAGAGAGGGAAGAAAACTCAAAATCATAAAATGACCAGGCTTACTAGGCAGGTAGAGATGGTTGGAGCTCCTAATCTATGATCCTTGATTATGCTTCAAGTCTGTATTTGGCTCACCCCAGTGGCTCAATTTTCAGACAAGCAATAGATAGGTCTACATGGGGAATAATACTTGTGAAGTACACATGCCATAGAATGAGCAGCCATTTGAGATCAAAAGGACATCATTTACTGAAGGACAAAGTTCAGCTGGATTTGGAAAGAAGGAGGAAATGCAGAGAGGAAGTGGGACAAGTGATGTTACACTTGTTGTTGTGGTTGTCAGGTGCCATCGAGTCGGAACCGACTCATAGCGACCCCATGCACAGCAGAACGAAACAATGTCCGATCCTGGGCCA
>NW_006408598.1:1188809-1199436 GCF_000296735.1 Chrysochloris asiatica
TGTATTGCTCATTACTGGTGACTGGAATGCAAAAGTAGGGAGCAAAGAGGAGGGACCAGTAGTTGGAAAATTTGGACTTGGTGATAGAAATGATGTTACACTGAAGGGACTGAAATCAATGAACCGAAACAAAGTTCGTATAATTTGTTGCATGTAGAACTGATGATCTGCTCTGTAAACCTTCACTCAGTTCCCAATATGAAAAAAAAAAAAGAAGATTGCTACTGTACGTACGTGATCAGGCCTCAACCACTCTGGAGACAGCACAGCTCTTCGAATTGGTCTAAGGTGAAAACGACTGGAGGAGACCTGGTGGCGCAATGTTGAAGCACTTGATGATTACTAAACTAAAGGTCACCTATTTGAACCAGCTGTTCTGCAGGAGAAAGATGTGGCAGTCTGCTTCTGTAAAGATTATAGTCCTCTTCATATACTCCACAAATACATAAGTCTGAAAAAGGATATTTATACATTAGTATTTGCCTTCCTGAAAACACAACTGTGAATGCAGTGGAGCATACAGTGGTCAAAATGATGAAAACATCTTAGATGTTATCAAACATCTTAAGGCAATGAGTTGATGGGCCTAGGGGCTTAGGACCATTGTCTCAGGGGACACCACCGTCAGTTGGCATAACAAGTTGACAAAGATAACATTCTATATTCTACTTAGGTGAGTAGTGTCTGGAATCTTAAAAAGCTCATGAGTGGTTGTCAGAGGTGCAGCTATTGCTCTCTCCATGTGCAGAAGGAAAAAGAGTGATGAGAATTGAAGTGGTTTGGAATGAATTAGTCCAATAAATACTAACGGAATGTGTGAACATCAGTTTCCGTGACTCTGAGACCTGAAGAACTCCATGGTGCCTGGCTAGCACTATCAACTGCTATGAAAGGGATCACATTAGAGGGTCCCGACAGAGTGGGAGCAAATGTGGAGAAAAATTCGAAAGTATTAAACCAACCACCAACACCAACACCAAAAAACCAGGTTTACTGGTCAGAAAGAGATTGTAAGAACCTGAGACCATGGCCCTCAACCACCATTCAGGTCTGGAAGGAATTCACCCAATGTTTAGTCAAGCAGTAGATAAGTATATGGGGGCGTGGTGGAGGCGGGGAGGGTGTAACACACTCGTAAGGTATGCTCACCATAGAATGGTCAATCATTCACTATCAAAAGGACAATATTTACCTAAGGACAAAATAGAGAAAGGATGGGAAGGTTAGTGGAAGAGAACTAGGCACCTCAGGGAGGAAGCAGGATAACTCTGTTTCATGGAGAAGATCACAATTACTGAAATGAAACTAAGTGTATGATTTTTCAAATATAAAACTGATGATCTTGGGGCAAGATGACAAACTAGGCAGAAAAGCTATGTGGACCCTCTGCAGCAAAGGTACAGAAAATCTAATGAGACAAATGTAGAGGAGGGTCCTGGAACTCTGAGCTTCAGAAAAAGGGATAAATAAGTGAATCGAGTACTTACTGGGAGAGAGAGTTGAACAGACGTGGCAAGAGAGGAGGTGACTTCAGATTTGGGGAAGCTGATGGAACCTGCTACAGATTTTGGAGGGTATGTGAGCAGATTAAGAGATTAGAAAACATTCACCTTGCAGAAGCCTGCCTGTGGTTCGCAGAGACAGAGGTGTGATGACTTTTTTTTTTTCCGTTTTCTTCTCTGGTTCCTTGCACTGCCCTGGTGACCAGAGGCGAAACCTCTATAAGTGTGTACCCCCAGAGATGGTCCTGCTTTTTAGGTGAGCAGAACTGTGCACATCCCTGAAGGGGGAGAAGACACCAGCAACAATCCCTACCCTGGCAGGCCCTGCTCCTAATCTGCAAAGTCAGCCCTGGGCTAGCACTCTCTTGAAGCAGCTGAATGGATGTGTAGGCTAAAGAAAAGAGGAAAGAAAAAGAAAAAGACTGGTTATAGGTCAGAGGCACAGTGGAACCAATTTTAAACTTCTCAGGAAGCTGTGAAGGAAAGAGGCCAGCAGGTGGTACGAAAGCATTCTACTTAATTTTCTGCTGTTGTTTGCTGGTGGTTTTTTTCCTGCTCTCTTGTAGGAGTGTTTTCTCTTCCTGCCTCATCAGGCAGGAGACCGACCGCAATTACAGCCATACAGCCCAACCACAGCCACATCCTCTTCAGCCCCATCAATTTGGCTAGAGTCAATACCAGCTGCTACATACCTAGATCAATGACAACAACCAACATCAACTAAATTAATCCTCAACTGAATGACATGAACAGTAAACAGAGAACAGTGCATAAACTTAGCTCTTGATCACATCCACCAGAAGACAGTTGGTGAGTGCCTAAGAATACAACATACATTCATCAGTTTAATACAAATACAGTACCACAATGCCTCAAAAGCAACAGATAATTTCTGTTCACATGAAAACACAAGACAATGACCAAACTCAAAGAAATGACCAAAAGGCAGAGCTAGAAAATGTTTCTGAGGAAAAAGAGTTACTGGAACTGCTTGAAAAAGTTCTGGAGAATGATATTTAGGTACATCCAAATGAATGATAGAAAAGTTGAAGAAAACAGGGAAGAATTCAGAAAATTCCTACAGGAACAATCAAAGAAAATACACAAGGATTGGAGACAATACAAAACCTGCAAGCAGAAATCCAGAAGATTAATACTAAGATACCAGAAACTGACAGTATGCTGAAAGGGCAAAGTAGATTTAAATCCATGGAAGCCAGAACTAGTGAGCTTAAAGACAAATCTCTCAATACTACTAAGATAGAAGAACAGTCAGAAAAAGAGTGAAAAATCTGAAGAAAGCCTGAGATTCATGTGGGAGAGCGTGAAGAATAGCCTACAGGTGATTGGAATTCCAGAACGGGAAAAGACAACAAAAACCACAGAAAAGATAGTCAAACGCAAAACTGCTGGGAGAAAGGAAGATTCCTGTTGAAGGAAAGACCTGCAGAAAAAAGCAGATTTTTGCTGTTTAAATATCAAGCAAGCTGTTTGCTTTGAAGACATCAAGGCAAGAAAAGTCAGCTCATCCTAGGACTGAACCTCACTTAAGACTGAAACTCTTTTAGACTGAAACTCAGTCTAGTATGCTCACTGGTGACCAACTGGGTCTACTTCTGAGTGGAAGTATGGGGGTGATATGAAGCAATGAAGACATGGGCTGAGTCTGGCCATATTCCACTGACACCCAATGACTTCAAGGTGAAAGAGAGAAGAGGAAGGCCTGGCTGGTCTGACCTAGCCCATAGGCACTGACCTAGCCACTAGGGACTAGGTTTGAAGAACAGGGAGGTGTGCATAAACTCCCAAATTTGCAGCTAGTAATCATTTGAACTGGAAATCCTGGTGTGGCACTGTGGGTTAATGCGCCAGACTGCAAAGCTGTTTGAACTGCAAGGTTGACAGTTCAAATTCACCAGCTGTACCTTGGAAACCCTATACAGTGTTGCTATGGGTCGGAAGTAACTCAATGGCACTTCACAACAACAACACTCTTTAGACTTAGCTTGTAACTGAACAGATGTGGCAAGAAAGGAGGTGATTTCTGATTTGGGGCAGCTGATAGGACCCACCACAGCTTTTTGAAAAGGTAATGTTACATTTCACTTACATATATAGGGTTGGTGTTTTATTTGGTTACTCATTGTTCAAGTGTTTACTGATGAAGGTTAAAGACCACAGCCTTCAGTATAGGTTGCACCTCAATATAAAGAAAACAAAAATCCTCCTCACCACTGATGTCAGACTTCATTTTACTTGGATCCACTATCAACAATCCTGAATGCAGCAGTCAAGAAATCAAATGATGTATTGCATTTGGCAAATCTGCTACATAAGACCTCTTAAAAGTATTTATGGGCAAAAATATCAGTTTGAGGACTAGGGTGTACCTGACCCAAGCCATGGGATTTTCAATAGCTTCATATGAATGTGAAGTTGGACCGTGAATAAGCAAGACCAAAGAAGAATTGCTGCTTTTGAGTTATGGTGTTAGGGAAGAATATTGAAAGTACCATGGACTGCTAGAGGATAAAAAAATAAATCTGTGTTGGGAGAAGTACAGCCAGAATATTCCTTAGAAGCCAGGATGGTGAGACTTTGTCTCTCATACTTTGGATGTATTATCTGGAGGGACCCATCCCTGGAGAAGGACATCATGCTAGGTAAAGTGGAAGGTCAGCCCCAAAGAGAAATCCCTCCAATGAGATGGATTGGCACAGTGGCAGCAGCATTGGGGTGAAACTTAACTATTGTAAGAATGGCACAGAACTGGGCAGTGTTTCGTCCTGTTGTTCATAACGTAGCTATGGGTCAGAACTGACCTAATAACATTTTTCTGTTGCATCTCCCATCATCCTTCTTGTATTATTTTCCTTTTTCTGGAAGTATATAACTTATTTACTCATTCAACCATTAACAAATATTTATTGCATGTCTATGTGTACCAAGTGCTTTTCTGGATGCTTGACATATGTTAGTAATTAAAGTAGACAACAATTCCTGCCTTCTTGAAACTTGCAATCTTTTGGGGAGATGTTGTTGTTGTTAGGTATCGTTGGGTTTGTTCTGACTCATAGTGACCCTGTGTACAGTAAAACAAAACACTGCTCAATCTGCGTCATTCTCACAATGGTTGCTGTATTTGAGCCCATTTGGTGCGGCCAGTGTGTGTGAGTCCATTTTCTTAAGGGTCTTCCTCATCTTTTGGCTATACTTCACCCGAGACAGATTTGTTCATTCTTCTGGCTATGCACATTATATTCAATATTCTTGGCCAACACTGTAAATTCAAAGGCATTAATTCTTCTTTGGTCTTCCTTATTCATTACCCAGCTTTCAGTGCATGTGAAGTGAATAAAAAATCCATGGCTTGGGTCAGGTTTACCTTAGTCCTCAAAGTGACTTTGCTTATGGAAGTAGTTTCAGAAGTTCTTGCAAACTCCAGGAAGTCTGGAGTCTGAGAATTTGAAATTCTGTTCTGCATTTTTCCTCTGTTGGTTAGTAGTCTAAAGAATCTTTAATTAGAATTTTCAGTAATAGTTGCTGGGCATCATGTAGTTCTGGTCTTGTGGTAAAGAGACATTTCTCTTTCTCCTCATGTAATCTGGATTGCTGGTATGATGCTTTAAAAACTTTTATGTTATTTAATTACTATAAAAATAAGACAAAGATTACAACAACATATTATTTTAAATTATTTCCCTTCAATGTTATCCTCCTACCAGAAACAATGAAATAGAAGCTAAATGATCTCATTTTTCTTCCTTAATATTATCAGGTACATTTTTCTCAGGTAAACATTATAAGAGAGGATTGAGAAAAATGATAAATTCTGAACCACATAAAATAATTGTTGTCGTTAAGTTGCTGTAGAGTCAGTTTCAACTCATAGTGATCATGTATAGGATTTTCAAGGAGAGGCTGGTGGGATTGAACAGCTGACCTTGTAGTTATACAGCAGCATACCAGGACTCCACATAAAATAATTGTTGTTGTTGTTAAGTGCTGTCGAGTCATAAAGTTTAGTAATTCCAAATCTATGATATCAGGAGCCCTGGTGGCAGAGTGAGTTAACCACAAGGTTGATGGTTTAAAGTTGCCAGCTGCTCCAAGGGAGAAAGATGAGGTTGTCTGCACCCATAAAGATTTACAGTCTCAGAAACCCTAAGGAGAAGTCAGACTATGAATTGACTCAATGGCAGTGGACTTGGTTTTGCGTTTACCCAAAGTTGGTCTTTCATCACAGGCGAACCATAGAATTCTTACTGAGTATGGTAATTTGTCTCCAACAGAATAGTTCGTAATTAGTAAATAAGAATTTGTTAAAACACACTCTGGCATTTATATTTTTTAGTTTCCTTAATCTCATCACCATAGTTGTGTTATAAGTTTTATATCTGATAACAGTTGTTGCCTCTGGGCTATGGGAAGGGGAAAGCTGAGTGGTGGGAAAAAGCATTAGCACCAAACTTTGTGCCTTTGAATTGTGTGCAGTATAAATACCACACCACCTCAAAAAGAAATTTAAGTAAACTAAAAACAAAATCAAAGGTCTGTATCACCAATGATTTTTAAATATTAACCCAGTAGAAAAATAGACAGAATCTTAAACAAGTACCTCCAAAAAAAAAAAACAGAAAAAAATTACAAATGGCCAACAAACATAAAAAAATTGTTCAATTTCATTAAACATCAGGTATATGTAAATTCAAACCTCAATATAAAATCACTACATACTAACCAGAATGGCTAAAATTGAAAAGATGAACAAAGGTAAGTATTAGCAAATATGTGGAGTGACCGAAATCTGTCCTCACACACTGCTAAGAGTGCTATCAGCAAAACCACTGTCCTAGTTCTTTAGTGCTGCCACAACTGAAAGGCCACAAGTGGGTGTCTTTAACAAACAGACAACCTTACAGTTTAGAAAGCTACAAGTTCAATTTCAGACTGCTGGTTCTAGGGAAAGGCCCTCTTTCTATGTCAGCTCTGGGGAAAGGTCCCATCTCTTTTCTATTTCTCTTCCTCGATTCTTTGGCAATCTCCATGTGACTTGACTTTATCTTTGCTTTCTTCTTTGTGTCATATCTGCCCTTATCATATCTCAAAAGTGATTGTTGTTGTCCCATGCTTTGGACCCATAGCGACTCTATATAAGGTTTTCAAGGAGCGGCGATGAGTTTGAACCACCGACCTGTGGTCCAGTGTTCTATCCTACAGCACCACACCAGGACTCTTATTTCTATACTAAACTCAAAGTATGATTTGTTGTTGTTAAGTGCCGTGGAGTCATTCCAACTCATAGCGACCCTGTACAGGATTTCCGAGACTGTAAATCTTTACCCTGTACAGGGTTTCCGAGGCTGTAAATCTTTACGGGAGCAGAAAGCCTCATCTTTCTACCGCGGAACAGCTGGTAGTTTTGAACTGCTGACCTTGTGGTTCGCAGCCCAATTCATAACCACTACGCTACCGAGCTCCTTTGAGTAGTATGAGTAGGTATAGTGAAAGACATATAGAAGCACCATTTGTGAAAGCTACAAACTTGAAAGCACACAAATACCCATAAACAGTGGGATGGATAAATAGACACATTATTAAAAACTAAGTAGCTATGAGAACAAATTTACAATGTGGACAAATCTCAAAGCGTAATGTTGATTGATGGTCACAAAATAACTCATAATATCAAATTCCATGCAGGTAAACAGGCAAACTTCTATATGTATATATGTCTACTTCTAGTAATGGGCTTTATGTGCTAGGTTTTAATATTCTTGAGCTTGATCACATGCACAAATCATTCTTAAAGACACAAGGTCTACTTTCCCAAAACTAAATCATTTTGAGAGATTGTCAATGCCTTTGAAGTAGTTTCTGCTAGTATGAAGCAAATGGTTAGAAATTTACTTGAGCCTTTTTATTATGGTGGTGGTGGTGGTTATGCGTCATGGAGTCTGTTCTGACACACAGCGACCCTGTACAAGGTTTCCGAGGCTGTACATCTTTACAGGAGCAAAAAGCCTCATGTTTCTCCTGCAAAACAGCTAGTTGTAGTTTTGAACTGCTGACCTTGAAGTTTGCAGCCCGATTTGTAACTACTACGCTACCAGAGCTCCTTTATAGCTTTGAAATTAATTTATCAAGTCATGTTCATGCCTTGATTTTATATACGCATATTTACCATTAGAACATTGTGATAAAACTACTAACTAACCTCTCTGATTTGGGACCACAGAAGACCCAGGACAGAATGGGTGAAAAACTTAGAACAGAATTCAAAATCATGAAAAAGACCAGACTTACTGATTTATTAGAGAGGCGTGGAATTCCAAGACTATGACCCTTAGATACCCCTCAAATCTGGAACTGAACCCACCTGCTTGGATCATCAAACAACAGATAAGCCTATAAAGTGAGTAAAACTCGTTGGGAATTTACTGCTCAGAATAATCCAATGAAAGAACAAAAGGACAGCATTTGCTCAGAACTAAAACTCAGAAAGGAGCTCTGGTAGCGTAGCGGTTATGAATCGGGCTGCGAACCTTAAGGTCAGCAGTTCAACACTACCAGCTGTTCTGCAGGAGAAAGATGAGACTTTCTGCTCCAGTAAAGATTTACAGCCTTGGAAACCCTGTGCAGGGTCGCTATGAGTTGGTTCCGACTCCACAGCACATAACCACCACCAACAAAGCTCAGAAGGCAGGAAGGGGCAGGAAAGAAGGACAAATGGAAATGAAGAACTTAGGAAGCAGCAGGAAAAGTCCTATTACATGGAAGGATTTGCAACTAATGCTATGAAACAAAATGTATGTCTATCTTTGAATAGGAAACTAAATTTCTCTGTTAACTTTCACCCATATCACAACAAACGAAAAAAAAAATCCAAATAATTAAGATAACCCCAAACCACCAAATCCATTGTCATCAAGACAATTCTGACGTACAATGACAATTCAGGGCAGAGAAAAACTGTCCCATAGGGGTTCCAAGGCTGTAATCTTGATGGATGCAGTCTGCTACATGTTTCTCTTTTGAAACCACTGGCTGGGTTTGAACTGCTGACCTCTTGGTCAAGCGCTTAACCATTGCACCAGCTAAACAAACAAAATTATCACTGCCATTGAGTTGATTCTGACTCATAGTGAAAAGTAGACCTGCTTTTTCGGGTTCAGAGACTGTAACTGTTTATGGGAGTAGACAGCTTCATCTTTCTCTTATGGAGTAGCTGGTGGGTTTGAACCACTTACCTTGTGGTTAACAGTCCAACAGTTTTAACCCACATCTGTTGTTGTTGTTGTTAAGTGCCATCAAGTTGTTTCTGACTCATAGCAACCCTGTATAGGGTTTTGGAGGAGCTGCTGGTGAGCTTGAACTCTGACCTTGAAGTTCAAACTGAGTTTGCAGTCTTGTGCACTAACCCACAACATCACACCAGGACTCCAACCACCTTCTAGGACTCCTTAAAATATTGTGATACCTCTTGTTGTTGTTAAGTGCCATCGAGTTGGTTCCGAACCATAGCGACTCTGTATAGGGTTTCTGAGGAGCAGCAGGTGAGCTGGAACTGCTGACTTTGCAGTTCAAAAGGCTTTACAGTCTGGTGCATTAACCCACAGTGAATAAAACCAACAACAAAATAATTATCTTGCTGATAATACTATGTTAGAAGCTAGGATCAACCTGGGAGGGGTTGTAACTTCTTTTACTTTGTGAAGATTCATCAAGTTGAACTCTTCTATAGTTATGCTATGTTTTGATTTTTTAAAATATATATATTTAAAGCTCTGTCTTCATAGAGCTGACATTTTAGTAGAGAGCAGTGATGGAGCATTAGATAGGGCTATTGAGCGCTGGTGGTATTGTGGTTCAATGCTCCTTTTTGGGGGGGTTTGGTTTCAGATGTGACTGTGTATACTGACAAAAATAAAGCAAGGAAGAGAGGTCTAAAAGAGGAATGTGTCTGCAATTTAAAATAGTGCAACCAGAGAAAACTGGTTCTGGTTCAGTAACTCTCATGTAATCTTCACAACAACCAACCATATAAGAGTAGGAGACAGTAATGTAAAAAAACAAATTGTTTTTTTAAAAAAAGTGAAATTAGGTTACGGAGTTAAAAAGGAGCTAGATTAAACCACAAACTGTAGGACAGCTGACTGCTTAGAAAACACAATTACACTGACAGATACTTAGCACACAGACAACAAGGATGGAAATAGAAATGGAGATGAGACTGCCTTTATGAGTCTTCATCAGGACTTGAAATTGACATTTTGAATCTCTGGTTTCCACCATCCATCGGCTTGTTATACTGTGGAGGTTTACATGTTACTGTGATGCTGTGAGTGATATCACCAGTAGTTCAGAAACCAGCAGACTCATTCTTGGTGAATCAGTTTCAGCAGAGCTTCCAGACTAAGACAGTCTGAAGAAAGGCCTGCAATCTCCTTTCAAAATTTAGCCAATAAATAACCTATGGATCACAACAGAATATTGGCTGCTATACTACTGGAAGATGGTTCCTTTTGGTTGGAAGGCAGTACCCTTTATTGTTCACTCTTAGAAGGGGGTTTTCTCTGATGGGCCGACTTCCCTTGCCTTCCTGCCTCCAAAACTCAGAATGCCAAAATATATGCTTTTTTCCCTCTGCTTGAATCTCTTTTTCTCCCAGCAGTTCTGGCTTGGTCTCCATGTCTTCTCAAATGAAAATGTCCCAATTCAAACATACCAAAGATAGTGAAGATGGTACAGGACTAGGTCATAATTCATTTTAATGTACAGAATGTCACCATGAGTTGGAATTAACTTGATGACAATGAACAACAATAACAAGAGTTTCTGGTTTGTTTTTCTGGTCCAGATTTTTTAAGCAAGGAAAAATAAATTTGTTGGAAGGAGAGGTAGTACATTATAGTTAATTGAAAGAAAAGCTAAAGAAACAGGCTGTAATGGTTAGGGTTCTTTGTCAACTTCACTAGGACAGGATTTCCAGAGGTTTAACAGTTGGGATGTGCTTATACTCATGGTGGTAAAACCCAACACTAGCATAGTTAGTTCTATGATGAGCGGCTATGAGCAGCCAATCAATCAAAGGATTCTTCCTTGAGGGTATGGTCTGCTCCCAA
>NW_006408598.1:1203909-1215678 GCF_000296735.1 Chrysochloris asiatica
CATCGATTATAGAAACTATTTTATTTTGTCCATGAAGTATGCAAAATTTAAGATGTCCCAAGTGTCCAAGATTTCCAAACTCTGGTGCATGGGACCCACATTAAGACTCTTCCCTTGAGTCTTTTTAAGTACTTGTATGTGTTGATTATGTGCCACGGAGTCAGAACCAACTCATAGCTTCCAAGGTGGTAAATCTTTACGGGCTCAAAAAGCCTCACCTTTCTCCCACAGAACAGCTGGTAGCTTTGAACTGCTGACCTTAAGGTTCACAGCCCGATTCGTAACCAATACGCTATCAGAGCTCCTTGGAACCTGCAAATACCATGGGATATCATTCCTGTAACTAGGTTCCTAATCATTGACTTTGTGCTAATTAAAAGGGAAGTTTTCCTGGGCAGGGCCTGGCCCTGTCAGGTAAGTAAGTCCTTTGTCTTGTTGTTAAGGACCTTTGAGTCAGTTCTGATTCATTGTGACCCTGTATAGTGTTTCCAATGAGCAACTAGTGGATTTCAACTGTTGACCTTGTGATGTGAAGTCCAGTGCTGATCCAACAGCGTCACACCAGGAATTCAGTAAGTCCTTCGGTTGGTTGGTTATGTGCCTTGACGTGGGTTCCGACTCACAGAGACACTGTATAGGGCTTCTTAGGTTGTAAATCTTTATAGGAGCAGAAAGCCTCATCTTTCTCCCACAGAACAGCAGGTAATTTTGAACTGCTGACCTTGAGGTTAGCAGCCCAACTCGTAATCACTATGCTACCAGAATTCCTTATCCTTCATATTAGTGGGCTAAAAAGGAATGGCATTGGCCATTTTGAATCAAACAATCATATGTTCTACTATGCTGGGAATGACAAATTAAAGAGGAATGGTGTTACATTCATCATTAAAAATAGTATTTCAAAATCTGTCTTGAAGTACAATGTTATCTCTGATAGGATAATATTAATATACCTAAAATGAAGACCAATTATATGAATATTATTCAAATTTATGTACAAACCCTTAAAGCTAGTGATAAAATTGAAGAATTCTACCAAGCTATTTAGTCTGAAACTGATCAAACATGTAATCAAGATGTACTGATAATTACTGGCAATTTAAATATGGAAGTTGGAACCAATGAGATAGGATCAATAGTTAGAAACTATGGCCTTGGTGATAGGATTGATTTGGAGATTGCATGATAGAATTTTGCAAGACCAAATACCATTTTTCAACAACATAAATGGTGAGTATATATGTGGCCCTCACTAGATGGAACACACAGGAACCAAATCTATTATTTCTAAAATAAACTATGTTTGGGAAGAGATGATAGTGAAACTCAGAATCATCAGCCAAAACAAGTTCAGGGACTGACTGTGGAACAACAACCCATTATTTGCTCACGTGCAAGCTCACAATGAAGATGAAGAAAATTAAAATAAATCCACAAGAGATAAAATACGACCTTTTGTATATCCCACTTGAACATAGAGAAGTTCTTAAGAACAGATTTGATGCATTAGACACTGATGACTGAAGACTAGAGCAGTTATGGGATAATGTCAAGATCATACATGAAGAAAGTAAAAGATCACTGAGTAAACAAGAAAGACAGACCAAGATGGATGTCAGAAGAGATTCTTACAGTAACAATAATCTATGAATTTACTGTAAATTATACATTTATTAGAGAATAAGAGTGAATAAGGTAAATGATATCTTATAATTATTATAAAAGAAATCTTTAACCCCCTGAAACTATCTGGTGACCCTAGGGGTCCATCCCTTGACCACTTGTTGAGAATTGCTACTTTTACATGTATGTCTCTCCTCTAAACTGTACATTTTTTTGAGGAAAAGTTTTGCCTTTTTTGTTTTATATATTTATACCTGTAGCTGGTATATTACCTCTTTAATAATTGACTGCTAATATTATGTAGAATTCAGCTCCTAGTTATACAGCACAAATTTATTTTCCAAAATTTAATGCTATAAGATCAATATTGACATTTTTGATTTATTAAATACTGGCAAGTTATTTGAGATCGATTCTTGATTCTTTTCATTGTTTACAGTAAAAAGCCTACACTTTATAAAAACTAATATTTATTGTATACTTACTATAGGCCTGGTAAATTTTAAAAGTTTTTCACATACTTAAACGAGTATATTCCATACCACCACCCTATGAGAGATACTATTGTTATTATTCCATTTTGCATATGTGAAAATGGAATCACAGTAAGATTAAGTAAACTGTTCAAGGGGACACAACTGGTCAGTGTCAGGACTGAAATATGAACTCACATTCTCTTGAATCTACATTACTTGCTTTAAAACTTCTACCCAACTGCTGCGATTTTTCTTGACTTGGACGTCAGTTTTTTTCTTAGTCAAATGATTTTTTTTTTTGCAAGTCTCACACAAACCAATATTTTATTTTTTTCATCTCCAGCCTCCAATGTCAAGTACTTGTTCCACTACACTATGCTGTTTCCAACAATTTCTCTCAAACGGTGTTTAAAGTTAAAAGTAGCAGTAAGGAAAGAAGTGGGCACTAGAGCAGAGAAAAGGTTTAATGTCACAATTATTGCAGGTATTTTACTTGGCTGCTTTTTTTTGTCACCATATAAATAAGAATGAGACCATTTACAAGGTCGACTTACATGAATACCTACACTTTATAATCTACCAAATTCATTTGTGGTGTAGTTTTTCACACCTATGTCTGTAGCATTACTGAGAAGTCAGGGTAATATTGTGACACAAGTTCTTGAGTCTAGACTCATGTTTTATCAAATGATTGTTTTTATATACATTCCCTTCAAAACATGAAACTGGTTTTATAGATAATCATTGCAGGTTTTTAAATGCTCTTTTATATTTTGTTTATAAAGAAGATCATCAGCAGAAACATATGTTGGAATTGATGTATGTTAAAGTTCCTTTAGCTCAGTGTTTAAAAACTTTAGCATACATCAGAATCAGCTGGAGGGTTTATTAAAGCAAATTACTGTATTCCAACTGCAATGTTTTTGATTTAGTAAATACAGGGTGAGGCCTAAGAGTTTGCATTTCTCTTAAGGCCATAAACCCAAGAATTTGCATTTCTCAAAGGTCCTAAACTCACACCAATCCAATACTTAACCCACTACACTACCAGAACTCCTGAAAAGTTACAAAGTAATCATTAAACTGGGTCCATCTGGCCTTGAAACAATCATGAGACTCTTCTTTCATCTTTGTAGGGAATACATATGTAATTTTAAAGTTTGCCTTGAATAAGCATTTGTTCTGAGAATTGTTTTGGATTCAGTTTTACTGAGCTGGGTTCTTAAGAAAGTGTTCTAAAATTCTTTGCCAACTCATTTCTTCACCATATAGCGATGAGTTAAAGAAACAACAGGCTGCATTCTCTATACCCAAGTTACTTTTGATTCAAAATGGAGTTTCAGCTTCTGTCCTTAATATAGGCATTATCTCAGGTGAGAATCCCTAAATTAATTTGGGTTGTAGGACTTTAGTCCAACATTCTAGTTGCCATCGAATCAATTTTATGGTTCGTAGCGGCCCTCTGGGATTGCGTAGAACTGCTCCTTTACTTTTCCGAGCTGTCAGCTTCATTTTTCTCCCATGGAGCAAACTGGTGGATCTGAAACTCCAATTTTGAGGTTAGTAGCCCAAGGCCTAACTCACAGTGCCACTAAGCACTGCGTTGCTAAAAGACAGGCCACCTACAATTTCATTCTCCCTGAGCTGATTTATAACTTCCATATACAATCCAGCAGAATACTACTTTTTCTCTAGTCTGCAGAGAAGCTGCAAGGATTACATGAAATCAAGATCTCAAATTTAATCCACAAACCATTATGTGAAAGGCACAGAATTTGGGCAACATTGTTTCAGGTGCAGGGATAGTTACAAGAGTTGAGGGCCTACTCCAAGGAAGCTAACAAGTTTCATTTCATCTCAGTGTCAATTAATCACTTTCATCACATAAAGTCAAGCCAGCGGGCTCCTTCAAGAGAGGGGTTGGGGAGAGAAAGCAATAGCACCTGTGCAGTTTTGAACGTGTCTACATGTAAAGCCTGTGCTGCATCTTCTTGCCAGGTGAGCCTGCTCATAAATAGAAGGTGGAGTCAGCAACTCGTGGGCACCCCTTCCGTCCACGTGGTCCTGCGCGAGCCCAATGGGAAATTGTGCCGTCACGCTCAACGCTTCCTCACCCTGGCAACCGAAGAGTGACTACTTCCGGTATTGTCAGGGCTCGGGGCTGAAGCGGGTGAGTGTCCCTTTTTCTCACGCTGTCCGCGCGTCTGCCGCCGCTTCGCAGCTCCTTCTGCCCTGGCCCGTACGGTCTCTAGGACGTTCTCTCCGGGGCCAGAAAGGGCGTACTCGGGACGCCCACTGTTAGGGGCGGAGTTGGGTGAAGGGGCCCGGGTTTCCCTGGTCTCCAGACTTTTTCGCGCGTGGGGCCCGCGCCAGTTCCCTTCCCAGCCTTGCTTCAGAATTGGAGACCTCTTCTCCTCTCCAGAAGCAGGGAAAGGAGTCTGTGTGTGCGTTTGTATAGCTTTCCAGCTCTTCGCCAACTTTACAACCGTGGGTTGGGGGTGTTGCCTTCTCCCAACTGGCAGAGACCCAGGGGTATGCGCCTTATTCCTGGATGGTGGGATAGGGGTAAGGCAGCCCCGCTGTGCATTTGAGTCCGCGTTAGAGTCCGGAGAAACATTAGTATCTAGTGCTCGGGTGAAGATGGAGAAGGAGCAACTGGAAAAGAGGGTGGAAAAAGGAGCCAGAGGATCACTGGAATTGGAGGGCATCTTATTTCAGCAAGGAAGGAATCCAACTTGACTTGTATCTTTGTTGTGTGCTGTCGAGTGGCTTTCGACTTAGCGACCTTGAGTAGGGTTTCTCAGGAGCAACTGGTGGGTTTGAACCGCTTATTTGACAGTTAGTTCTCCAACACTACGCCTGCATCTTTAGGGAAGGTATTTTGGGGACCATTTGAGTGATATCCTTCAATACCTCTTGTTTGCTGTTCAGTCGGTTCCGATTCATAGAGACCCTGTATGTGGTTTCCGAGAGCAGCTGATAGGTTTGAACTGCTAATTTGTGAATACCAGTACAGTGCTTATCCTACAGCACCTTTGAATACAAAGTGCTTTTAATTTATACACTTGAAAGTTTAATTATTTCCCTTTTTGTTTGTTTTAAAAACATCCCTTCCTTACAAAAAGTAGTGCATGACCTTTGAATAATATCTGGAAAATGCAGAAATATTTCAGAAGAAAACATCAATCAACAGTTCACCAACCTAGCATTTAAGTACGGTCAAGTCTGTGCGACTCATAGAGACCCTGTAATGGAGTATCCCAGGCTTTAAATCTTTGTGGGAGCAGAAAGCCTCATCTTTCTCCCGCGGAGAGGCTGGTGGGCACCACCCGCTGACCTTGTGGTTCACAAGTCCAGTGCTTATACTATAGAGTCACTGCGCTCCTCACTTAAGATCATAGTGTGTGTTTGATGTATTTAGCGCTAAAAAAGATAGTTTGTACACCACATCCACTGTATGGATATATTTTTTTCCATTAAGTTGAACTATGTTGTAATTGTTAAGTGCCGTCGAGTCCACAGCGACCTTGTATAGGGTTTCTAAGGAGCAGCTGGTGTGCTTGAACCACCACACCAACCTTGCAGTTTAAATGGTTTTGCAATCTGGCTCATTAATTAACATAATTAATTAGTTACACAGCGCCATGTAATTAACATAATTAACCATAAGTCAGCCCTTTAAAATGTACACTTCAGTAGTTATACAGTCATCAGTATATCCAGAATATTTTCATCACTCCAAAAGAACTGTATCCATTGAAGTCATTTCCCATTCACTCCCTAGGTGCTGGCAACTGCTGATCTCCTTCTATGGTTATGTATCTTTTGTACATTTCATGTAATGGAGTCATACAGTATGTAACGTTTTGTGCCTGACTTTCAGTTATCACAATGTTTAAGTATTTATCCATTCTGTAGGATGTATCAGCACTTCATTCTTTTTTGTTGCTAAATCGCATTCCATTATATGATTATACCATATATTGTGTATCCATTCATTCATCATTGATGGACATTTGGGTGGTGTCTATCTTTTGACTAGTATGTATAAAGCTATGAACATCTATTCAAGTTTTTGTGTGGGTGTGTGTTTCCCATTCTTTGGACTATATACCTTGGAGTAGAATTGCTTTACCATAATGGTCACTCTTCCTAAGTCTTAATCATTTTGTTGTTGAATATATACAGCAAGGCTTAATACCAATTCAGCAGTTTCCACATGTGCAATTTACTCTTGTTGATTACATTTTTTTGAGTCAGGCAACCATTCTCACCCTCCTTTTCTGAATTGTTTTTCCTTCATTACCATAAACTCATTGCCCTCTAAGGTTCCTATTTAATTTTTTGAGTTGCTGTTGTCAAATTTATGCCATTTAGTTAGCTTTTAAAAGATCATTGTATTGAAGGCAGAATTTTTTTTTTCTTATTAGTTAAGCTAAACTGTTTGGTGTTATGTAGTGATTTTAGGGATTCCTCTATTACCCTCCATGGCTCCAGAAAGTTTTGGAGCCCATGAGGTTATGAAATTCTGGTTTGCCTTTTCTTCCTTTTGATCAGGATTCTTCTATTGAATCTTTGATCAAGATGTTCAGTAATGATAGTTGTCGTTGTTAAGTGCTGTTGGCGCCAGTTCCGACCCATGGGGACTCTGTATAGGGTTTCCGAGGAACCGCTGGTGAGCTTGAACTGCTGTCCTTGGCAGTTCAAACGGCTGTGCAATCTGGTGCAGTAACCCACACCGCCACACCAGGACTCCACCATTAAATTCTTCTGGTCTCATGGGAGAGGAGGCAGTTGTTAATGGAAGCAGTTAGCCACACATTGTATTTCCTCCTCCTGTTCCTCATTCTCCTTGTTGTTCCAGCTGAATAGAGTCAGATTACATTTTGGATGACTGCTTGCAAGCTTTTAAGACCCCAGGCACTGTGCAACGAACGAAGTAAAAGGTAGCACAGAAGCACTAAACATGACATTAAACCAATTAATGGGCTGTCTCTTGAAACCATGACCCTAAACCTTGAAACCAAGGAACCTAATCTCATGAAGTATTTGATTATATGTAAGTAACCTCAGCAGCTATTTTTCATTTTTGTTAATATATCTCTCTCACAACTTTTTCCAATTCAACTTTTTGCAGATGTGCAACTTGATAGCAATTATAATAATTGGCTATGCAACCTTACCTTTAATCAATGATCTCTCTAGTGCCCATGGTAACCACTGAATGATATTTGATCTCTATACATTTGTGTTTTTTGTGTAAGTGAGATCTTACAATATTTGTCTTTTTGCAATTGGCTTACTCTACTCAGTATAATGACTTTAAGCTCCATCTAAAGGAGCTCTGGTAGCGTAGTGGTTACGAACCGGGGTGTTCGAAACTACCAGCTGCTCCGCAGGAGAAAGATGAGGCTTTCTGCCCCATAAAGATTTACAGCCTTGGAAACCCTGTTCAGGGTCGCTATGGGTCAGAACCGACTCGATGACACTTAACGACAACAGCATACTCTGGTAGTGTAGTGGTTACGAATTGGCCTGTGAACCGCAAGTTCAGCAGTTAGAAACTACTAGGAGTTCTGCGGGAGAAAGATGAGGCTTTCTGCGCCCGTAAAGATTGACAGTTTCGGAAACCTGGTACAGGGTCTCTATGAGTCGGAACCAACTCCACAGTACATAACCACCAACCGTACTGTAGCATATATCGAGACTTCATTTGTCCTACTGTCTTACAAGTGCTTTGCTCTGCCAGCAACCTCCTGTCTAACGTCACCTCTGTTGTTCAACCCTCTCTGTTGGCCATAGCTGTGTGCTGGTCTGGTGGTTCCTGCTGCTTGTGCTGCTATACTACAATCTTGAGCAATCTTCAGTGTAACAGCTCTTGGCCTATATTGCAGTTGTTTTATGAGATTGCCTCTCTCTCCCATTGCCCCTCTCTACCTCTGCGGGTTTGGCTCCTTTGACCAGGGAACCTGGGAAAATGGAATTCAAAGATAATGGAATATCCTATGAATTTTTTGAAGCTCCTTCATATAAACAAACTCCTTATGAATTTCAGGTCATACCCCAGCAATCAGGCTATAAACTGACAAATCTCCTCACGGTCAGTTAGTCCTTATGGGAGGTATTACCCACTCTATTTGCATAGTAAACTGACTAGTCCCTCAAGGGGCATAAAATAGATTATAATTACAGGCTGTGCTGTGGTCCAGCCAATTATGTTTGACACAATTATAAAACCCAAGGCCAGAAAGGCCATATATAAGAGTAACCCATTGCACTGCATGTAATATTCCAAGGGGCTTCAAAAAGTTTGTGTAAAAATAGAATTAAAAGATAATGGAATTTTACCATGAACTTTTGGAAGCCCCCTCATGTGGAAAATAATTCATTTTAAGGCTCTGGATACTTACAAATTCCTTTTCAGAATAGTTATATCAGCTAGTGGGGTCAGTGCAGAGCTAGTTTAGCAGAATTTTATTATTATTTGCATTTTTGGAATCTTTCTATAAAATCGGTTATTCAGTTTATATTCCTTGTATCTATTATCTGTTCATGTACTTTGACTCTTTTTTTCTCTGTAGTCCTTTTTGATATATTTAAACATTTTTTTTGTATCTCTTTATAGATGGCTGCTTTATGATAATTTAGATTTGGGGTAAAAAGTTATACTTTTTATAGTATTTACACATGTTAGTTGTTAAGTGCTGGTGAGTCAGTTCCAACTCATGGTGACCCTATGTAGGATTTCCTAGGAGTGGCTGGTGGGTTTGATCTGCCTACCTTTCAGTAGCAGTCCAGTACTTATCCTACAGTGCCACCCAGGACTACTGATTTATATATGTTGTTAAGTGCCATCGAGTTGGTTCTGACCATAGAAACCCCGAATAAGGTTTCTAAGGAGCTGTTGGTGGGTTTGAGACACTGACCGTTTGGTTAACATTCCAGTGCTCATCCTACAGTGACACACCAGCATAATGCCCTTCTCCAAGGACTAGAACCTCCTGATAATATGTCTGAAGTATGAAAAACAAAGTCTCTACATCCTTGCTTTTAAGGAGCATTCTGGCTGTACCTCTTCCAACACAGACCTGTTTGTTTTTCTGGCAGTCCATGGTACTTTCAGTATTTTCTTCCAACACCATAACTCAGATGCATCAATTATTCTATACTCTTTGTATTCATTGTCCAACTTTCACGTGCATATGAGGCAACTGAAAATACTTGACGTGGGTCAGCTGCACCTTAGTCCTCTAACTGATCTCCTTGCTCTTGAACACTTTAAAGCAGTCTTGTACAGATTTGCCTAGTTCAATATGTTGTTTGATATCTTGACTGTGGTTTCATAAGTGTTGATTGTAGAGCCAAATAAACTCAAGTCTTTGACATCTTTAGTCTTTTCTCCATTTATCATGATGCTATTTATTGGTCTGGTTGTGAGAATTTTGTTTTCTTTACATTGAGGTGCATCCATGCTGAAGGCTGTAGTCTTTGATCTTCATTAGTAAATACTTAAGTCCTCTTCACTTTGAGTAAGCAAGGTTGTATCATCTGCATATTGCAGGTGGTTAATGAGTCTTCCTCTATTACTCATGCCACATTTTTTTTTTCATTTTAACAGGTTTATTGAGAATAATTTACAGACCGTAAAATGCTCCCATTTGAAGCCTGCCACTCAATAGTTTTCAGTATATTTAGAGTTGTGCAACCAGCACCACAATCTAATTTTCAAACATTGTATTACCCAAGAAAGAAACATACGCCCATTAGCAGTCGTTCCCTATTTTCATCCCCAGCCCCTTGCAAACGCTAACCTGTTTTCACTTTCTATAGATTTGCTGCTGCTTCACATTTCACATAAATGGAATCATACAATATGTGTTTTCTTGTGTCTGTCTTCTTTCACATTTCATTATGTTTCTGAAGTTCATCTAGGTTATAGCATGGAGCAGTAAGTACTCAGTTCGTTTTTGTGAAAGAATAACATCACATTTTACGGCTATACTACATTTTGTTTATTCATCCATACATTATTTTATTAAAACAAATTATTTTGAGGTCTTCATTAAGTAACGAACTGTCTTTTATTTAAATAAAGTTCACAAGCAATTTCCTTTCTAGTGACATTTTTCTCAAGTTTCTACATTCTACAAGATAAGTCCTCACATTTTTATATGAGCATAGTTGTGAATCTTTCAGAATCACTTAACGGAAACATAACCACAGGTGTCAAGTGTTTGGCAGTTGCTTTGTTAGGGAGAGATGAACAGGCCAATTGCTGACAGAAAGGATCACTAGTAATATAACCACCTAAAGTCAATCTTTATAAATGACTACATTTAGCAGTGCAGCCAGAGTGCTCCTTGGAGGCCAGGATGGCCAAACTTTGTCTCTCATACTTAAGACATATTGTCAAGAGAGACCAGTCGCTGGAGAAGGGTATCATGTTTGGTAAGGTGGAGGGTCAGAAAAAAGAGGAAGACCCCCAAGCGCGATGGGTTGGCCAAGTGACAGCATCAATGGGCTCAAGCTTGGCAAATGGGCTCAATTGGGCAGTGTTTTGTTCTGTTGTGTATAGGGTTGCTATGAGTTGGTACCGACTTGATGGCACCTAACAACAACAACAAGCAGAGGGAAATGGAGAAATTGGCAACAATGAAGTATTTAGATTTGCAGTCAGGGTATGATATGGTACTTTCTCTGTATGCAGCCTTGTCAAATATTCACAATGATATTGGTTATTTGTATTTAATAGGCTGTGTGTTCTCCAAGTCTCCTTGCTCCTATTTGAGCAGATGGAGGCTGTAGCATCCCCATTGGCTCTGTGTTAAAATCTGCCAGTGACTCCCACTTCACAGTGGACCATGATAGGAAACATCATGGAAAATGCTCAGATACTATTCTTCTGAAGGCCTCGCTGACTCCCAGACACCCTCCACAGGATGTCGGTCCCTCCCTGCCCTCCTACTGCCCCACCCCAGTTGTCAGAATTCTTCTCCTTTCTAACTGCCTTTTCTCAAGTTACTGCCTCTCTTGGTCTCATTGCTTTATATCTTTCTATCTACGTTTACATTTTGGCTGGAAAACACATACCCACACATAGTTCTGCCTCCTTGGCTCAGCATGGTACCTTACTTTCTCCCTTCCTTTATATAGTTGATTAACTTATAAATACTAGGAGATGATGCCATTGGCTTCTAACACATCACTCTATATAGTTGCCCACAGTGCATAGTCAGAGTTATGGACTTATTTTGTTGTTAGATGCCTTTGAGTCCCAACTCAGCAACTTATGCACGACAGAACGAAACACTGTTGAGTCCAGCATCAGCCTCACAATTGTTGTTTGAGACTGTTGCTGCTGCCACTGTGTCAAATTCAACTTGTTTGGGGGTGTGGGGGTGGTGGTCCGTCTTCTTTTTCCTCCAGGGATTGATTCCTGCTGACAACATTTTTGAAGTATGAGGGATGAAGTCTTGCTATCTTAGCTTCTAAGGAGCATTCTGGTTATATTTCTTCCAACACAGATTTGTTTGTTCTTCTGGCATCTCATGGCACCAGAATATACAAGCTGCTATTGTAGGTTCAGGAACTCTGGTAGCGTAGTGGTTATGAATCAGGCTGCGAGCCGCAAGGTCAGCAGTTCAAAACTACCAGCTGTTCTGCGGGAGAA
>NW_006408598.1:1215778-1217795 GCF_000296735.1 Chrysochloris asiatica
CTTGCCTATTATTGTAAAATAGACATATATGTATGATAGGAATATTGCAAATTATAATTATAGAGAATATGTAAGACTGCCTTCAGTTTATACGTGAATAGATTTGCTAAAGGGAAGTAGGAATTTGCCTGGAAATAATAGACTATTTCCTTTAAACCTTTCTAGAGGATTGGGCTTTAGGCAAAATGCTGAGCCTCACCCAGAACCATCAGAGTTGGTAATTTGCATTTGCAAAGACATGCAGAGTAACCCAGAACTGAGGGTAGAAGAGGAGATTCTAGCAGAGAAAAGCATACATTTTGTTGTTTTGAGTTTGGGAGGCATCAAGGCAAGGAAAGTCAGTCCATCAGAGAAAACCTCCTTCTAGGACCTAACATTAAGGGGAACTGGTGAGCAGTATGTTTGCTGGTGACTACCTGGGATCTATGTTTGAGTGTAATTCAGGAAAATGCAGCAATAAGACATGGGCTGAGTTTGGACATGTTCTATTGGCACATGTTGACCTTTGATAACAGGAGCAGAAAGGCTGACTGTCAGGTGGGCAGTTTAGGGAATTGTGTGAACGCCTCAGCCCATGGGCACTGACCTAGTCCATGGGGGCTTGGACTGACAGTGAAGTGGTCAGCTGGTATGACGTGCAGGAAGGTGTACGTGAACTCCTAAACTTGCAGTTGTTACCCATTTGACCTAGATGAGATGGCTAGGGCTGAGCTGACCAGAACCTGAGCAGATGCAGATAAAGATGTTTAATACTGTGAACAAGTGTCAATTACTACAGTTTGTTGGACTGGACTTATGCTTACGGATGCAGTTGCTCAAAATTTCAACTGGAATGAAAGACTCGTCGGATCAAGGGACATACTTGTCTCCTCGGTGTACTGGGTTGATGAGTGGGGGTGGTGGGGTGCTGTGGAGTTGGTTCCAATTATAGTGACCTTGAAGAGGGTTGCCAATGCTGTAAATCTTTATGGGAGCAGAAAGTCTCATCTTTCTCCTGCATAACATCTAGTAATTTTGAACCGCTGACCTTGAGGCTAGAAGCCTGACTCATAACTACTACGCTTTGTTGTTGTTGTTATTGTTAAGTGCTGTTGAGTCAGTTCCAACCCGTAGTGTGACCCTGTATATGTTTTCTGAGGAGTGGCTGGTGAGTTTGAGCTGCTCACCTTGTGGTTCAAATCGATTTTGCAGTACAGCACATTAACCCACTATGCCACACCAGGACTCTAATCACTATGCTAGGGACTGTCAATTTAGACATTGGCTATTAAAATGGGAGCTACAAAGGCATGAAGTAGCTGGCTTTTAAGTTTTCATGGGTATGCTCAGTTTTAGAGTGAGGGGATAAAGGAGAATCCTCTTTTCCAGATGGTTCTATTGAAAAGGGATTGGGAGATGATGTTGACAGGATTTTGTGATTTCAATTGTGAGTCGTTATTAGGATTAAGTGTTCTTATCAAAACGAATTGTAGAAGATGTATAAGTAAAAGGATGAAGTGCTGTTGTTGTTAAGTGCCGTTGAGTGGGTTCCTACCCATAGGGGCCCTGGGTTTCCAAAGAGTACCTGGTGAGCTTGAACCACTGACCTTGCAGTTCAAACGGCTTTGCAGTCTGGCGCATTAACCCACAGCACCAAAGCAGGGCTCCAAAAGGAAGGAGTACTTACATTTTATTTCAGGAACAAACGATCTCAGGACCATAATTAAGGAAGAGCGTGAGTGGAGCGTGGGATTTCTGCCTGGGGAAGCAGCGACAGCAGAGGTGGTGGCACGGAAAGACAGAGCAGCTATGGGTTTTAGGTCCATGGATTGAGTAAGGCTGGGTCTATGGGCAGGAGACTGCCTTGCAGCATGTGCTTTTTGGACATTTATATGAATATATATATTTGTTTTGCTTCATATGTGTACATCAAATATTTTTGTTATGTTCATTTGTGACATACAAGATGGAAATGGGACCAGTGCATTTTCAGTTGTACTTGTTTAAGTTATATCATGTTAGGTGCAAGTATAACTTT
>NW_006408598.1:1220403-1227523 GCF_000296735.1 Chrysochloris asiatica
GCAAGGTCAGCAGTTCAAAACTACCAGCTGTTCTGCGGGAGAAAGATGAGGTATTCTGGTCCCGTGAATACAACCTCGGAAACCCTGTACAGGGTCACTATGAGTCAGAACCAGCTCCACAGCACATAACAACAACAACATTGTAGGTTCAGGAGTACTGGCGTGGCACTGTGTGTTAATGTGCTGGACTGCAAGGTCGGTTTAACTGCACGGTTGGCAGTTCAAGGTCACCAGCCTTTCCTCGGAAACCTATACAGGGTTGCTGTGGGTTGGAACTGACTCAACGGCACTTAACAATAACAACAACTGAAAGTTCTTACCCTATTTCAGCTAACCAGTAAATTCTGACCTGAAAACAGCTGATTTTAGTTTCATACTTTTTGTTGTTTTAATTACTAAGTAACATGAATTGATACTGTTATTAAGAGTCACCAAGTCAATTTTGACTCATCATGACCCCATAAAACAACAGAACTACCTTGTAGAGTTTCTTGGCTGTAATGTTTCTGGATTTATGTCACATTCTTCTTCATATAATCCAGTTTATCAAAATATTTGCTCAGCATACAGGTTGAATATCTATGGTGAAGGAATAAAACCCTGGCACACGTTCCTATTTCTAAAACATTCATTAGCCCCTTGTTCTGTTCAAATGACTGCCTCTTAATCTGTGTACAGGTTCCTCATGCCCATAATCAAGTATTCTGGAATATCCATTTGTCACATTGTTATCCATAGCTTGCCATAATACACACAATCAAAGGCTTTTGTATAGTCAGTAAAACACAAGTAAACATCTTTCTAGTATTTTCTGCTTTCATCTAACGTCAGTAGTGATACCTCTAGTTCACATCCTCTTCTGAATCCAGCTTGATTTCTGGCAGTTCCCCTGTCGAAATACTGTTAGCGGCCTTTTAAAAATTATCTTCAGCAAAATTTACTTGTGTGTGATATTAATGATAATGTTCAATGACTTGCACATTCTTTTGGGTCATGGCTCATAGGAATGGGCACAAATATGGAATTTTTCCAATCCGTTCAAAATTTCTTGGCATAGAAGTTTGAGTGAGTGCCTCTAGTGTTGAAAGATTTCAGTTTGTATTCCACCATTTCCTGAGCTTTGCTATTCACCTATCCTTCAATACTGCATGGACTTCATCCTTCAGTACCATCACTTCTTGGTCTTATGCTACCTCTTGAAATGGTTGAACACATAGAGGTTGACAAAAACTGAAAGCAATAGAGAAATGGAAGTTAAAGACCTGAAGAAGAAATTGATAGAATTTGGAAACTGGAAACAGACAAAGATGCCTTCAGGGGGACTTAAAAATGTTTGGGGCCTGAAGGGAAATCAGAGTCGGACTTTCCTCACAAGTCATGTAAAAGGGTGATGCTCTGTTATGGTGCAGTGGTCGAATTCTTGCCCTCCATGCTGTGACCTGACTGACTGTTAGTCACTCATGCCCAGTGAATTTCATGCACAGTGTGTCAGTGGAGACTTAGTGTATCTGTGATGCTGAACAGGCTTAAACAGAGGTCCTAAACTAAGGCGCAGTAGTGAGAAAGGCCTGGTAATCTATTTATTTTTTTTTCTCGACTATTTAAAAGTATTCACCTCTAAAAAGGATAGTGGCTACAACACATTCCACTACAGAACAACTTCCTGTTTCTTCATGCAATTAATGTCACTGTTCTTCCATGATGGACTCCTTGTTTGGTGCTGAAAGATCAGCACTGGACTGCTAACCACAAGGCAGACAGTGGCATGAAATGGGTGCTAGTCATCAAAGTCTGGAATGCCATCATGGGAGTATCCCTGGTAGCCTTTGGATTCATAGTAGTTGATGGGAAGGTGGTAGAGTCCTGGCAGGAACACCAGGATGCCAATGATCAGGACAGGAATAGTTTGGTCCACCCACCTGCTCTTTGCTTATGTAGCCCACCAGCAGGAGGGAACCTATGATAATAATAAAGGTGCCAATAAAAAACAGAAAACAGCACAGTGGCAAAGTGCAGTGACTTTAAAAGGATCTTAGGAAGGCTTTTTTAAACTGGAAGTCAGTGGTAGCCATCATCTGCGCTGGAGAGACTTGAGTACTTCACTTTACTATTGGGAATCCCAGTAGCCAGGTTGCTATGAGATGGCATCATAACATGTTGCCCACAGTTGTCAGCTGAGGTGTCCGAGGCCGTATGTACTTCCCACCCAATGGCCGACTTCCCACTGGCACCTTTGTGGACCAGCATGGCACCAAAAGTTGGGTGCTTTGGTAATCTACTGTAAAAAATAGCCATTGGAAACTGTATGGATCACCACAATCTGATCCCATCCATGAATTTGGAGTCAACTAGATAGCAGCTGACAACATTAAAAAAAAAAAAAAAAAAAAAAAGGAGTAACGGGGAAAGAACTACATGTGTGGTGGAAATTAGCTTGTTTCAGTAGGTTCAGTATTAGGACGATCCAGGCAAACCTGTGGGCAAAACTGTGACTAGATAGAATTCAAGAGACAAACTCAAGAGCTAGTAACCATGACTAGCTGAGGGGATAGTTGTTTTAAAACATTGGAAATGGGTGAAATTGCTGAAGGAGACACTCAAGAATAGGCCAGAGGCTAGGCTGTCAGTCACTGATGTAGCCAGTGAAATGAATCAGGCGGTGCATGGCTCAGAACTAATAATCTCACTACTTACTGATAGGGTCACAGACCTTTTTTACTTAGAAATTAATAAGGATGATGATAAATGGAGTAGGGTTTATCTGGAGCCAGTTTTTCCTAATAGGTTCCCCATTCAAGGGTGAGATTTTTAGTTCACAAGCAACCCTTGATGTGCTGTAAGTGAAGGAATGGAGAGGAACTGGTTTTTATAGTATGAATTGGAGGGGTGTGTGGTGCTGTGGGCTAATGCACCAGACTGCAAAGTCATTTAAACTGCAGGATTGGTGGTTCAAGCTCACTAGCTGCTCCTTGGAAACCCTATACAGGGTTGGAATTGACTCGACGGCACTTCACAACAGCAACATGCTACATTGCATGGGAAAGGCATTAAGGGAGGGGCCTTTGTGCAGGTGCACCTGTATATGGTCTTTTGTGACTGACCACCTTGTTGCCAGAGGAGTGTCTTTTGTTCAGATGAACACAGCATAAAACATTCTGTTAGCAAGATGCGTAATCAGAATATCCTTCCCCCCTCTAGATACAAGAGTAATTATGTAAGCTTGCATTTTTTGATGAATGAGAAAATGGGTTAGAAAAATACCAAGGGCCATTTTCCCATGGGGTACGTTCTTTGATGTTACTGGAGTGATAAAGATGGTGGGTTGGCCAGGTGTTGTGTGGTGCCAGTACATGAGCAAGGAACAGAAAGTTACTATGCCCTCTGAACAGGGAGGAAGGCATCTCTGACAAGAAGGGACTGGGAGAAAGAGAGGCCTATTTCTGAGCTTCCCTATTACGAATGTTTGGGACCTGGATGGAAATCAGAGTCAGGCTGTCCTCCCAAGCCAAATAATAGGACAGACATAGCTATACACATCAGAGGTAGGATAGTAGATTGCTATGCTCACCAAAGAGAGCAGAAGAAAAAACTTTTTGGATTTGGTGACCACGAAAAGGTAACAGGAATCAAGAAGCTTTAAATTTCACTTTGCTGTTGACCACATATATAGTCCTGGTATGGTGCTGTGGGTTAATGCGTCAGACTGCAAAGCTGTTTGAACTGCAAGGTTGGCAGTTCAGGCTCACCAGCTGCTCCTTGGAAACCCTATACAGAGTTGCTATGGGTCGGAACTGACTTGACAGCACTTAACAACAACAATATATACAGTAGAACATAGAACACCAATTTTAACAATCTAAATGTGCAATTCAGTGACATTGATTTATATTTTTCAAGTTGTGCAACCATTCTTGCCCTTCTTTTCCAAATTGCCATTAAGTTTCTTATCTAATTTTTTGAGTTATTATTTTGTTTGATCCCACATAGATAACTCTTAAAAGAACACAAGGCAGATATTTTTTACTAGTTAAATTAAATTCCTGTTTAGGTTAAAGAAGATATCGGGCTATTTTTGTTATAAGGTTGGAAGATAATCTCAGGGCAATAGTTTCAAGGGTATATTCATCTTCCAACCCCAAACCAAAAACTAAACTATAGAAAGTAGAACTTCCCTATAGGGTTTCCCAGGCTGTAAATCATTATGGAAAAAGACTGCAGCATCTTTGTCCTACAGAGCAGCTGGCAGATTTGAATCACTGACCTTTCAGTTAACTTAAAGTGTCTGAACACTTTACCCACCATACTGCCAGGGCTCCCCTTCAGCCTCAGTGACTCCAGAAAATTAGGGTTCTGTGAGAATTGAAATTCTGTTACTCATTTCTCCCCATTTAGTTAGGATTCTTTTTATGGAACTTTGATCAAAATGCTCAGTAATGGTAGCCAGGTACCATTCAGTTCCAGAATCATGACACAGGAGGCAGTTTGTTCATGGACACAATTAACCACACGTTCTTCTACCTCTTCCTTCTATTACTGACTCTGTGGTTTTCCCATCACCGTAAATAGAAACTCAGTGCTCTGGAAGTAGTAAGAACCCACAGATAGATAGATAGATAGATAGATAGATAGATAGATAGATAGATAGATAATAAACAAACAAATAAATAAATAAATTAAAATAGCTGTATTGAAGTGTAATTTATGTGTCATACAATTCGTTCATTTAGAATGTACTGTTTAATGGTATTTATTATAGTCACCACCACCATTATTGTCATGGAGCCCTGGTGTGGTGCTATAGACTAAGCACTTGACTGCAAGGTTGGTTTGAACTGCAAGGTGGGTAGTTCAAATCCACTAGTCGCTCATCAGAAGCCCTATGCAAGGCAGAGCTATAAGTCAGAACCTACTTAATGGCACTTCACAACAACAATAACAGTATATTCACAGAGTTGTTCAGTTATCACCACAATTGGTTTTAAAACTTTTATGTCCCTAAAAGAATCCCCATGCCCACCAGTGCAGACTACCCATTTCTCTTAAACTCCTTAGCCACTGATCTACTTCTGTCTACAGATAGGACTATTTTTGGATATTGGATATAAATAAAGCCGTATAGTTTGTGGCCTTTTGTAAATGACCCTTTCCATTGTTTTCAAGTTTCATCCACATTGTAGCATCTATTAGTACTTTTTCCCTTTTTAATTGCTGAATTATATTCCATTGTATGGGTGCTTAAACCATGTGGGGGCTGTGTCTGACTTCCTCTGGCTTCCCAAAGGGAAAAGAGAGTCAAACTAGAAATCAGCCCAAGGCTGATTCCTATGAAGCAGAGCTCAGACATGCCTCCACACTACAACCTTCTTTACCCTTGTCTGCCACCAACCATGCCTCCCACAGCACTCCCTGCTCACATCTAGGTTCCACAGTCATTGCAGTGGCCACACAGACCTCAGAGCAGTACTCATGATAATGGGGCCTATTAGGGAAGTGAACAAGTGATAATTCAAGGATCAAAACTAACTCAGGATGCAGCAGTTTTGTAATCTGAAATGCCTCTGCTCTGCCATATTGCAGACATGCCTGACTCTTGGCTTTGGCTTCTCGGCAGGGTGGTTCCTTGGCCTCTGCCTTACTCAGGCAACTGTTACAAAGCTCATTAAGCCAGTCTGTGAATTCCCAAAGCCAGTCACCTGCCTGCAGACACTCAGCTTTATTTAGTCCCTGGGTCTAGAGCCTGCAGCTGCTGTGTGTCTCCATGCCACCGCCTCTGCCATTACCTCTGCTTTCACCACTTCTCTAGGAAGGGATCTCATACTCCATGCCCTTCATTCTTTTTTTTTTTTTTAAGCATAAATAAAGGTTTTATTGGTCAGTTTAGGTGAGTGGCATACTGACATACTTCTAATTCTCTGCTCCATCTACCCAAGTCCCCAGTGTGACAACAGCAGCTAAGCCCATTGGTGGTGGGAAATGGAAAGGAGTCCATGGTGCCTGAGGGTTAACAAGTCTACCGGAACCAATGTCCAAGGAATAAATCTAGTATGGGAGAGGTATCATCCAGGACTGAAGGTCTTGGTGATTTTTTATCATGTGTAGGACTGCCATTTGCTTCTTGGCGGGTCACTGTGGTCTCTGACCAGCGCTCACTGTCCACCACAGTATGGTGTTTCTCTACCGTACCATCTGGCTTAGTGATCGTGGTCACAGATACACTCTTAAAATAGGATCTGGGCTGGGGCTGTAGAACTGGGCCGAGGCCCTCCAGAGAAACCTGGGAATCCAGATCATTATCCTCTCTGGCTCTAGGATGTGGGGTCACAGGCCACATATCATCAAACCCATGAAAAGGTCTCCGGGAGCCCCAGTCTCGTGCTGGTCTGGGGGATTCAGTTCCTACATTACTCTCCAATACACCCCAAAAATCCTGGGCTGGTGACTATCTGCATACTTAAGCATTGAGTCCTGGAGTGTCTCGCCTTTCCTCTGTTTCTCTGACCCAGAACCTGGAAGTTCAGGAGGACGAGATCCATGCCCTTCCTTCTTGATGGTTTGGGATCATCTGTTCATGCTTCTGAGATTGCTCCTTTTAAACCTAGCTGGATAGCAAAGCTAACCAATCTCAGCTGTAGAGTCCTGTATACCTTATTTGCATGGTCCCACCCAGTTACTTGGTTGGAATCAATAAAACTTTGGATAGAAAACCCTTAATCAAGTAAATTCAAGATACTGCAATGGGTATACTAAAGAATTCTTTGTCAGTTCATCCACTGAACATTTGGTTTTTTCCCACTTTGGGGGCTCTGAATATATTATGAGCATCTATGTACAAGTTTGTGGATAGAATATATTTTTAATTTTCTTGGGTATATCTCTGGGAGTAGGATTGGGAGACCATATGAAGTTCTGGTGTGGCACTGTAGGATAAGTATTGGGTTGCTAATGCAAGGTTGGCAGTTCAAATCCACCAGCTGCTTCTTGGAAACCCTTTACAGGGTCGCTATGAGTCAGAGCCGAGTTGATGGCACTTAGCAACTTTCTTAGGTTAGGTTCTCTAGAGATGAAAACCCACTGAAATTTATATGTTGTTGTTAAGTGTTGAGTTGGTTCCTACTCATTA
>NW_006408598.1:1228954-1230446 GCF_000296735.1 Chrysochloris asiatica
ATGTCTTGCAAGATACCTACGTTAGTTGATTCTGGAGACAATGACTCAGGCATCATCTCAGCAGGCATAGTTTGGTTAATCTCATGAAGTGTGGACAAAGGGTTACTAGTTTTACAGATAATGGATCAGCAGACAAAGATGGAATAATCTCTTTGGGTGGCAGGAGTGATTCAACAGAAATTAGGGGCTTAGTGTTTCCAGCTTCCTGATTTTCTGCCCTTAGTACCCATCCAAGTTTCAGAATCCCATTTTATTTTCCCAATCAATGCCCTTGCTCTAACATCAGACACCATTCAAGATTCAGCATTCAGTTGGTGGTGTAATTCAGCCACTGTTATAAAACTGTAGGCTTGGTTTTCGGTCGTATCAGGTCTGTTACATGAAGACATCGGCTTTCTCTCAGGGCACAGATATAAACTGGGATCTTTTATGTGTCGGTTGAGCTGTAACTCTGAAGCCCTGAGCTTGTTTCTTTCCTTTACCACTTACTTGTTCTATTACCAGTAGGACCCACCAATCAGCTTCACTATATTTTTCATCCTGACAAAATTTCAGAAAAGTATTAAACATATAATCAACCCAGAGTCTCACTTATCACCAGTGCTTGATCTACAGTTGTTGGTTGTGTGCCATGGAGTCGGTTCTGACTCATAGCAACCCTGTATAGGGTTTCTGAGGCTGTAAATCTTTATGGGAGCAGAAAGCCTCATCTTTTTTTCTGTGGAACTGCTGGTAGTTTCTAATGCTGATCTTAATTAAGGTTAGCAGCCTGACTTTTAACTACTTCGCTACCAGAGTAGTGATATGTTACTTATTAATCTTGCCACCTCACAGCATGGATTTTTTATTAATAGAAACGTAGTTATCAGTGCCATTTAAACTAGTCAGACTTAGAAAACCCTCCTTGTGATTTTGAAAGCCCATCTTTATGATTTTTTTTTTTTTTTCCTAGAACTACTACTGTTACCAATTGTCTTTGGCTGGGTTATCTAGAGAAGCAAAACCAGTGAAACTTACATGAACATTTAAAGAGAAATTTATATCAAGGAAATGGTGCACTTAATTGTAGAGGTGGGAGAGTCTCCTGTCTGAATCATATGAACCAAGATCTCAGTGAGAGCCAGCAGGGCCAGCAAGGCAGACCCGCCAGGCAGGTCTGGCAGGCAGGGCCAGCAGGTAAGATGGCTGACTGCTTGCTGATGGCTCCCAGGATTGGTAGATAATAAGAGTAGGCTACTGGCTAAAATTCGAAGAACCAGAGGTCAGACGATGAGCCAGATACAAGATTCAGACCCAGCAGAAAGCAAGGAAACCTTGCTTGAGTGTCTCACTCAAAAGGAAGCTTTCCTTCAATGGATTGGCTGTTCATAGCTGACCTCATCATAGAGTAGATTCCGTTATTTTAGATCTCATCATGGGGGATAACTACATCACAGCTGTCAAACCACTGACAGTTCTGACCTGATCAAGTTGACACAAAACAACTGTCATA
>NW_006408598.1:1240571-1242377 GCF_000296735.1 Chrysochloris asiatica
GTTTCAAATTGCTAACCTTGAGATTAGCAGCCTGACATATAACTACTACACTACCAGAGCTGCTATATAAAATAAATATTTGCCCATAATTGAAGAGTTATATGATAAAATAAAGTCTTTTAAACGTAAATGAACCCTTGTATTGCAGTGGTTAAGTTGCTAGCTGAAAGGTTGTCAGTTTGAACCCACCCTGTGGCTCTGTGGGAGAAAAACCTGGTGATCTGCTCCCATAAGGGTTATAGCCTAGAGAACCTTATGTGGCAGTTCTGCTCGGCCACATGGCATCTCAATGAGTCACAAATTGTCTTGATAGCACCTAACCAGGAGCTCTGGTGGTGGAGTGGAATGCGTATTGGGTTGGTAACTCAAGAATCCACCAGCTTCTTCTTGGGAGAAGATGAGGTTTTCTGATCCTGTAAAGATTTCAACCTCAGAAATCCTATAAAAGGTCACTGTGGGAAAAAAAAAAAAAGGTCACTGTGGGTCAGAATTGATTCAGCATTACCCAACTACTACCACCATCACTGCCAGCAATACCCAGCCCAGTGCCATCTAGTCGATTCTGCCTCATAGTCACACTGTAGGACAGGGTAGAACTACTCTATAGGGTTTCCAAGACTGGAAATCTTTACAGTAGTGGACAGCTTCATCTTTCTCCCATAGAGTGATGGGTGGATTTGAACCAGTGCTTAACCCATTATACCACCAGAGCTCCTTAATAACAAAGGAAGTTAAAATGCTCTATTGCAGTGCTTCTCAATCTCTGTTAAAGGATAAACTTAAAATTAAAAAAAAAAGTTCATTTGGGGCCAATACTTTAGTAAAATGGAAAAAAAAAAGCAAAACTGCTGAAAAATGAAATTGTAAAAGAAAGACAAAAATAAAAACATATTGCTAGATTTAGTAGATGAAATTATTTTAATAAATGTAATTATGAGTAAACCATGAAGAAACAGAAAATAACTATAAAAGTGTCACATTTATTGAAAATGTGCATAGGAAGCAATTAATATGCTAATTACACAGTAATCTCATGGATTGATAACAAAAACTGGAAAAAGAAAAAAAAACTGCCATTCCTTTCCCATTTCTAAATTTAGAATAGGATGAAGATTTACCTTACCAGTAAAATCTGATTATTCACATATAACAGTGCTACAGTCTGCGTGTTTAAGAAGTTTCAGCCACTCCACTCTTCTTTAAAATCCTGTGTTTCAATTTTAAGTGATTGCTTTCTTATGCTTAGTAAAGGGAAGGACAGCAAAAAAGAGGGAGACCCCCAAAGAGATGGATTGGCTCAGTGGCAGCAATAATGGACTTAGAGGTATAACAACAGTTGTGAGGACCAGGCTGTTTTGTTCTGTTGCACACACAAAACCAGCTTTCTTCATAATCTGAATGTGTTCTGCATAGTTAATTAACCCATGCTATGAAGCAAGGATTGCTAGAAGCTTGTGAACTGGTAATACTGAGAAACTTTGTGGCATAAGTTGGAATTTGTTATATTAGTTTTATGTCTCATTTGTCTGTTGAAAATCTGTGAAATACGCTTTCTGTGAACATTCATCACTATGTGCAGAGCTGTTATTTCAATTACCTGGTTTCGTTTAGTGTAAGAAATGAGCACAGAGGCAGTGTCTGACCTCCTCTGATTTGTGGGTGTGGAAGGAGGAGAATCACCATCAGCATCAGGTGATTCTGTGAGGAGGAGGTCAGATATAGCTTCATCCTCTTCCTTCTTTCCCAATCTGACACCAGCCATCCCTCCACAGCACTCTCTCCTTCTGGGCTGAGTTCAGTAATTCT
>NW_006408598.1:1243173-1244578 GCF_000296735.1 Chrysochloris asiatica
GTTACAAAGACTAGGGCTAGAAGAGCTACACCAAGCAAATCTTTGCACTGCAGTTAACACGTGTGCTTTAACAATTGAAGTATGGAGCATTGGTCTGATTTTTTTTTTTTAATCTCAAGCCTCAGTGATGTTGCCAGTACCACCTGTGTTTCTGGAATACTCCAGATATGTTTAGCATTTTGTATGGAAGGAGTAAAAGGTGATATTTAAATTATTTTGAGGATTACTTCAAAGTGTTGTTAGTGCTGTTGCATTAATTCCCACTAATCGCTACCCTGTATGAGGGTTTTTGTGGAGCTGCTGGTGGGTTTGAACCATTGGCTTGCTGTTCAACGTGGTGGTTGTTGTTGTTAAGTGCTACTGAATAAGTTCTGGCTCACAGCGACCCTGCATAGGATTTCCGAGGAGTGGCTGGGTGGGTTTGAACCACCAACCTTGTGGTTAGCAGTCCAGTGCTTATCCGGCAGCTCTACACCAGGACTCCTTGTACTATGAGAGGAAACAAGAAAGCTTGTCTAATTAACTTTAAGTTTTATGTAACAAAAGTTCCTATTGTAGCTGTAAGTTTTATCTCTCGACCAGGAGAGGAGATGACAGCTATAGAGGAGTTCCAGTGCTTCTTTAAGGCTAATCTCTTTGGGAATGTTATCTTTTAGAATATGGCATTCTCAGCATCTGGGTCTGGGAATTTTATTTTAATAGTGGTTATACACTAAGTTATCAGAGAGATTTAAATTCTAATTATAAAAAAATTCTTTGTGTCACCCAAATAAATAACTTTAGAAATATGGGTTTGTTTTTTTAAAGTTAATTTTGCCTGAATTTTTATTACCTACTTGTACCTTGGTGGAATGAAATACATTACAATTTTTGTTGGTTTTTCTCTAGGGTAATTCCTCTCCTGAAATTACTTTTGGATGGAAGTATGCTCTTTTCCGATTAGAAGATGGTAATCTCGGAGAATGACCATGGAGAAGGGGATGAGTTCAGGAGAAGGACTGCCTTCCAAGTCACCTCAGGTTTCGGCTGTTAAAGTAACAGCCAAAGAGTTGGAAACAAAGCAGTCCCAAAAAGAGAAACGAGGGGGCTTTGTGCTGGTGCACGCAGGTAAGCCCAAAGTGGGTGTGTACGAAGATGAACTACTGCTAGTTTTCCCCCCCTTGTCTTGAAGTATACTGAGAATTGATTTTCACTTCTTAGAAGATACAAACTGAAAGCAGAGTTGAAATCAGAGATTGACTTAGCTGTATAGAGTGAGAAACCTCTCTTACTTCCATTTAGGGCATTTTCTGGCGGTTCTCCTAGGCCATGCTCATTTTCCTCATGCATATTTGCTTTTGCGACCCATAAAGTAATAAGCATATTTGTTGTTGTTAAGTGCCATTGATACACAGCAGAATGAAAC
>NW_006408598.1:1250613-1258188 GCF_000296735.1 Chrysochloris asiatica
AACTTCTACCTTTACAATTGTGACAGTCGCAATTAGTCATGATAGCAGTTACTTACTATTGAATCATAAGAATCTTATCCCCATCTCTCTCTCTTTTTTTAAGGTTTTTATTGTGGATTGAGTGAAAGTTTACAGGATAGATCATCAGTTTTACATTCAACAAATCATATACCTTGTTTCATTACAATGACTATAATTTCCTCTATGTACCATCAGTTAACAGTATTTCTCTCTATTCACTTTAGTTTTTATTTTATTTAAGAAAAAACAAAACAAAAACTCAGGCATATATAATAATTTACACCTCCAATGGGCATATTCTGCAAGTCTGCCTCCTGGCTATGAGCTCTTAATCCTTCTCTTCCTATGAATCTAAAGTCTTCAATTGCTCCCCCTCTCCATAATCCCATCTCTGCGTTCATCTCTGGCATCGCTGCTTCTCTGGATAAGGTACCACATTCTGCTTGTGCTCTTCTCCCTTGATGGTCCTAGGGTCCTCTGTTTTTGGTCTGTAAGATTAACCACTTAACTGTTTTTGTTACAAAACTTCTACCTTTACAATTGTGACAGTCATAGTTAGTCATGATAACAATTATTCACTATTGAATCATATGAATCTTATCCCCATCTCTTTTCACCAGACCCATCTAGACAAGATGAAAACTATTCAGTGGGGACTCTTTTTCTCCCCTCATACTCTTAAAACAAAACTCCCTCTTGAAACCTTGTAAGCCAGTCATTTTGTGCTTTTATCGCCCCCTCATTTTAGGTATCCAACGTCTAAGTTGCCTATCCCTATTTACCCTGTGTACAGAGAGGATAGCATTGATACTTAATGTGAAGACTCCTTCCCTCTCTGTTGGTATTTAGAATTACTACCTCCATGAGTATAGGTCAAGTTCATCAAATTATAGCAATTTACCCTTGTTTCCTTTATCAAAAATTTTTTTGTCAAGTCCTGATTATCAAGCCATCAAGGCTAGGTCAAATGGGTAGTGATACTTTATTAAATTACTTTTTTATTTGTTTCTTAAATGGAATATAAGTATCACTTGCCATGGAGTAATTTTAAATACAATTCAAATAAAGCACTAAAATAGAATTTTAGATAGATCCTTTTGCTTGTCTGTGGTATATCCTGAACCTGCCTTTACTTTGTTAAATTGTTAGTGTTAAATAGATTTTAAGGATAAGCTGAGTATTTTTCTTGTTTTTATCCGAGAGATTATATGGTCCTGCTATTTAATACTATTCTCCATACCTTTAAGGAATTTCTGGGTGGTGTAAACTGCTGATCAAAATGTTGGAGATTTGAACTTTGTATTGATCTTTTGGAAGAAAGACCTAGCAATCTTCTTCTAGAAAAATCAGCCACTGAAAACTGACGCACAAATAAGTGCCATGAATTGACATTGACTACCCATGATGAGTAAGGAGCTCTGGTAGCGTAGTGGTTACGAATCGGGCTGCGAGCCGCAAGGTCAGCAGTTCGAAGCTACCAGCGGTTCTGTGGGAGAAAGATGAGGCGATCTGCTCCCGTAAAGATTTACAGCCTCGGAAACCCTGTATAGGGTCGCTAAGAGTCGGAACCGATGCTACGGCACATAACAACAACAACAATCCATGATAAGTAATTCTACCCCCAACCCTTCATACAATAAAGTCGTCTGTTTGACAACAAAATCCTATGCAAACACTGCTGAAAGATTGTGGCCTCTGATATATAGGTTAGCCTGAGATCACATATTTCTCGAGAACCTTGAAGAGTAGCCTGATCACTATTGGCATAGGCTCTGTGGAGATTCAGTGTTCCCTGAGAACAAGATTAGCACTTGTCCTCGTTTACTTACTCATCATCTGACATTTTGCTTTTATGACAATAGTAAAAAACATTATCCTACTATTTTCCACATTAATGACACACATCTGGTAATAATGAAGGCTGAGGTGCTCAGTGAAAGTAAAGTTGGCTGTGATGTGTCAACTTGACTGAGCCATGAGTTTAAGTGGTTTTGTAGCTGTGTGACAATGTGATTTGGCAGTCATGTCATGATGTAATTTAACAGTTATGATGTAATTTGGTAGTTACATATTGATCAGTCATCCTCCGTTTTGTGGTCTGAGATGGTCATTCTTCATTTTTACATAATGTTCATCTTTTTATAACTATGTGGTCTTTGGTCTAATCATTTCAAATGAGTGGGGGTGTATTATTGGGTTTTAGTTGTTTGTGCATCTTTTATGCTATCCCATGGGCCAATCTTTTACTGCCATGGAGAAGGTTAATTTGGCTTATGTTCAAGTATCTTAAGAATCACAATAGGAGTTGAGAGGCCTACAGAAGTACTTTTTAATCTTCTATAGGGCTGTAGGGGAAGGAGAAGGCTTCAGTACTGTGTTAGAGATCTTTAATTGGACACTTAATCATCAAGAGCGTGTAAAGGGTCTGGACTTTGTTTCTTTCTTGTTTTTAGACTTTTCCTAGATCTTGAACCAAGCAAGTTTTAGTCGCCTTAGGGAAATGAGAGTCATTCCCTTGTGGAAGTGTCTGTGTGTTGTTAGAGGCAGGAAAAACCAAGCACCTGTTGCTGTTTCTTGCTATGATTCCAACTCAGAGTAACCCTGTAGGACAGAGTAGAATTGCCCCATAGGGCTTCTTAGGTTGTAAATCTTGATGGAATTAGACTGTTCTCACACGAAGAGGCTGGTGGATTCCAACCACTAACCTTTTGGCTAGCAGTGAAGTGCTTAACCACTGTGCCACCAAGGCTCCTGGACAAGAGGCAGGAACCACAAGGATTTCTACTAAACTGTCATTGATGTGGTTTCACTGAGGTTTCAGAGACATCATGAGGTACTTTTCAGTTAGTTGAGAGGATTTTAAGCATCTGGGTGGGTAGCCATGGTAGTGGTGGTGGGATACAAGTAGCATCTTTTAACTTCAAATGTTGTTCAGAAGCGACATAGTTTTTGAAGCCGCTAGTAAGAATTCCAGATTCTGAACAGTAATTCCCCAAATTCAGAGGAGATCTTGAAGGGACCTTATCTATCTACCTTCTAGGGAGAATTCCTGACTTTGGTGAGAGGTTTTTGGAAGGAGTAGAGTTGATGTTGAGGACATGTATGAGTTCTAGCTTCTTTAGCAGGAGCACAGTTCTTAATAAAAAGGATATAAGACATAATATTAAAAAGACTTACAGTTGGAGAAAGAAGCTGTTAGATTTTTATAATTCCATACAGTTAGAGCACTAGTTTTATTTCCACTAGGATAGGACCCGTTTTTATAGATTATTTTGCTAATGTAAGCAAAGTCTGCTATTTCTCGTCTTAAATTTTATGTATTTTGTTGTTAAGAATATATAGCAGAGCATACACCAGTTGAACAGTTTCTGCATGCACAATTTAGTGGCATCAGTTATGTTCTTAAGGTTGTGCAACCATTCTCCTCCTTCCTTTCCGAGTTGTTCCTTTCTCATTTACATAAATTCACTGTCCCCTAAAGTACCTATCTTTTGGATTGCTTTTGTCATTTTGGTCTCATACAGATAATTTTTGAGAGAGCATTATCAAGGTAGATTTAGGTCTAATGTTTTAATGCTAACTAACAACTGATTGATTCTTTGCAGGTGCAGGTTATCATTCTGAATCCAAAGCCAAGGAATATAAACATGTATGCAAACGGGCTTGTCAAAAGGTAGGAACAAAGCTTATGATCTAAACATTTGAGCTTGTCAAAAGATTTAACAAAATGCCTGATCTAAACATTTCACTTTGGGAACATAAAGCATCCTTACCTAGCAATTCAAAAATTTTAAGGTTTCATTTACAAGAAAATCTTTGGTTTGGATCACAGAGTTACTTTGCTCATATTTTTGGGGTCTTTTTTGGGTTTGTTTTGTGTTTTTTATTCTCCAGATGATGCTTAGATCTCTCTTCTCCTTCTACAGATTAAAGTGTGTATTTTTGGAATTGTGGGCACATGATCGTATCTCTTTTAATCTTTGCCAAGAGAGATTATCCAGTATTTTTGCCTTCTGTTTTTCATCACATAGTTTGTATCACAGCAAATTCATTGTCATTCTTGGGCTTAGCTTTACCCTTGTACTTAGTTGTACTTTTCTTTCCATTTGGTTTTTGAGGTTAGTTGGATACTTAATGTGGGACAGGGATGGAATTAGAAGAAATACTGTTTTTATTTTATCCTGACTATATTCAAGCCTTCCATACTTTTAATGCAAATATAATGTTAATTGGGTATTATAAATCAAGTAAATACAGGTTTCTCTCAGTTATTTTCATTTGTAATTGCATACCACTTCAGAGAGTGATTATACTTTGAGAGACAGTGTTTTATTTCAAGAATTTATATATTTTTAAATGAAAAATAGCAAGGCTCATGTGAGATATACCTACCCTCAGCAATTTTATAATTTTTTTGTACATATTTTGAAACGTGTGAAATCTTTTCAGAAACAAGTTTTACTTTTATAGAACTTTAGCACTAGAAACATATATTTGGACTCTGTAATCTGTCTCAGTTGATATAATAAATGAATTTTGTAAGTTTAATGAGGAATACAGTTCTTAGTTTTTGTCCTTTCTCTTTGTTTAAATTAGAGCTTTAATAATTCATGTAGGAACCAGTCTCCTTTCCTAATTTTTGCCATGCTTTAAACCTTTACTTTTTGTAGTTTATTTTATAAAAGAATGTTAAGCGTCTTCGAGTCAGTTCTGACTCATAGTGACACTGTATAGCGTTTCCACGGAGTGGGTGGTGAGACTGAACCTCTGACCTTGTGGTTTAAACTGACCTTGCAGTCCAGCGCTTATCTGACAGTGCTACATCAGAATATGATCTGTTTATTTTAATGTAAATTACATTGTAGCATAACATGCTTCTTCCCAGGATTCTGACATGCCACTGATTTTATGGATATGGATAGGAAGAGCAGTAACAGTGGAAAGAGACATTATTAACTTAGATGGAGATACATCAGAGTTGCTAGGATGTTTAAATCAAACTAAATTTATATGATTTCTGTGATTATTTTGGATTGTCTTGTGATGAATGAAGTCCTTCAGTTACTGAATTCATGGTATCTTGCATTTAGTGGCCAGGTTTTATTCATTGTCTCTATTTGAATAATATTGGAGTCCTGGTGTGGCACTGTGGGATGCAGCACTGGACCGGACCCCAAGGTTGGTTTGAATCGCAAGGTTGGTAGTTCAAACTTAACAACTGCTCCTTAGAAACCCTATACAGGGTTAACATGAGTCAGAACCGACTTGACAGCACTTAAAACAAAAAAATAACATAAATTAACCTGCTTGTCTTAAATGTAAGTAGTTTATGGCTTAAAGTATGGAATGGAACTTGCTGTTTCTAAGTGCCATCGAGTCAGTTCCAACTTATGGCACCTCTGAATAGAGTTTTTAAGGATCAGCTGGTGGGTTTGAGGTGCCAACCTTTTTGTTAGCAGTCAGATGCTTATCTTGCAGCTTCAAACCAGTGTTCCTGGAATGGAACTAGTGATCATTTTTTATTAACCATGAATGTCTCCTGCACCTCTTTAAGCCTTTGGGAAGTTTATGGGCATGCTTGAGAATGTGTGGTTTTACAATGAATAATTTCTGCCCTTGATTCCATAGGCAATTGAAAAACTACAGTCTGGTGCTCTTGCAACAGATGCGGTGACCGCAGCTCTGGTGGAACTTGAGGTATTTCTCTTTTCCATGTTTTATTTTAAATATTTGTGATTTACAACTCATTCTTTGCTCTTCAGTGATAAGAAGTTGAGTTGTAACTGCTGTTAGGTGCTGTTGAGTTGGCTCCAACTCTTAGCCACCGTATGCACAACAGAAAAAAAAAACACTGCTCTGTCCACTTGTGAGGAATTTTGTTTTCTTAACATTGAGGTGCAATCCATACTACAGATCTTTGAATATCATCAGTCAGTATTTCAAGTCCTCATTGATCCTAGCAAGCAAGGTTGTGTCATGTGAACATCACAGGTTGTTGTTAATGATTCTTCTTCTAATCCTGATGCTATGCTTTTCTTCATATAATCTAGCTTCTCTGATTATTTGCTCAGCATACAAATTGAATAGTATGGTAAAGGGATACAATCCTGCAGTACACCTTTCCTGATTGTAAGCCATTCAGTTTCCCCTTGTTCTATTCTAACAGCTGTCTGTTGGTTTATGTGCAAGTTCTTTATAAGTCCAATGAAGTGTTCTGGAATTCCCATTCTTCACAATGTTATCCATAGTTGGTTATGGTCCACACAGTTGAATGTCTTTGCATAGTCAATAAAACACATGTAAACCAAGATCCATATTGACATCAGTGATATCCCGCATTCATGTTCTCATTTTGATTCCGACTTGAATTTCTGGAGTTCCCTATCAATGTACTGCTGCTATCGTTTTTGAATTGTCTTCAGCAAAATTTTATTTGCCTGCGATATTGTTACTGTTTAATGAATCTACTCTGTTGGGTCACCTTTCTTTGTAACGGGCACAATACAGATCTCTTCTAGTTGATTCGTGACGTAGCTGCCATCCAAATTTCATGGCATGGACAAGTGAGCACCCCTACCACTGTATCAGTTTGTTGAAAAATGTCTATTTGTATTCAATAAGTAACTGGAGCGTTGTTTTTCACCAATACTTTCATTATAACTTGGACTTCTTTTTCCAATACCATTGTTTCTTGATCTTATGTTACCTGTTGAAATGGGTTAACATCAATCAATTCTTTTTAATACAGAGACTCGGGGTAAACCTTCTATCTTCTATTGATGGTTTAGTATTTTGACCGTAGAATCCTTCAATATTACAACTTAAGACTTGAATTACTTTCTTCAGTTTTTTCAGTCTCAGATATGTTGAGCCTGTTCTTCACTTTTGAATCTCTAACTCCAGATATTTGCACATTTCATTATAAATTTGAATTTTCTCTTCAGCTCTTGTACGTTATTTTTTCCCATTTCTTTAGCTTATGTACTTTCAAGAGGAAGTTTCAGAGTCTCTTCTGATATCCACTTTGGTCATTTACTTCTGTCCTGTGTTCTAAATGACATGTTTCTTTCTTTATGATGAACTTGATGTCATTCCACAACTCTTGTGGTTTCAATCATTAATGTTCAGTGTGTCAGATCTGATGGGTTCTTGAAATGGTCTCTAAATTCAGGTCATATTTTAGCTCTCATGGACTTGTTTGAATTTTCTTCATCTTCAACCTGTACTTGCATATAAGCAATTGATGTTTTTTTTTACAGTTGACCTCTGGTCATTTTCGGGCTTATACTATTGTGCTTCTTTGTCATCTTTTCATGTGTATGTTGCCTATTTAAATTCTGTGTATTCCATCTGATGAGGTCCATGTGTGTAGTTGCTATTTATTTTGAAAAATACTTTCAGTGAGTAAGTCATTGGTCTTGCAGAATTCCATCATGGGATCTCCAGCATCATTTCTCTCACCTAGGCCATATATTCCAACTACAGATATTTTTTCTTTTTTTCCAACATTTAAAGTCAGTTGTTGTTGTAGTTAGGTGCCATTGAGTCTGTATC
>NW_006408598.1:1258288-1259667 GCF_000296735.1 Chrysochloris asiatica
GTGAGTCGGTTCCAACTCAATGGCACCTGACAACAACAACAACATATAAATGGAGAAAAGATTGAAGTTATCAAAGTGTATTTTTCTTGGTTCAACCATCACCACTCATGGTAGCAGCAGTCACGAAATCAGACGTATTGCATTTGGCAAATCTGCTGCACAAGACCTCTTCAAAGTTTTCAAGCGCAAACGTCAGTTTGACTACTAAGGTTTACCTGACCCAAGCCATGGTATTTTCAGTAACCTCAGATGCATTTGAAAGTTGGACAGTGAGCAAGGAAGACCATAGAAGAATTGATGCATTTGTGTTACAATGTTGGAGGAGAATATTAAAAGTACCATGGACTGACAGAAGAACAAACCAATCTGTGTTGGATGTAGAACAGCCAGAATGTTCTTTGTAAGCCAGGATGCTCAGACTTTGTCTCTTATACTTGGTACATATTGTTAGGAGGGACCAATCCCTGGAGAAGGATATCGTGTTTAGTAAAGTGGATGGGTGTAGAAAAAGAGGAAGACCCACAATGAGATTAATTGGCACAGTGGCTGTGGCAATGGGTTCAAGTATAGCAACAGTTGTGAGGTTGGTGGAGGACCAGTCATTGTCTCATTGCATAGGATCACTATGAGGCGTTATTGGCTTGATGTCACCTAACAACAACAACAACAAATGATGTCACATGACTCTTCAGATCTCTCAAAAAACAGGATGGTTAGTGATTCTTGGGACAAGTTGCTGCTAGGGGCCATCAGTAGTAGGAAATAGTCTGGGTTGTGAAAGGGAATTGTGTAGATTAAGGGATGACTCCCTTCTACGTCATCCCTTAATGTATTAGATCTAATGAGTGATTAATTTATATATATTGTATGTAAAAAGGACAAAATTCAACTTCTCATCCAATATAAGAATTTTGAAGCTATCTCTTTAACCTGAGAGTAGACTTTCCCAAATGTCATTCATTTAAGTTACAGATCCTTGATTTTTCCCTAATCTATATACTATTTGTGCTGTTTACTTAATATTTAAGAAATAAATCATAACAACTAAACACTTTTTAATGTAAAAGTTTAAAGATGTAATTTATGACAAGTAAGTTGAAAAGTCTTTCTGCAAAATAATAGAATTGATCAAAATGTGAAGTTATGTCTGAAGGGACAAGGTCAGGGCTGTAGGGTGGATGGGATGAGTTTTCCCATTAGGAAATTTCCAATTAGGAAATTCTAATAGGACAGCCCTTCTACCCTTGAAGAATAAGTAGATGAACTTTGGTGAAGGAAAATAATTACTGGGGACACCTTTTCCTCACCCATGCAGTTTTCAGTTTTCTTCCTTATAAGCCCCTGTGATTTTCCTTTTTCCTTCAAGAAAATCTTTCAAG
>NW_006408598.1:1260110-1262410 GCF_000296735.1 Chrysochloris asiatica
ACCTAGGCCATATATTCCAACTACAGATATTTTTTCTTTTTTTCCAACATTTAAAGTCAGTTGTTGTTGTAGTTAGGTGCCATTGAGTCTGTATCGACCCCTGTCGACCTTATGCACAGCAGAATGAAACACTGCCTGATACTGGGCCAACCTCACTGTTGTTGCCATGCTTGAGTCCATCGATGCTGGTACTTGGCCAATGCATCTCATTGGGGGTCTTCTTTTTTTCTGACCCTCCCTCTTACCAAACATGATATCCTTCTCCAGCAACTGGTCCCTCCTGACAATATGTCCAAAGTATGAGAGATGAGGTTTGTCTATCTTGGCGTCCATGGAGCACTCTGGCTGCACTTCTTCCAAAACGGATCTTTTGGTGTGGCGCTGTGGGCTAATGTGTCAGACTGCAAAGTTGTCTGAACTGCAAGGTTGGTGGTTCAAGCTCACCAGCGGCTCCTTGGAAACCCAATATAGGGTTGGTGTGGGTCGGAATTGACTTGATGGCACTTAGCAACAACAACAACTGTAACAGATGATCATAGATTTACAGAAAGATGTTTACCAGTGTTTTATTGAGTGCATAAAGCTTTAAATTGTGTGGATCAAGACAAGCTGTGAACAAGATTACAGAGAATGAGTGTTCTGGAACACTTAATTGTGCTCAAGAGACAGTTATTAGAAAAAGGGAACACTGGTTTAAAATCAGGAAAGGTATGTGCCAGGTTTGTTTTCTTTTACCACACCTATTTTATCTGTAGTCTGAGCAAATAGTTTAAGAAGCTGGATTATATGAAGTAGAAAGTGGTATCAGGTTTGGAGGAGGACTGGTTAACCTGTGATATGCAGCGGATGCAACTTTGCTTACTGAAAGCGAAGAGGACTTAAAATACTTGATGAAGATCAAAGACCCCAACCTTCAGTATGGGTTGTACCTCAATGTAAAGAAAACAAAAAATCCTCACCACTGAATCAATAAACAACATCCAGAATAATGAAGAAAAGATTGATGCTGTCAAAGACTTCATTTTGCTCTGATCAACCATCAACACTCAAGGAAGCAGCAGTCAAGAAATCAAACGATGTATTGCATTAGGCAGATCTATTGCATAAGACCTCTTTGAAGTGTTGAAGAGCAAAGATGTCAATTTGAGGACTAAGATGTGCCTGACCCAAGCTGTGGTATTTTCAATAATGTCATTCATGTGAAAGTTGAACAGTGAATAAGGAAGACCATAGAAGCATTAATGCATATGAGTTATGGTGTTGGAGGAGAATATTAAAAGTATCATGGGCTGCTAAGAGAACCAATCTGTGTTGAAAGAAGTACAGCCAGAATGTTCCTTAGAAGCTAGGATGGCCATACTTTGTCTCTCATTACTTTGGACATTTTATCAGGAGGGACCTGTTCTTGGAGAATTGCATCGTGCTTGGTAAATGAAGGGTCACCAAAAAAGAGGAAGACTTCTAATGAGATGGATTGGCACAGTGGCAGCAGTTGGCTCAAGTGAAGCAACGATTGTGAAATTGGTGCAGGACCAGTTACTGTTGTGCATAAGGTCACTGTGTGTTATGGATGAAAGAAGAGAATTGATGATAAAAGAAGATTTATATACATAACCACCAAGTAGTTCCTTCATTGAGAACACACATTCAAGGGAGGCTTCATGTAACTTAATTGTTAATTGGTAATATCTCTTTGTGATGTTCTAGGATTATGGGTGCTTGGAGTCAGTGTGGGTCTGGAGAGAGAAGGTTAATGAGTAGTTGGGAGATATGTTACAGTTGCATCTATGAAGTAAAATCAAATAAAACTTAACTTTTCTTTCCATGTTAGAATAAGAATCATAGAGTATATTACATATTTCATTGCATTTTTCCTCAGTAATACTATTTTTAAAGGGTTTACGGATTCCTATTTAAGAACAAACATACAGTTTGTAATAATGAGTTGTGTATGAGTAAACAAGTTTTATAGTTTTGAATGTTGTGACCTTGTGTATATGAAATTTTGTTTTCCTTTTTGAAAACTTGTCTTGTTTGTATTTTTATGTTTTAAATTTTATTGTGAATTGATTGAAAGTTTACAAAGCAGATAATAATTGTTCTGCGTTCAACTAACCATACACTTCACTACATGATTAGAATCCCCTCCATGTATACCAACAGTTAAAACATCACTTACCTTTATTCATTTCAACTAATACATTCCTGCTAACTTCATGTTTTCTCTGCTAACCTCCCTCATGTTGAATTTGCCTGCCTGTCACCCATTGTAACATGTGTCTGTCTACCTGTTGGAGGAG
>NW_006408598.1:1262735-1270438 GCF_000296735.1 Chrysochloris asiatica
TGGCACTTAACAACAGCTGCAATCCTCTACTCCATGAGTAATTTCCCCTCTATACCTCGCCCCACCCTGTAACCATCATTTATTGTTTCTTTTATTAAGAAAACCTTTTTTTCCCCCCTTTTCACAACACTGATCATTTACAATGTTTGCCCTTTTGTGATTGACTGATTTTACAGAGAATAATGTCCTCTAGGTTCAACCATGTTGTGAGGTGTTTTCTTATTTTTCAGATTCATCTTTATTTTTCAGTGTTTTGTAGTATTCTATTGTATGTTTGTACCAAAGTTTATTTAACCATTCTTCTGTTGATGGGCATTTAGGCTGTCTCCATAGATTTTGTATGTCTCTCTTATGGATAGCATATTGAAGGAGTCTTTTTTTTCTTATCCATTGTGCTCTTTATGTTACTTGATGGGTACATTTAATCTATTTGCCTTCAGTGTCATTATCAGTAGGTATGAATTGATTGTTATTTTTCTGTATGCTTTTTTTCTTGTGCTGCTGGATTCTTTGTTCCATACAATTTTCTCTGCTGAGTTCATTTTGCTTGTGGGCTTTCCATTTCTGTTTTGTTAATGCTTGTTAAATCTTTGTGATTTTCTGATTTTAAAATTTTGATTTCCAGGCTTATTATTTTTCTTCGAGATTACACTGTAATTTATTAATTTTTCCCCTATTTAAAACAGTTTGTTTTATCTTGAAATCTCTTTGACTGTCCTTGCCATTTGGAAGTTCTATATCTATACAGAACTTATATGTATATACATACATACAAAATATATATGTATATATTCCCTGTTTTTGCTTTGTAACTGGTTTCATTATACATTGATACAGCTGGTTCCCTGTTTTTAGTCTTGTAGGTTCATTTTACTTTAAATACTCTTGTATCTGGATTGAGTTATGGGTGGTGGTGTCATTAATGGTAATCTCAAGTTTTTGTCTCAGGTTTTTGTCTGCTGTTGTTAGCATTCTTTATCCTTTTTTGTTATTTAAAAACTTTTTTTTTTTTTTTTTACAATTTCCTTTAATTCCTGTTTATCAAGAAATGTCCTAACTTTGCAGTTGTATTTCAAGATGGTTTTTCTGGGTATATTATTCTTGATTGGCAATCTTTCATTGTTTTGTATACATTGTCTTCTTGCCTGCATGATTTTTGCTGAGAAATCTGAGCTTAGTCTTATTGTTTATCCTTTGTAGGTAAGTTTTCATTTGAATAGCTATGTAAAGTCATCATACTTTTTCTTCTTTTCTTTGGTGGAGAAAAAACAAAAGTTAAACTGACCTGCTCTATTGTTTTTGAGGCAGATGTTAAATCAGTTTTAATTTACTAGACCTTTGACTAACTGTGGCCTGAGATGGTTTCACAATTCTTATTGGATATCATGCTTTGTATTTTTAAGGAATTCATGCAGGCCACCTAGGCACACCATTTTTGAGCTTTTTATTTAAATAGATGAAATGGTAGTAGTTTCAGTTTTATCCTTTCCAACTACAGACAGGTGGTGTCATCCTAAGACAGTCAGTTCTGGACACCAGAAGGATGTTTTCTTTACTTAAATAAAGAGGGGGGCGCCATAAGTTCCTGCCTGTTAAACTAACCACTTCTCCCTTTAGGGCTTTGGGAGTGAAGGTAACCACTACAGTGTGGGAGATGTTCTTCAGTGGGGAGATAAGAAAGCTATGACTCCAAAGTCATACGTTTTGTTTAACTTCAGAATCTGGAGAAGGAAATGAAAAAGTCAGCTTATAGATCATATCTGAATGTTTTATAGTTAAATTGATTTGACACTTTTTTTATTTATCTTTCGGTAGTTTTTTTTTTGATATTACCCTTTTAGTTGGTGAAAAATGACTTCTGTTCATTGGGTAGTACAACTCTGATTTCACTCAAAGCTGAGAAGATAAATATTGTGCAGTTATTTGCTCTTCATGTATTGTTGTTGTTGTTAGGTGCCATCGAATCAGTACCGACTCATAGCGACCTTATGCACATCAGAACAAAATACTGCCCGGTCCTGGGCCAACCTCACTATTGTTGCCACGCTTGAGTCCATTGATGGTGCCACTTGGCCAATCCATCTCGTTGGGGGTCTTCCTCCTTTTCTCTGACCCTCCACCTTACCAAACATGATGTCCTTCTCCAGCGACTGGTCCCTCCTGACAATATGTCCAAAGTATGAGAGACGAAGTTTGGCCATCTTGGCCTCCAAGGAGCACTCTGGCTGCACGTCTTCCAAAACAGATCTATTGGTTCTTTTGGCAGCCCATGGCACTTTCAATATTCTCCTTCAACACCATAACTCAAAAGCATGAATTCTTCTCTGGTCTTCCTTACTCACTGTCCAGCTTTCACATCCATATGAGGTTATTGAAAATACTATGGCTTGGGTCAGGCGCACCTTAGTCCTCAAGTTGACATCTTTGCTCTTCAGCACCTTAAAAAGGTATCTTAAAAAAAAACTTTAAAAAGCATATTTTCCTAATGCAGTACATTGTTTTTTTTCTTAATTGCTGCTTCTGTGAGTGTTGATAGTTGATCCAAGAAGAATGAAGTCCTTGACAACCTCAGTCTTTGCTCCATTGATAAGAATGTTGTTTATTGGTCCAGTGGTGAGGATTTTTGTTTTCTTTACATTGAAATGTAATCCATACCGAAGGCTGTGCTCTTTGATCTTCATCAGTAAATGTTTCAAGTCTTCTTCATGTACAGGACTATGTATTTGAAAGACAATTGCTTCTGAAAAAGTTTGGGTTCAGATAATGAAAATAGATTTTTAAAAATAGGATTTTGCATACTGAACATGATTTAACTTTCATTGTGCACTTGTTATTTCTTTGAGGAAATTGGATCTAGATCTAGGTGAAAATCATGATGTCACTGTTTGTTAAATGCTTCTAACATTGAAAGCATGTAATGGGTTCTGAATGATAATGATATATTCATAAAATACTTACTGAAATTTTTTTACACTATAGGTGAAATATGAATGATAAGCTTTGAGAGGTTGGTTATAATCTTTTGTGAGAAAACATGTGCCTGAGGATCTGGATTTAGCCATTTTTCATTCACTTTGAAAAATAGTTGTTTTGGTCGGTAGAAAAACGTGCATTAAAAATAGTGGTATAGGTATAGAGAAAAATTTTATTTTTTGAAAGTCAAATTACACAGGATTCTTAAAAATATTTTGTTGAAATTTTTATGTTGTAAGTGGACCTTATTATATGTTCTTTCGATGACTAAATTCATCCTTTAAGATGCTTGTGATCAGTGGAGATGGTCATTAATGTTGAAACTGGTTTGTTGTTCAATTACCTTAGCCTTTAAAGAGCAGATCATATTGGATAACATTTTATATCTACCAGAAAGTCAGTGCAACAGTGGTAAAGCTAAGTGCCATTGAGTACCCTCTGACTCATAGCAACCCTATGCTGGGTTTCCAAGGAGTCCTGGTGTGGTGCTGTGGGCTAATGTGCTAGACTGCAAAGTGTGTTTCAACCAAAAGGTTGGTGTGGTTCAAGCTCACCAGCCATTCCTTGGAAACCCTATATAGGGTCACTATGGGTCAGTAGTGACTCGACAGCACTTAACAACAATAGCAAAAACAGTCAACTGTCTTTGGATCCCTTTATAATCTGTTATATTGCTTGCTTGTAGACTCTAGGAAAGTTTTTGAGAAAGACCTTATCCAAATGACTGATACAGAGTTATGAAAGAAGGAATGTTGGTATATTTATATTACTATATAAAGTGTTGTTCTACATTTATCTTGGTCTCTGCATCATCTTATACCTAGGACCACTTCTTCATGTATTTCTTTAAAGTTAGGATTTTCCAGTTCTACCTCTCCTTCAGTCATTTTTGCTATAAACAATTGAGGGGATTTATTTAAACTTCTTAATAAAAAGAAGTGTAGCTTAATAGAGTACTTATAAATTAGTAATACTATTCTCTTTCCCACGTTTCTAATCATGTCCTCACATTTGATAGAAAGATGGTTTAAGTTACTGTATTTCTATGGCCTGTTAGGTTCTTCTTAAGTGATATGTCCATATTATTGTCAACATGTTTAAAAGGATAATTATTTAGCTGGAAAGGAAGTATAAGTGGATGCCAAATTTGGCAATACTAGAGAAATGGCGACATGTCTTTTCTATTATAGATCATGTGGAAAGGACAATTTCAGGTACAGAATCCAACTAAAACAAACTTGAAAACTATTTCAGATGTGCAAATCTACTGAAGCCAGTATTTTAGAGATTTGTGTTATGTTTGACAAGTAACTCTTTGTACTGCAATTCTGTGGCCTTAAAACAAAACAAAAGAAAAACCCTTGAAGACAAACCATTGTTGCATCTTTTCTCCTTAAGTGTGTTGTATATTCATTTGTAAATTAGGCAGATTAACAATAAAAATGAGTGCAGATGCTTTTTTACTATTATACTTTAAATAATGGAGTCCTAGTGTGATGCTGCAGGATAATATGCTGGACTGCAAGATCAGGTGTTCAAACCCATGAGCCTCTCCTAGGAAACCCTGTACAGGATTGCTATGGATCAGAACCTACTGGACAGCACTTAACAACAACAACAACAACAACTTTAAATAATAATGAATTGTATAGTTACACTTTTGATGGACTATTCTACTACGTCTGATCACAAGTGCTCTAATGAACAAATAGCAACATTTGTTCAATATTCCTAATTTTTCCAGAAGCTCTTGGGTATGTTAAGAAGATCATAAAAAAGCCTGTAAGTTCCTGTTGTTATTGTTGCTAAGTACCATTGAGTTGGTTCTGACTCATAGTGACCTTGTATCGGATTTCAGAGGAGCAACTGGGGGGTTTGAACTGCCGACCTTGCGATGATCCTGTAGCAACCAGCAGTTATCCTGTAGCACCATACCAAGACTCCTATTAATTCCTAGTACATATCTTGTTTAGGATTTGTTTTTCTTTTTTCCCTCTCTTTTGAATTGTTTTTTACGTAAAGAATGCTGTCACAGATACTGAAACTCGGTATTTAGTAGACTATATTTGACTCAAGTGTTCACAGAATGTGTTGCAAACAAATGTTCTCTCAACTTACATCCAGGATAACTACAATATTACTTAAGCACATGTTAAAAGCAGAGCATTGTAACTATTTGGCTAGATATAATTCCGGGCTGTCTAAGTTGAATAATTTCTTCAGGCATTCCAACTTTGATCAACCACAGCAAGAACTTTTCAGCATGTCTGTAAAGCAGCCAGTGCATCTCTAAATATGTCCTAAGGTTGAGAGAAAAGTATGAATGCCAAAAATGAAAGAAAGGAGCAGTTACAGAATAAAAATGGAAAGTTTTTTGTTTCCCTAGGAAACCATTTTAGATAATTGAGCCTCTGATGTCTAAGTATGCCCTGTAGGTCTCTATTAATGAATGAAATATACTTAATGTGGGCTGAGTAAAAAGGATTTCTGGAAAATTCTGCTGAAATTTATTAGTTGGAGTCCATTAGTGGTTGAACTATCAGCTTTTTATTAATGCCATATTAATTGTTTTGAAACCCCAACATAATATTGTATATCTCAGGAGAGCATGTCTTAATTGTTTTTGTTGTTGTTAAATGCCCTTGAGTTGGTTCCAACTCATAGTGACCCTGTGTAAGGTTTCTGAAGAATGGCTGGTGGGTTTGAACTACCATTCTTATAGTTAACAGTCCAGTGCTTATCCTGTAGTGTCACACCATTGGCCAGTACTTGGGTGAACGTATTATTTTCTCACATGACTATGTTTTTGTGAGTAGTGCTAAGAGCAGGGAAACAGCACTACATACATGATCTCATATGCTTTACTGGTTATTGCTAGCATTGGCCTGAAAATGAATTTGCAAATAACTGGCAATTTGCAGATACCTCCTGCTTTCTATATATTAGCATTAGCTTAATCTTTTAATGGCAGTCACCCTTCAATATATGGTAGCTGCATGTTTCTGTACTTGTTGACACAGCATTTTCATATCACATGGCCATTCTTGTAACATTAGGAGGAGGAATACATAATCCTCTTGTCGTTTTCATATTGCAGATCTCTATTATAGTCCATATTTTAAAATTACAGTCATGGGAAACAAGGTAACTACAATTAAATACAGACCCCTGGTGTGGTGCTGTAGGATCAACACTGGACTGCAAACCACAGGGTTGTCAGTTGAAACCCACCAGCTGCTCCCCGGAAACCCTATACAGTGTCACTATGAGTTGGAACCAACTCGACAGCATTTAATTACAACAATAATTGCATAACATTTGCTAGTAGTTAAAAAAAAGTTTTGCCAGAACGGGACAAATAATAATTGTAGATATATGTCCTTTGGAGTCCTGGTGTGGCGCTGTGGATTAATGCACCAGACTGAAAAGCCATTTGAACTGCAAGGTTGGCAGTTCAAGTTCACCAACTGCTCCTCAGAAACTCTATACAGGGTCGCTATGGGTCGGAACTAACTCGATGGTACTTCACAACAGCAACAACAACAAATATATCCTTTAAACTATCCTCTATATTCTAAAAGAGGTGTATAACATGGCAGATGAGCAAGCTGGAGTTAAAGATGGAAGAACAAAACCTGGGTTAGCTACTTGTTATTTTTGTGGGCAGGGTACTTCATCAGATTTCTCATTTGGTTACCTTGTTACTGTTTCTTGGTTTATTTATTGTTATGGTTTGCTTTGTATTTCCCCAAAATATCTGTCAACTTGGCTAGATCATGATTTCCAATATCGTGTGGTTTCCTCCATTTTGTGGTATAATACAATGATCTGTTTTATGATGCATTGTAAATCATAGCAGCTTTGTTAATGAGGCATAGTTATTATTATCAATAGGTGCTGTCGAATTGGTTCACGCTCACAGCAGCTCTCTGTACAACAGAACTAACCTCTGCTGATGCTCCACTTTTCCAAGCATGTTATCTTTTTCCAGGGTCTGGTCCCTCCTGATAATATGTCCAAAGTATGAAAGACTAAGTCTCATCATCCTCGGTTTGAAGGAGCATTTTGGTTGTACTTCTTCTAAGACAGATTTGTTTGTTCTCCGGCAGTCCACGGGTCCATGGTACTTGCAGTATTCTTCACCAACACTGTAATTCAAAGGCATCGATTCTTCTATAGCCTTCCATAATCATTGTCCAACTTTCACATGCTAATGAAGTGATTTGAAAATTCCATGGCTTGGGTATGCCTCACCTTTGTTGTCATACTGACATCTTTGATCTTGAACAATTTAAAGAAAGAGGTTTTGTGTAGCAAGATATAACGCAGTATGCCATTTGATTTCTTTTTTTAAAAAAAGCATTTTATCGTGAATTGAGTCAAGGTTTACAGAGCAGATGACAAGTTTTACATTAAACAAATCATAATTTGTTTTAGTATGATGATTCCCATCTCCATTCATGTACCATCAATTAACAGTGTTTACCTCTTTTCATTTTATGTCTTGTGTTCCTTTGTGTGTCTTCTGCTACCTTCATGTTTCCTCTGCTAATCTCCCTTGTGTTATATATCTCCTGACCTGTCACCCATGTTAAAGTGTGTCTCCGCCCGAGCCGAGCCTGTGAATAATTTTCCCTCCCTGCTCTCTGTAACCATTAAGAAAAACATTTTGTTAACTTTTTCTAACAGTGGTCTCATACAATATTTGTCGTTTTGTGATTGACTGATTT
>NW_006408598.1:1271918-1273136 GCF_000296735.1 Chrysochloris asiatica
AGTCCTCAGATACTGTATCTCACCATGCCTTCATCTTTGCCTCCGACTCTGGTGTTACTGCCTCTCTGGTTAGGGTCCCACACTCTGCCCATGATCTTCCCTCTTGCTGGTCCCAGGGTCCTCTGTTCCTTGAATGCAAAATCAGCCACTCTCTTTCTTTTTTGTTATACATCTTCTACTTTTACAATTGTGACAATCACATTAGTCATGATTACAGTTATTCACTGTTAAATTACAAGAACCCTATCCCCATCTTCTTTCACCTGACTCATCTAGACAAGATGGGAATTGTTCAGTGGGGATTCTACCTTCCCCCATTTGCTCTGAAACTAAACTCCGCGTTGAGAACTTATAAGCCAGCCACTTCATGCCTTTATAGTCCTCCCCGCCCCCGCCCTCACACTCACACTCTAGATAGCCAGTGTCTGAGTTACCCATCCGTATCAACCCTGTGTACTACAGATATATGCTTGATCCTTGATTTGAAGACTCCTTCCCTCTCGGTTGGTATTTTGTGCTACTACATCTATGAGATAGGAGTCCTGATGTGACGCTGTGGGTTAATGCTGTGGACTGCAAAATCGGTTTGAACTTCAGGGTTGGCAGTTCAAGCTCACCAACTGCTCCTCAGGAAACACTATACATGGTCGCTATGGGTCAGAATCAACTCATTGGCACTTAGCAACAACAACATTTATAAGATAAGGAGCTCTGGTAGTGTAGTGATTACAAGTGGGGCTGTTAACTGGGTATGATTCTTGCCTGATAATTATTGTCTTTCAAACTTTTGTATATAACAACCCATTGCATTCTTATCTGCCTGGTTTCTGCTGAGAAATCAGAGTTTAGGTAACTTTTCAGTTTTCCTAAGCTGCTCTCAGGATTCATTCCTTGTCTTTGATTTTTGGAAAGTTTGGTTGTGATATGACTTGGTGAGTTTCTTTGGGAATCTTTCCTGTTTTGGGTTCATTCAGATTCCTGTATGTTTGTCTTCTCATCTTTTATTACAGAAATTTTCTTCCAACAACACTTTGACAGTTGTCGCTTCCTTTTCTGCAATTCTGATCACCTGTAAGTTATTCCTCTTCATGATTTCCCACATAACTCATGTTTACTTTGGATTTTTTCATTCTTTTATCTGATTGCTCTTTTAGCATACTAGTATTGAAAGATTCATTTTCACGCTCACTAACTCGAGCTTCCATTGCTTTGAATCTA
>NW_006408598.1:1278091-1280091 GCF_000296735.1 Chrysochloris asiatica
CAGAAGTGACTTGAAGCTATCTAACAACAGCTAGAATTGCAGCTCCCTGGGAGCAAGGTTATTCCTTGCCTCTGTTCACTCCTATGTCCCTAGCGGTTGAAACACTCAGCCTCAGGCTAAATTCAGCCTACTTCTTGTTTTGAACAGTGCATTAACTAAGAATGATTTTCACATTCTTGAATGGTTGAAAAATTCAAAGGAGAGTAATAGTTTATGACATCTGAAAATTATATGAATTAAGAATTCAGTGCCTGTGAATGAGGTTTTATTGTAGCATAGTCCGGACTATTCATTTCTGTCTTTTCTTTGGCTGTTGTTATATTGCAGTAGCAGAGTTGAGTTGTAGCATTTTCCTGTGATCTGTAAAGATTTAACTATATACTTAACATGTACCACCATGTTGCTGTTTAGTGCTGCCAAATTGGTTGTAACTTATAGTGACCCTATGAGTTGTACTTGAGCCATCCTCACAAATGTTGCTGTGTTTGAGCCCATTGTTGTAACCATTGATCAATCCGCTCATTGACGTTCTTTCTTTTTGTTTTTTGTTTTTTTAACTGACCCTTTACCAAGCATGGTATCCTTCCCCAGGGACTGATCCTTCCTGATAACATGCCCAAAATATGTAAGATGATGTCTTAGCATTCTTGCTTCTAAGGAGCATTCTAAGTGTACTACCTTCCTTCCTCAATAGATTTGTTTATTTTTCTGGAAATCCACAGTATATTCAGTAAGCTTTGCCAACACCATAATTCAAATGCATCAATTCTTTTTCAGTATTTCTTGTTCATTGTTTAGTTTTTACATGTACATGAGATAATCCAAAGTACCTTGGTTTGGATCAGGTGTTTCTTAGTCCTCAAAGTGACTTCCTTTTAACACATTAAATAGGTATTTTACAGTAGATTTGTCCAGTGCAGTAAATAAGTTGTTTGGTTTTTTTGACTACTAGCTGGTATGATTTGAGAATCCAGGTAAAATGAAATCCAGGTAAAAAACAAATAATATTCCATTTGTCATGATGTTTCTTGGTCCAGTTGTGAGAATTTTTGTCTTCTTTATTGAGATATGCTTCATACTGAAGGCTGTATTCTTTGATCTGTATTACTAAGTGCTTCAAGTCCCCTTGGCTTTTTCAGCAAGCAAGCTTGTGTCATCTGTATCACAGATTGTTAATGTTTCTTCTTCCAGTCTAATCTGTATTCTTCATCATATAGCCCAGTTTCTTGGATTATTTGCTCAGAATACAGACTGAGTAAATATGGTGAAAGGATACAACCCTGACACATACTTATAGTGAGTTTAAACCACACAGTATCCTGTTGCTTTGTTTGAAAGACTACCTCTTAGTCTATGTACAGGTTTTGCATAAGCATAATTATGTGTTTTGGAATTCTCATTCTTTGCAATGTTATCTATAGGTGAATGCCATTCTGTTGTTGTTGTTATGTGCTGTGGAGTCGGTTCTGACTCATAGCAACCCTGTACAGGGTGTCCAAGGCTGTAAATCTTTACGGGAGCAGAAAGCCTCATCTTTCTCCCGTGGAACAGCTGGTAGTTTCGAACTGCTGACCTTGAGGTTTGTAGCCCGATTCATAGCCACTATGCTATAGCTAATAAAATAATAGGTAAACATCTTTTTGTCACTCTTTGCTTTTAGGCAAGACCCATCTGACATAAGCAAGTAATATCATTTGTCCCATGTTCTTTTTCTAAATGTGGCTTGGATTTCTGGAAGTCCCCTTTTTATGTACTGTTGCAACCGTTTTTTAACCATCTTCAGCAAAAATTCTATTTGCAGGTGATAACGATATTTCACGTGATTTCCACCTTCTCTTGTTTCACTTTGTTTGTGGAATGGATGTGTATATGGAATGTTTACCAATTCTTTTGATACAGTGAGTCTGTTTTCTTTCTGTCACTTAAAATTATTTCTGCCTTATTCATTGTTATACCTTTTGTTTTTGTTAGCTGCCATCGAGTCAGTAACGACTCATAGC
>NW_006408598.1:1281091-1283225 GCF_000296735.1 Chrysochloris asiatica
ACTTTCCTTATGTGTGATGTTCTTGATGTCATTCCAAAATCTTGCTGCTCTTTGGTCGCTAATGTTCAATGCATTGTATCTATTCTGTAAGAGGTCTCTAAAGTCAGTTGGGACATTTTCAAGGTCTTACTCAAGGTCCACCACAAGGGAATCTAAATTGGAAATCTTTCAGTAATTCAGTTATTAAAAATTTGAGCATAATTGGTTGTTAAAAAATTCAAAATGAATTTTGGTCAGTAATATAGTTTTTATCCTGTATGAGGGGGCTTCAAAAGCAAGTGGAAAACATCCATTATCTTTTAATTCCGTCGTTTCCCATAAACTTTTTGAAGCCTCTGTAAGTAATCAGAATTAATAATGAAATAGCAGGGAATTTGTGGTTCTTAGGGCAGTGTCAATTAAGATAGGTGTACTGTACAAGTTTTACTAGTGTTAGTTTGAAAAAAAATCTGTAAAGACATGGAGTGCACATGTTTTTATTGCTCTGTTGAAAAAGGATTTGTACCCCTTGTGTTTTCCTTTCCTTTCAGTCTTAGACTAATAAGCTACAGTAATTAAAGTACTTTTGATTTCAGCACATTTATTTTTGAATAATAAATTATGTGAGTACCTATTGCATTTTAATACATTTCATTCATCTAATGATGCATTAAGGAGCTGTGGTAGCATAGTGGTTATGAATTGGGCTGCTAATCTCAAGGTCCACAGTTTGAAACTACCAGCTGTTCCACAGGAGAAAGATGAGGCTTTCTGCTCCCATAAAGATTTACAGCCTTGGAAACCCTGTGCAGGGTTGCTATGAGTCAGAACCAACTCCACGGTACTTAACAACAATGATGCATTGATCTTGCAGTTGAGTGACAGGGCATGAGTGCTAACATATTAGTAATTTCCCGTAAATGTCTAACTTTTCCCTTTAAAGGAAGATTGGAAAGTGAACAAATATAAATCATTTTGCATAAAATAGATTTCAAGTGTGCCAGTCAGATATTTGTATAACAGTTGAAAGCTAAATTGTTTTCATGCATAAGAACTGTTAATAAAGGTCTTATAATAGATCCCCAGAGGTACAGTAGACCCTATAGCCTTTTGAATGTTACTTACTTCATTTTATGCTTTCAGCAGGAGACTTTAAATGTGTAATACAGGTTGTGGTTTACAGTGAAAGAATTATGCTTTGAAGATCTTGGCCTTGGCTTGATGTTCACAGATTTTTCATGAGTAGGATAGGGTTTTCATGTTGTAGTAGAGGGGGAGGGATAGCTCTTGACTTAGTTTTCTTCATCTCTTTGTTGGATTTGGCAGTCAAAGGGGTCTTTTATCTTCTTTTAAAGCTGTGCGTATGTTTAAACAACATTTAGCTTTTAAAATCCCACCTTAGAAATAGAATATTGTTAACTTGAATTTTTCCCCATTTTTGTTTTAATTATGAAAATAATGGTTCCGTAATACTCTATTGACATTTACCTGAAATTCTCTATAGGAATAACTTAAAAGAATTGGTGAGTATTATTAGTTTGTTTCAGAGGTTTTTATTCACATTGATCAATTATTCTATTTTTATTCAGTTGCAACTAACTTCATTCATTCAGCAAATACCAGGGGCTTTAAAACTTTTGTGGAAAATGGAATGAAAAGATACTGGAATTTTCCTAAGTTTTTGAAGACCCATGTATTTATTGAGCAGCTACTGTATGCCAACTCTTCTTTTCGACATTGGGATATAACATCTAATAAATCTGTATGCTTCTGAGGCTTCCATAACAGGAGAGCAGTTGTTACCTGCCATCAATTCAGTTCCAACTCATATTGACACTATGTACAATAGAAAAAAAACATGGCCCGGTCCTGTGCCATCCTCACAGCTGTTGCTGTGCTTGAGTCCATTCATGAAATCACTGTGTTAGTCCATCTTGTTGAGGGTCTTCCTCTTTTTTGCTGACCCCTACTTTACCAAGCATGCTGTATTTCTCTGGGGACTGAGCCCTCCTGATAATATACCCAAGATAAATGAGATGTGTAGAAGGTTTGCGAAATAGATAGCTACTATGTTTGGTATCATGTTTGGTAAGGTGGATGGTCAGAGATAAAGAGGAAGACCCCCAGCGAGATGGATTGGCAAACTGGCAGCATC
>NW_006408598.1:1284498-1285363 GCF_000296735.1 Chrysochloris asiatica
GAATTATGTGATAGTTTACATGGGAGAACATTACCTTTACCTTCATCCTATTGTATATTGTTTCATTAACATCGTTACAATCCCCTCCATGCATCAACCAACCAAAGGGTATACCCTGCAAGCCTTCTGCCTGGTCATCAGCACACAACCCCTTTCCCTGTCTGTGTCTAGAGTCCACAGCCGTTCCATCTCTCCACGTCATCGTCTCTGCCTCCATCACTGGCATCACTGCTTCTCTGGGTATGGTATTGCATTCTGCTCTTCTCCCTTGATGGTTCCAGGAACCTCTGCTCCTGGACAGCAAAAATCAACCATTCTGCTCCTTTTACTAAAAAATGTCTGTGTTTACATTTCCAACCCTCACAGTCAGTCCTGATAACAGTTATTCACTATTGTCCAACAAGAGTGCCATCCCCATCTCTTTTCATCAGCCCTGCCCAGACAGATTGGATACTACTCTGTGGAGATTATACATTCCTCCGTGCCTTGTGAATCTTGACTCCCTCTTGGAAGCTTATAAGCCAATCACTTCTTGCTGTTGTAGCACCTCATTTTGCATAGCCAATGGCAAAGTAGCCCATCCCTGTCTACCCTGTGTATGGAGGGGGGTGGGAATGATCCTCGCTGTAAAGATTTGTTCCTTCTTTAGAGCTACTGCATCCATAGGTGTAGGTCAAGTTCATCAAAGTGTATCAGATTTCTCTTTTTTTCCTCTTCTTTCTTCTTCTAGTTGAGTTCTGATCATCCAGCCATTGAAGCCAGGTCAAGAGGGTATTATCTGCAAGTGTGGGTGTTCTTGTGCATATGCCCTCTCTTCTTAACAGCTGGACACTTCACTCTCCACTCTAGTCCTCTGTGGCTATGT
>NW_006408598.1:1286418-1291648 GCF_000296735.1 Chrysochloris asiatica
TATGGGTTCTATTTCTTAGTCTTTTACAATAGTGGTCCTGTGCAGTCCTGTTTTCCTTTTTTGACTGATTTCACACAACATAATGTCCTCAAGATTAATCCATATTATGTGGTGGCTTGCAGCTTCCCTGTTGTTCTTCAGTGTAGCATAATATTCCATTGTGTGTATGTACCACAGTTTGTTTATGCATTCTTCAATTGAAGGGCACTTAGGCTGTCTCCATCTTTTTAAAATAGTGCTGCTATGAACATTGGTGTGTATAGATCTACTTGTGTTATGGCTTATATTTCTTGTGGGTAAATACCAAGTAGAAGAATTGCTGGATCATAAGGTATTTCTATTTCCAACCTTCTGAGGAAGTGCCATATTGCTGTCCAGAGTGGTTGGACCAGTTTGCAATCCCACCAAAAATGTAAGAGGGTCCCAGTCTCTCTGCATCGTCACCAGCATTTATTGTCTTCTACTTTTTTGATCTTTGCTGTTACTGTTGGTGTGAGATGATATCTCACTGTTGTTTTGATTTGCATCTCTCTGATCACTAGTGATCGTGAACATTTCTTCATATGTTTGTTGGCTGCCCGGATCTCTTCCTTGGTGAAGTGTCCATTCATGTGCTGTGTCCATTTTTTAATTGTGTTATTTGTTTTTTTCTTATAGAGGTGTTGCAGTTTTCTATATATTTTAGAAATGAATCCCTTGTCTAATGTGTCATTGCAAAAGATTTTTTTCCCATTCTATGGGTTCCCTTTTTACTCTTTTGGTGAAGTCTTTTTTTTTTGTTTTTATTGTGAGGTTTACATGGGAGAAAATCAGCTTTTCACTCATCATATTGTAATTTGTTTCATTGCAATGATTACAATCCCCTTCATGCATCATCATATAACCCCAAAGGGTACATCACACAGGCCTGCCCCACCAGGCCACCAGCACACAGCCCTTCTCCCTCCCTGAATCCAGTGTCCCCAGCCACTCCATCTGTCCACGTCATCGTCATCTTCTCTGTCTCCATCCCTGGCGTCACTACCTCTCTGGGTGGTAGGGTCACACTCTCTGTTCTTCTCACTTGATGGTCCCAGGGACCTCTGCTCCTGGGCTGCAAAATGAATCACTCTCCTACTTTTGTCAAAAACATCTACCTCTTTATTTCCTAGCTTCACAGTCAGACCTGATGGCAATTATTCACTATTGTACCAAAAGAGTCTTATCCTCATTTCCTTTTGCTAGTTGGTCCCAGTGGATTGGAAATTATTCACTGGTGAGTCTATCTTCCCCTGCTTCATCTGGAACTAGGCTCCCTCTTGAAAGCTTGTAAGCCAATCATTTCTTGCCTTTATAGACCCCTCCACCCCTTTTGGGTAGCCAATGTCTGAGTTGCCCATACTTGTCAACCCTGTGTAGCAGGTTAATTCCACCCCCACACACACCTTCTTGCTTCTTCTAGTTGAGTTCTGATCATCCAGCCATCAAAGCCAGGTCAAGTGGGTACTATCTGCCAGTATGGATGTTCTTGTGCATCTCCCCTTACTTCATATTTCATATCAGCTGGATGCTTCACTCTCCACTCTAGTTCTCTGTGACCATGTCACTGCCTCTGGGCCCAGGAGCCCATGGTCTTGCTGTAGTGCTGGCCATCCACATTTCCACCCAGGTTCACAGGGGTCTACTGAATGTGGTTGGGCTTAGGCCACAACTTCATTTATGTTTTTTCTCCCTCTTCCCCTTATAGGTGACCAGTGTGGTCACCAGCCAGACCTTCTGCCTGCTCATGTATTCCCCTTGAATCTTAGTCTTGGAAGGGAGTTTGCTCTGAGGGGTCCTGACCACTTGCCTTGATGACTCCCTGACGAACAGCTTACTTGTTCTTATAGTGATCAATCAGACTACCGTTATTGTTTCTGATTTTTCCTGCTGATCTTCCTTTCACAAAGTATCTTCTCGTCCTCTGTGACCAATTGTTGAAGTCTTTTGATGCTCATAAGATTTTAATATTTAGTATGTTCAATCATCTATTTTGTCTACTTTTGTTTGTTTAATTTACAGAAGACTTTCTTCAGATTTTTTAAATCCTTTTATTATGCTTGCTCTTCTGTTTTAGTGGTATTGAGAGATTTGTCTTCTAGCTCACTATTTCTGCCTTCCATCTCTTTTATTCTATTCCTTTGCCCTTTCAGTGTATTATCTATTTTTGGTATTCTGTTATTGATCATTTGGACTTCTTTCTGTAGGTTTTGAATTGTTTCCAATGCTGTATCTATCTTATTTGATTATTCCTGTAACACTTTCCTGACTACTTCATTATTTTCCTCAACTCCATTGTAAAGTGTTTAGAAACATTTTATAACCATTTTTCTTAATTCCGTCTCAGGCATTTCCAAGGCCTGCTGTCCTTCCAGAATGTAGTCCAGGTCTACCTCTAGGTCATTTGTCTCAAACATTTTATCTTGTTTCTGGACATGTGCTGGTATGGTCATCTGCTTTTACTTCTTGGACATGTGTAGTGTTTATCTGTGGCCTTAATACTTAATTGAGTGTGTATTTTGGTATTTTTCATGCTTTCTGATATCCTCCAGGTAGATGTGGTCAGGATGTGGACTTCCCTTTTCACTCTTATTATTGTTTAACTCAGAATAACTTTCACACACACCTTAATTTTTAAAGTGACATCTTTGTTTTTCAATACTTTAAAGAGATCTTTGGCAGCATTAATACTTCAGTGAGGCTCATTAATAGTTTAATGAATATTTGGTCTAGTGCAATGCATCATTTAGTGTCCTGAAGAACGCTTACATGGGCATTGATTTTAGACTCAGGTAAAATAAAATCCTTGGCATCATTCTTTTTAACATTTATCATGATATTCTCATTGGTCCAGTTGTGAGGAGTTTTGTTTTTTGTTGAGATGTAATCCTTACTGAGGGCTGTATTCTTTAATTTTCATCAGTACTTCAAGTGCTCTTTGTTTTCAGCAAGCAGAGTTGTGTCATCTTCATAGTGTTGTTGTTCTGTGTTTTCCTCCAATCCTGATGCCATGGTCTTTATATAGTCGTACTTCTAGGTTTATTTGCTGAGCATACAGATTGCCCAAGTAAGCATGAAGGTGTAAATCCCTGATGACTAACTTTCTAGATTGTAAACCATGAATTAACCCCACATTCTGTTTGAATGACTATATTTTGGTTCATGTATAGGTTCCATGTGAACACAGTTAAATATTCTGGAATTTCCATGCTCAACAATGTTTACAGAATTTGTTATAATCACACAATTGATCTTCTTTGCACTTTGTATAGTCAGTAAACTACAGGGAAACATTTTTGTAGTATTCTCTGCTTTCAGCCAATACATATGATATCAACAATAATGTCCTTCATTCCACATTCTTTTCTGAATCTGGCTTGAATTTATGGCAGTTCTTTGCAGGTGTACGCCTATGACTGTTTTTGAATTATCTGTAGCAATATTTTACTTGTGTTTAATATTATTAATATTGTTTGACATTTTCTGCTTTCTTTGGACTGGCCATCAATCGGGGTCTCTTCCAATCAGTTGGCCAGGTAGCTGTCCTTCAAATTTCTTGGAACAGAGGAGTGAGAACTCAAATGCTGCAGCCGTTAGTTGAAATGTTTTGATGTGTATTTTACTAATTTCTGGAGCCTGGTTTTCTGCAAGTGTCTTTAGTGCAACTTGTATTTCTTTTTTTTGTACTAGTGATTTTTGAACATGTACTGCCTTCTGAAAATATAAATGTCAACTAATTGTTTTTGATACAGTGACTGTGTATCCCTTCCACCTTCTTTTGATATTGTCTGCATCATTCTGACACAATCCTTCAATATTGTAACTTAAGGCTTGGATTTTTCTTCAGTTCTGTGAACTAAAGTAGTAAGTGTGTTTTTCTCTTTTAATTTTCCAACTGCTTTGCACATTTCATTATAATATTGTACTTTGCCTTCTCAAGCCACCCTTTGGAATCTTCTGTTTAGCTCTTTTTCATCATCATTTCTTCCTTTTGCTTTAGATATTTGTGATGAAGAACTAAATTGACATTGTTTTGTGACATCCATTATGCTCCGTTCTTTCTTTCTGGTCTTTTAAATGACCTTTTCCTGTATTCATATAGGATGACCCTGTTGTTTAGTACATCATGACCCTGTTGTTGAGTACATATGTATTTATAATTCTGTTTTCTTGATGGATTGATCATTTGCAATGTCCTTTTTTTTATCTTTTGTAGTAGATTTTTATTTAAAGTCTGATTGATTTGGTATCAGTATGGCTACCACTTCTCTTTCTTGGTTACTGGTTCTATTGAATATATTTTTCATTATTTTATTTTCCGTCTATTGTATATTCATGTGTAAGGATGTGTTTATTGCAGATAGGTGAAAGATGGATTATGTCTTTCTTCCTTTTTTTTTTTGGAACCTCCTTAATGACATTTGACTACAATATCTCATCCTTTCACTGAAGAGCACTATGGCCCTTAGGTCTTTAAATGTGGAATCAGCATTTCTTTGTGAGGCCTTTCCTCTAGTACTTTTGGGTTCTAGTTTGTGTCTACAAGTTTTAGGTGTTTTGGTGGTCCTAGAGTCTGCTGTTCCTGGAATGTAAGATCATAGTGTAAGATCAAAAACTACTCTCCCGTTTTTGTTACAGAACTTCTTCTACGTTTACAATTGTGACAATCTGAGTTCATCATGATAACAAGTACTCACTACTGAATCTTATCCCCATCTCCTTTCACCAGACTCCTTGAGACAAGAAGAAAAGTATTCAGTGGGGATTCTACCTTTCCCCTGCATACTCTGAAACTAAACTCCCTCATGAAAACTTGTAAGCCAGTCACTTCATGCTTTTCTAGCTCCCCCATTTTAGGTAGCCAATGTCTAAAGTTGCCTGCCCCTGTCAAACCTGTATACAGGGGATAGAACTGATACTTGATGTGAAGACTCCTTCGCTCTCAGATTATATTTTGAGCTACCACATCCATAAGTATAGGTCAAGTTCATCAAATTGTAGAATTTATACTTGTTTCCTTTATAATTTTTTTTTTTTTAATCTTCCTTTAGTTGAGTTGTTATCATCAAGCCATCGAAGCTAGATCAGATGGGTACTATCTGCAAGTTTGGGCATTCTTGTGTGTCTCCCCTCATTTCATATCATTTGGAAACTTCACTGTCAGAACTTCTTTTGTTATTAATACATTATTTTTAACTGAAGTCTATATTTG
>NW_006408598.1:1291813-1295708 GCF_000296735.1 Chrysochloris asiatica
TACTCCCGTAAAGATTTACACCCTCGGAAACCCTATACAGGGTCGCTATGGGTCGGAACCGACTCGATGGCACATAACAACAACAACAACAATCAGTTTGAACTGCAAGGCTGGTGGTTCAAGATCACCAGTCACTCCTTGGAAACCCTCTAGAGGGTCGCTATGGATCAGAATGGATTTGATGGCACTTAACAATAATAACTAAGAAGTTGGTGGTTAGAACCTACTCAGCATCACCGTGGAAGAAAGGCTTGACAATCTGCTTCTCTAAAGATTATGTCTTAAAACCCTTGGTGGAACTCAGTTCCCACTCTGTAATACCTGAGATGGTCAGGAGTGGTACATATGTGATGGCAGTGAGCTTTTTGGTTTTATAGTGCATGCAGTTTTCCTTGGTTTTTACCTAAAACAACACCCCTTTTCAGTTCCATGTTTCTGTTCATGATACCACATTACTTTTAACTATTATATCTGTTTAGGTTCTTCTTGACTGTGGCAATTTCTCCCTTTCCTTGTTTATGATGACCTAGACAGTTTTGAAGCATACTAGTCAGCTCTTTTGTAGAATTATAGTCCATCTGCTGGGATTTGCCTGTTTTTCTCATAATTAGAATGGGTTTATTGGTTTTGAAAAGAAGACCACAGAGGTAAAGTACCATTCTCCTCACGCTGTTTCAAAGATCTGTACAATCTGCCTGAATTATCATTGTGCTGTGGACCTTCTTCACCTGGCATCGGCAGTGTTTGTCAGGGTTCTGCACTATACAGTTATTCTTTTTTCTGTATATGTACTCTATTCTTTGGAAAGCAGTTCTTATGTACAGCTCATAGTTTAGGAGTACGCAGTTATACTCTGAGTTTTTGAGGGAGGACTATCTAAAATTATTTGGAATTCAGAATTGGCGATTTGTCTTTTTTCCTTGATTTGTTATTTTATTTAGTCAACAATTTATGTCTGTGTGAAATCATGCATATTTTATATTTTTGGCAATGATCCAATATTACTTATTTTATTGCTCGCATTGTTCCAACTTTGGCCATTGAGAGCTCATTTTGCTTGCTGCCATATCCCTGTGATATACCCCCAGCATTGTGTTGTTAAAAATTAAAAAATACTTTTTTTCAACACATCCTTTCTTCCATTACAATATGTTCTAGGCTCATATTGCATTTTTCTGCCCCAGCTTTCGAATAAAAAATTTCTCCAAAGAGCAATAGTTTGTCTTAATGTAGAATGATATTGGAAATCAAGATTTGGGTGCTAGGTGTACCCATTATTAATTGTTGTCATTGTTTTGAGTCTCTCTCACTTGACACGTTAAGGGAATATTTATGTGTATGTGGACTGATGTATTGTGTGGCTTACTTCAAAAACTTTTCTTAATAGTGTTTTTAGATGAGCTAAAGATATAAGAAAATTCTGCAGTTTATCTTTTTAGATTATTTTGTGCGTTTTCTGTCTGAAGAAAATAGTCTAATTAAAAGTCACAAAATGTTATAATAATTTTTCTTCTAGAATTTTAATGCTTTTAGACTTGTATGTATATTTATGTTCCATTTCAAAAATTAATTCATGTCAGTAGTGTAAGGTAAAAATTAATTTTCTTTTATTTTAACATGTGGTTATTTAGTTTTTCAAGCACCGTTGGTTGTAAAGATTATTCTTTCTCTTTATGTTGCCTTACCATATTTGGCAAAATCATTTGCCCATATATGAATGAGTCTCCCTGGGATTCTGTTCCATTTATTTATGTTTTTTTAGAATTAAAAAACAAAACAAAAAACACACAATAACTTTTTATTGTGAACTGAATGGAGGTTTGCAGAGCAGACCATCAGATTTTCATTCAACAAACCATATGCTTCTCTTCATCTCAATGATTGCACTTTCTTTAACGTGCATCCCTTATCCCATTTCTACCTGTATTTCTTGTTTCCATTCTTCCTTCTTTCCTAAGCCATCTCAGCTTTGTCCTTGGATAAATGCTGCACTTTTGATCTCGAATGGTTGGCCATTCTGTGATGTTCATACATCAGTAGGGTTGTTGTTCCCCCTAGTGCCTGGCTGGAAATGGGGTTGTAAGGGTAAGTTCAGTTCCAGAGCTGAAAAATGACCAAGGGCCATAACCTTAGGGTCCTACCAGTCTCCATCTTACGAGTAAACGTCGTCTCTTTTTGTGGTGAGTTTGTTCTATATTTTATCCTACTCTATCCAGAACTTTAAGTGCTGTTGAATCAGTGCTGACTCATAGTGACCCTGTATAGGATTTCTGAGGTTGTAAATCTGTGTAGGAGCAGAAAGCCTCATCTTTCTCCATCAGAGTGATTGATGGGCTCAAACCTCGTGGTTAGCAATCCAGTTCTTGTCCTACAACTACTGCACGGCAGTTAGTAGTGGTAGCTGGGCACCATCTAGTTCTTCTGGTCTCAGGATTATGGAGACTGCTGTCCATGTGGCCCATTAGTCCATTGGACAAATTGTTTCCAAGCATCTTTAATTTTCATCACTCTCTTTTCCTACACTATTGTTGTTGTTAAGTGCTGGCGAGTTGATTCCAACCCATAGCGACCCTGTATAGGTTTTCGAGGAGCAGCTGGTGAGCTTGAACTGCTGACCTTACAGTTCAGATGGCTTTGCAGTCTGGCGCATTAACCCACAGTGACACAGCAGGACTCCACACTGTTATTAGTACCTAAATTAGGTAATATGAATTCTTTAACTGTGTTCTTCTCCAGGAATTCTTTCACTATTTGAGTGTTGTTTTTTTCCCCTCTAAATACTCCTTTTAGAACCAAGTTGTCAATTTTTACAAAAATGCCTGATGGAATTTTGATTGGGATTATTTTGAATCTACTGTTCAACTAAAGAATAGTGACTCTTCTAGTCCATTTCTTTCCATTCACATTTTTCTTAGGGATGTTTTGTGACTTTCAAGATAAAGATCTTAAACATACTTTTCTTATATTTTTCCTCAAGTATTTTATTTTTTAATTGCTATTATTGGTAGTATAGTGGTTACGAATTGGGCTGCTAACCTCCGGGTCCCCAGTTTGAAACTACCAGCTGTTTCCGCGGGAGAAAGACGAGGATTTCTGCTCCCATAATGATTTACAGCCTCTGAAACCCTGTGCAGGGTCGCTATGAGTCAGAGCTGACTCCATGGCACATAACAACAACAACTAACCAAAAGTTTGGCGATTAAACCCGGCCCACTGGCGAAACAGAAGAGAGGTCTGATGATAGGCTTCTGTAGATTTCAACCAAAAAAATACCATGGAGCTCAGTTCTGCTGTGTAATACATGCAGTGGCCATAACTAGGTTTAGTTTTATTGGTTTGTAGTTTTCTCTTCTTGTTATGTCTTTGTCTGATTTCAGTATTAGTATCAGGGTAGCAATGGCTTCTTACAGTGATGTGGGAAAAGTTCTTTTTCATTAATTCTTTGTCATTAATTTTCCTTAAAGACTAATGGTATTCCTTCTTCTTTAATTTTATTTTGTTGTTGAGAATCTACACAGCAAAACTGACACCAATTCAACCATTTCTACATGTACAATTCAGTGACATTGCTTACATTCTTCAACTTGTGCATCCGCTCTTACCTTACTTTTCCTCGTTGTGTCTCCTACATTAATATAAACACATGGCTCCCTAAGTTACTGTCTAACCTTTCAAGTTGAGGGGATTTTTTGGTTTATGTGCTAAAGATTTCTTTTTGGGTATAGTTTCAGGGTTCACCCAGCCGCTTAGCTCCATGCCTAGAGTCCATGAGAATCTGAAATTCTGTTCTACACTTGCCCCCTTTTGACATGAAACTGTCTTAAACCTTGAAACTAAGGAACTAAATCCCATGAGGTTTTTGGTTGTACGTAATCAGCAAGCTACTTTTTATTTT
>NW_006408598.1:1295808-1301451 GCF_000296735.1 Chrysochloris asiatica
CATGGTTTTACAAAATTCATTTATGAGTTCTATAAGCTTGTCTTCTTTGAGTTCTTAGAATTTTCTATATAGTCATGAGGTCTACAAATATAAACAGATATTCCTCTCCCTTTTCAATGTGTATTCCTTTTAGTATTTTTTTTTTTTCCTTTGCATACTTAACAGGACATCAGTAGAATAATGAATGAGATGTTGTTGTTGTTTTTATGTGCCATGGAGTCGGTTCCGACTCATAGCAACCCTGTACAGGGTGTCCGAGGCTGTAAATCTTTACGGGAGCAGAAAGCTTCATCTTCCTCCCGCAGAACAGCTGATAGTTTTGAACTGCTGACCCTGAGGTTCGCAGCCCGATTCATAACCACTACGCTACCAGAGCTCCTTATAGTGAAAAAAAGTATTCTTGCCTTAGTCTTAATGTTAGTATGTGTTTTTGTAGTTGTTAAGTGCTGTTGAGTCGGTTCCTACTCATAACAACCCTGTATAGGGTTTCTTAGGAATGACTGGTGAGTTTGAACTACCGACTTTGCTGTCCAGTGCTTTTTCTACAGAACCACACCAGGACTCAATTTTTTTTTTTTTTTAATTGGGGGTACAGTTTATTTATTCCATTGTTGTTGTTGTTAAGTGCCGTGGAGTCAGTTTCGACTCATAGCAACCCTGCACAGGGTTTCCGAGGCTGTAAATCTTTACAGAAGCATAACGCCTCATCTTTCTCCCGCGGAAACACTGGTAGTTTCAAACTGCTGACCTTGCGGTTCACAGCCCGATTCTTAACCACTACGCTACCAGAGCTTTTAATGATCTATTTATGTATATCATAGATACATTAACTAACTTTTAGCTTCATAGCTTTTATCACTTTTGTCTCAATATAGTTAATTACATTGATTGGCGTTCAGCTCTTAAGCCAGTCTTTCATTTTTGTTATGTGAACACTAGTTGGTCCTGATGTATTATCCTAAGTTAGAGAAGTTCCCTTCTGTTTCTGAGTTGCTGAAAGTTTTAATTGTGAATGAATATGAAATCTTTCAAAATGCTTTTTTGCACCTGAGATGATAAGATGACTTTTCTTATTCTGTTAACATAGCAAATTGATCGTCTCATATTGAAGAAGTCCAGCATTCAAGGAATGTATTGCACTTGGTCATAATCTATTGTTTTTTATATATTGCTTGGCTGTTGTAAAGTGCTGTCAAGTCGGTTCTGACTCATAGTGACCCTATATAGAATTTCTGTGGAGCAACTAGTGAGTTTGAACCTCTGACCTTGTCCTTCAATCTAACCTTGTGGTCCAGTGCTTTTACCTGCAGTACCACACCAGGACTCCATGGCTTGGATAGAGTTACGAGCATTTTGCTTAATTTTGCATGTATATTCAAGAGAGAGGGGGTCCTGGTATGGTGCTGTAGGATAAGCATTAGACTCCTAAAAGCAGGGTCGGTGGTTCAAACCCACCAACCACTTCTTGGAAACCCTAAATGGTCATTGTAGGTTAGAACCGATTCAACAACACTCATCAATAACAAAATTCAAGAGATATACATCTGTAGTTTTCTGTTACATTTTGTCTGGTTTGGGTATTAAGATAATGCTGACCTCATAAAACAGATTAAAGTATTCCTTATTTTTCTATTTTTGGAAGAGTGTAGTTTTTTTTCCCTGAATGTTTGGTATGTTTCGTCAGTGGAGTAATCTGGGCCTTTAGTTTCTGTTTTGGAAGGCTTTTAACTGAAAATTCAATTTCTTTAAACAATATTGGGCTGATCAAGTTATGTTTCTTTTGAGTAAGCTTTTGTAATTTGCTCTGTCACATGGGTCATTATGAGATGGAATTGACTCAGTGACAGCATACAACAATAATGAATCTTACATAGAGATTTGCTGGGTGATGAAATGGTTAAGAACTGAAGTACTTAACTCTCAGTGGTCCCTAACAACAACAAGATGCACAAGGTATACTGGTGTATAAGTCCTTGGGTGGTGCAGATGGTTTGTTCTTGGCTAGTAACCACGGAGCTCTGGTAGTATAGTGGTTACGAATTGGGCTGCTAACCTGCTAACCTCCGGGTCCCCAGTTTGAAACTACCAGCTGTTTCCGTGGGAGAAAGACGAGGATTTCTGCTCCCATAATGATTTACAGCCTCTGAAACCCTGTGCAGGGTCGCTATGAGTCAGAGCTGACTCCATGGCACATAACAACAACAACTAACCAAAAGTTTGGCGATTAAACCCGGCCCACTGGCGAAACAGAAGAGAGGTCTGATGATAGGCTTCTGTAGATTTCAACCAAAAAAATACCATGGAGCTCAGTTCTGCTGTGTAATACATGCAGTGGCCATAACTAGGTTTAGTTTTATTGGTTTGTAGTTTTCTCTTCTTGTTATGTCTTTGTCTGATTTCAGTATTAGTATCAGGGTAGCAATGGCTTCTTACAGTGATGTGGGAAAAGTTCTTTTTCATTAATTCTTTGTCATTAATTTTCCTTAAAGACTAATGGTATTCCTTCTTCTTTAATTTTATTTTGTTGTTGAGAATCTACACAGCAAAACTGACACCAATTCAACCATTTCTACATGTACAATTCAGTGACATTGCTTACATTCTTCAACTTGTGCATCCGCTCTTACCTTACTTTTCCTCGTTGTGTCTCCTACATTAATATAAACACATGGCTCCCTAAGTTACTGTCTAACCTTTCAAGTTGAGGGGATTTTTTGGTTTATGTGCTAAAGATTTCTTTTTGGGTATAGTTTCAGGGTTCACCCAGCCGCTTAGCTCCATGCCTAGAGTCCATGAGAATCTGAAATTCTGTTCTACACTTGCCCCCTTTTGACATGAAACTGTCTTAAACCTTGAAACTAAGGAACTAAATCCCATGAGGTTTTTGGTTGTACGTAATCAGCAAGCTACTTTTTTTTTTTTTTGATAAATATGTCTGTCACATACTTTTTCCACTGTATTTTGTACAAGTGTACAATTTATTGACAGGACTTAAAAATAATTGCCTGTGGAATCCTACCCAATGCCATTTTTTTTTCATCATCTTTATCTCTCTATATTCTCCTCCCTTTCTTCCTGGTAACCACTAATACAGTTTGTTCACTGTGTAGTTGCCTTTTCTTAAGACTAATAGCAGTTTAACTTTTGTTTTTGTCTTTTAGGATTCTCCTTTTACAAATGCAGGAATGGGATCTAATCTCAATCTTTTAGGTGAAATTGAGTGTGATGCCAGCATAATGGATGGAAAATCCTTAAATTTTGGAGCAGTTGGAGCATTGAGTGGTATGTAGACATATAGTACACTATCTGTGTTCTGTGAAAAACGTTAAGTATTTCCATCTCATGTTTCCTGAGGATTCAGTCCAGTCTTTCTCTCCATTCTTATATCCCTTATACCAGGGAACCCTGGTAGCATAGTGGGTTATGCATTGGGCTGTTAATAGTTAACCACAGCCACTCTGTGAGAGAAAAATGAGGCTCTCTGATCCTGTAGAGATTGACAACTTTGGAGACCTTGTACAGGGTCACTGTGAATCGGAACTGACTTGACAAAACATATGGACTGATCTGAAAAGAAAAAATTTTTTTTTTTCCTTTTACATTTAAAACGTAAACCTTTAGCTATGAATAATTTAAAGGGAGACAGCCCATGACCTAATTTTGTTGTCATTTGATCATTTTCTTCTATCGCCCTAAGCAATTATGTTGCTATTTTATAGATTAGCATATTCTATTATTTAAAATTATTTGATATCTGCAAGTAATATACTTTTGTTATAAAAAAAAAAATTCAAATGATGTAAGTAAAATTTAACCTTATTCTCCTAATTTTCTCTTCCCATTCCTTTTTTCCTGGGGAGTTTAACAAGTAAAAATCCAGTGCATTTTTCTGAATATTCATTGAATGTTGTTGTTAGATGCCAAGTCAGTTTTCAACTCATAACCACCACACATGGCAGAATAGAACTGTCTCCATAGTGTTCTCTATGTTTTAATCTTTATGGGATAGAATTTCCAGGTCTTTTCTCCCATGGAACCTCACTGTGGGTTCAAACCACCAACCTTTTGGTTAGTAGTTGAGATCTTAACCATTGCACCACCAGGGCTCCTTGCATAAAACATTAATGTCTTCTTAGAAATGCTAAGAAATAGTACAGGTGTGGTGCTGTGGACTAATGTGCTGGACTGCGAAGTCTCTTTGAACCGCAAGCTTACTTTGAACTGCAAGCTTTTGCTCCTCAAAAGCCCTGTACAGGGTTGCTATGGGTTGGAACTGACTCGACAGCATTTAACAACAACAACAACAACAACAACTTATCAAATAATGCCATGCTTATTAAAACTATAATTAAGTGATGTGTAATCACAATACTGCAGAGGTACATTTTTCTAAATATTAACAAATCAGCAGAAACCAGTTACCAGCAAATAGAGTCAGACTCATGATGATGTTATGTACATCACAGTAGAATTAAGGTCCATAGAGTTTTCAGTGACTGATGTTTTGTAAGTAGATCTCCAGGTGGATGTGAAACTACCAGCCTTCGAGTTAGCAGTCAGTGCATATCCAGTTTTACCACCCAAGAACTCTAAATTATTGTTTTGGCTAGGTAACATCAGGATTCCTGGAGTGGTACTGTGGGTTAATGCACTGGGCTGCAAGGTTAGTTTGAACTACTAGGTTGGCAGTTGAAGCTCTCCAGACTCTCCTTGTTGTTGTTGGCTGTGAGTTAGAATCAACTCGACAGCATGTAACAACAACAGGTGCCATCAAGTCTGACTTATAGCAAACTCCATGTGACAGAATAGGATTCCCTCATAGGATTTTCTAGGCTATAATCTTTAAAGGAACATATCTTTAAAAGAGATTTGAACTGCTGGACTGTCAACCTTTCATTTAGCAGCCTAGCCCTTAACTGTTTGTGCCACCCATTCAGTGTAGTTTTGTCCAAATGATGATGATGCTGTTTGGGAGCATGAGTAACATGCACTTTTTACACTATGATGGAGAAATGGATAATGAATCAACATCTTGAAGTTTCTAACAGAGCTGAGTTTTTCATATGACTTCACTTTATATCTTAGTATTTAATGAAATTGGTTAGCCAGTCACATAGTGATAGAAATATGTAGCCTGTGCTTAACTAGCCAACCAAAGGTCAAGTGTTGTTTTGATAGCTAGTGTCAAACTTTTTATTTTTAACCTGAACAAGTATAGTCAAACGGATCTGGACAACTTAGGAAGAAAGTCAGATGTCATTATAAATCGCTTTTTCAATGATGAACTTTACAGTGCTGTCTACTGAATTCTCTTGGGCTGTCTTTTTCTTTGTCCAAATCCTTTTTGGGTCCTCCTTCTATTTTCTCATTTTTGTCCTCTATTTTTTTTTCCCCTCCTCACCTTCAGCTTCTTCACCCTGTTCATCAGAATTACATTCTTTCACTTCATTACTAAGAATAATACAAACTTTGGCACCCAAAGTTCATGAAAAATATATTTCCAGTTTATAATTAATAGCAACTTCCAGTAATATGTCCTTGAGAGCATCAGAAGGATGACTGTTGTTATTAAGTGCCACTGAGTCAGTTCTGATTCATAGCGACCCTCAGGGTTTCCAAGGAGTGACTGGTGGGTTTGAACAG
>NW_006408598.1:1302731-1305423 GCF_000296735.1 Chrysochloris asiatica
ACTTTGAGGAACTACCAAATGCTTTACACAGAGGCTGCACAATTTTACGTTCTTACCACCATAGACGAAAGTTCCCATTTCTCTACATACCTGACAACATTTGTCATTTTCTGTTTATCAAATTACAGCTGTCGTAATGAGTGTGAGGACTCCTGGTGTGGTGCTGTAAGATCAGCACTGAACTGCTAACTATGAAGTTGGCAGTTCAAATCCACCAGCTGCTCCTATACAGCATCGTTATGAATGGGAAACGACTTGAGGGCACTTAACAACAATGAGTGTGAACTGTCATCTCATTGTGGTTTCGATTTTCATGAAAGAAAACAGAACTTTACATTGTGACCTGGGTGAAGGTTTACAAAGTAGATCATTAGTTTTACATTTCACAATTCATACACATTTTGTTTCATTATATTGATTGCAGTCATGTATCCCATTTCCTCTCTTGTGTTTCTTGTTTCGATTTCTCTAACCTTTTTGAACTTTGTCCTTGGGTAAATGCTGCTCTTTTGATTTCAAAAGGTTGATTGTCTCTCTAGTGTTCTGCTTAAATAGACCTATGTATGCATTGTTTGACTGAATTCAGTTCCAGATGTAAAGGGTGACTAAGGGCCATAGTCTCAAGATTACTCCAATTTTTATTTGACCAGTGTGCCTGGTCCTTTGTTTTTCTCTTCTGATTTTGAGTTTTGTTCCACATTTTCCCCAGATAGTATCCAGTACTTTTTAATGTCCCATTCAGTGCAGTTGCTAATGGTAGTTGGGTACCATCTAGTTCTTCTGATCTCAGTGCCATGCAGATGGATATTCACATGATCCATTAGTCCACTGCACTAATTGTTTCTATGAGTGTTCAATTTCCACTCTTCTTTTCTTTGGATAGGGAGAAATCAATAGTTGCACCTTTGAAGGCAACTCATGAACTGTTAAGAACCCAGCTGCCACATACCAAAGTAGGATGTAGTGCATTGTCTTGGTGAACTATATTAAATTTGAATTTTCTTAATGACTAATATTGTTAAACATATTTTCCTATACTCTTGGCCGTTTGTATATCAGGTGTCCCCAGGTCTTATCACACTTCAGCCCAACCAGCCCTTCCTCTTCTCTCTCTCATCTCCAAGTCAGCGGGAGTCTATGAAACATGGTTAAACTCAACCCATTTCTTCATCATTGCTGCCTTTCCCCCTCTTCCACTTACCAGTAGACCAACATGGTCACCAGCAAGCTTACATTTCTGCTCATGTGTTCCCTTTGAGTTTCAGGTTTGTCCTGAAGGGACCTGATTGCTTGCTTGCCTTGATGACTCCCTGGCAAACAACTTGCTTGTTCTTGTAGTAGCCACTCAGCCTGCCATTTTTGCCTTGGATTTTTCCTGCTTATCTTTCTTTCAAGAAGTATCTTCTGTTGCTCTAGCTGTTCCAGGCTGGTCTGCTTGTCCTTTCTAGTGGGGATGTCCCTCCTTAGAAGGTTCTGGGTAGGGTTCAGGATTCCACCTCAGGTTTTATGCACTGCAAAAAACTCAAAAAGAAGCCTATTTCACTGGGCAAGTTCTAGAACCCCTTTTAGGTATTCTAATCAATTATAGGCTGTAGACGGGCTTACAGGCTTTCTGTAATCGTGTTTCCCAATACTTCTTTCTATCCCACTCAAGTGTCTATTTTACAATAATAAGTAAGGGAAACAAATATTCATATGACAGTCAAGCATCTTAACATTATTTCCCTTCTTCATACTATGCCTTGATCCCTGTATCACAGAACCCTGTTGTTCCAAGGTTGAGCATGCATCACTATTTACCTCTGTCCCATTTAGCCCATGCAGACTTGTCTCATTATCTACCTTGTTCTTCAGCCTCCCTTCACCGTCCTGTGTCTTGCCCTCCCCGAATAGAATACCTGAACTATGATAATGCCTACCTCCTACCTTGTGCTCTAAGGAGCTTTGGTAGCATAATGATTATAAATCAGGCTGTGAACCACAAGGTCAGTAGTTCGAAACTGCCAGCTATTCCACAGGAGAAAGATGAGGCTTTCTACTCACGTAAAGATTTACAGCCTTGGAAACCCTGTACAGGGTCACTATAAGTGGGCACCATCTCCACGGCACTTAACAGCAACAACCCTGTGCTCTACCATCTCCTTCCTCTACTCCCCGCCTCCACTCCTATTGGTAACCAACAAAGATTTTTTTTTTTTTTCCTTTTAGTATGGGTATCTTTTCTTAAGCTTTTACAATAATGGTCTTTTGCAGTATTTGCCCTTTTGTGATTGACTAATTTCACTCAGCACAATGTCTTCAAAGTTCATCCATGTTATATGGTAGCTTGCTGCTTCCTTGTTGTTCTTCAAGGTAGCATAATATTCCATTGTGTGTATGTACCAAAGTTTGTTTATCCATTCTTCCATTGATGAGCACTTAGGTTGTCTCCATCTTTTTGCTATGAACATTGGTATGCATATATCTACTCATGTTATGGCTCGTATTTCTTGTGAATATATACCAAGTAGAGGAATTGCTGGATCATATGGTATTTCTGTTTCCAACTTTCTGAGGAGGCTCCATATTGTTTTCCAGAGTGGTAGAACCAGTTACATTCCCACCAGCAATGTAGGAGGGTTCCTGCTACTCCACATCCTCACCAGCATTTATTATCCTCTGCTTTTTTGAACTTTGCTTTTATTGCTGGTAT
>NW_006408598.1:1305702-1319386 GCF_000296735.1 Chrysochloris asiatica
AATTTTTTCTCCCGTATGGGTTCACTTTTTTCTGTTTTGATGAAGTCTTTTGATGCACATAAGTTTCTGATTTTTAGAATGTCCCAACCATCTATTTTGTCTTCTTTTGTTTGTGTAGTGTTTGCAATGTTTGGTTGTTTGAATGTGCCCTGTATTAGAGCCTTTAAACTTGTCCCAGATTTTTCATTGATGATCTTTATAACTCTGAGATTCACATTTAGGTGTTTAATGCATGCCAGCATCATTTTTGATGGGAATATTCTTTCCGCATTGAAGGGAAATATATTTTCTTCTAATACTTGTATACGTAATTTAACATTTACTTTTTGAATCTGTTGCTTATTTTTTTCTGAAATGACTGGCCAATTCTCCCTATACAGTCTTGACTAAGAACAATAATAACAAATAATTACCATCTATTAGCAAATAATGACTATGGATTCCTGGTGTGGTGCTGTAGGATCAACACTGGACTGTAAAACACAAGTTTGGCAGCTTAAACCCACCATCTGCTTCTCTGAAACCCTATCTATGAGCCGGAACTGAGGGGAAGGCACTTAGCAACAACATTAAGTTACTAATGAACTCTGGTATGGTGCTTTAGGAGTAAGTACTGGACTGCTAAACATGCTAACTGCAACATCGGCAGTTCCGAAAAACCAGCCGCTCTTGGAAACCCTGTACAGGATCTCTATGAGTTGGAACCAACTTGATGGCATACAACAAGAAGTAACTAATACATGTTAGACTTTGCTACCTTGTTTACATAGGTTAAATCATCTTCTGTTTTCAATTGAGACATGGAGAGGTACTAATTTCCCCAAGGTTACTATATCACTTTGTGTCCAAGTAGAAGACAAAAAGCACACAGAACTTTAGACAAGGAAATTTTAATAGAAAGAATTACTAAGTGATGGTAGCAGAGTGACTATGTAAAGATGGAAAGAGATAGAATACCCAAGGAAGGAAAAGGGATTTAAATAGAATGCCCAAGCTGGAAGGGATTCAAACTTGATTGAAGGTGAGATTCAGAAGTGTGGGTTTATCTAACCAGAGCTGATAAACAGTCTTGTTAGCAAGAACAGTCTTCTGAGCCATAGGCAAGCTCAGCTGGCAGAAGGACAAACACAGATCAGGAAGGTTATTGCATTTTTGGCGCACTAGACAGCCAGCCTCACAGGACACTTGCTATGGTGTGTGTGGCACTGAGAAAGGGGTATGGGGAACAGTGAACTGGGTTGGCTCACAGCCCTGTGCTATTTGGGCCTCTGTTGTTGCACTGCTACTGCTGTGTGAATTGAAAACTAGATAAGCAGGTAATGAACACTAGAGAGAGTTTCACACTGGAAGCTCTTAGCAGTGTTGGCCAAACAATGGAAAGAAGACTATGATCTCAAGGAACATGGTGGACAAGCTACCCTTTCCTCTTAACAGTATGTCTCCACTTCCCTCTATTGATACAGTTTGCAGAGGAAACACATGCACATTTTCCCAGATCAGCCAATGAAGGGCCAAATTTTAATTGAGAAGCAGTAAAATCATAATTGGGACAATTATGAAATAGTTTGACTCCCATGTTACTCTTCCTGCATTTCATAGATAACCTACCCTTTTCCCACTGATTTGAAATGCTATCATGATCATATATTAAATATTGAAATATATGTGCCTGTTTCTAAACTTTAGTTTGATTCTATTCCATTGATATCTTTGTCTATTTTGTACCCAAACCATATTTTTTAATGAAAAGAAGGGTAACTCCCTCTTCATCATTTTTTTTTCCCAAAGCATTCTCTTCCAGATGAATTTCAGAATGAGCTCATCATATTTCACAGAAATACTTTCAAACTTTTGATTGTCAATGTATAGATTTGAAAGTTAAACAATTTAACAATGATAAATATCTTTATAATATGGAATTATCATATACAGAAATAAATGATCTTTTAAGAGCCAGCCTAGAGATCTATGCTTTTCCTACTTTGGGTTTTAATTTTCTTTGTGTGTGTGTATATGTAGCATAGTTTCACTATTCAAATTTTCACAATTTGTTAAGTTTTGAGTCAACTTGTTAGCCTTATCTTAAGTTATTGTAGTTTCTTTTTATGCCATTTTAGATTTTTTGTTTGTTTTTTAAATTCATAGTGTCTTGGAAGTTATCCATAGGTTGGTGGTTAGGGTTACCATCTATGACATTAGTTGTTTCTGTACAATGTAGTGCTGTATTCCTGGGCAGGTGGCTTAATTTCTCTGTGCATCTGGTTCTTCACTAATCAAATTGAGTACATAAGCAAATCTGATACAGTTGAGGAACCAAACAAACAAAAAAGCGAACTTAGTGCCAATTGAGTCCATTCTGACTTATAGTGAGCGACCCTATACAGGGCTTCTAAGACTTTTACTCTTTATGGGAGCAGACTGCCCCTTCTTTTTCTGTGGAGTGACTGATGGTTTAGTAGCCCAACACTTACCCAACAGTGGGAGTTAAGGAACAATTAATTAATACGATATATTTAAGGGTTTGCCACTGAGCCTGGCACACATTAGGTACTGTCACTGTTTTCTGTCAGCCTCATCTTTGTTGTTCTTACTATCATTTTATGATGTTCCTTACACTGACACTTCCTATCCTGTCATTCCTTTTTTTCTCAAATACACTCAATTCTTACTATTTTGTCTGTGGGAAGCAGTTTAAAGCACCATTTTTTGACTCTTTGTTCTCTACTTATTTTTCTCTCCAGCATAAATATTTTTAGGGAAAATTCATGGTTTTGTGGTCAAGTTAAGTACCTAGGACATTTCTGATGCTAGGAGAGTGCCATAATTTTTGTTCATTTTTTTTCTCTCCCGTTTTGAAATCTTTTAATAAAATGATCTTTTAAATATGTAAGCCAATAGCTTGTTGAGTTGATTTTGACTCAGGGTGACTCCATGTGTTAGAGTAGAACTGTCCACCATAGGGTTTTCATTGTCTGATGTTTCAGAAATGGATTGCCAGTACTGTCTTCAGCAGCGCCTCTGGGTGGACTTGATCTTCTAACCTTTCAGTCAGCAGCCAGGCTTGTTAAGTGTTTGTACCACCCAGGGAATATGTGTTAAATGTGTGGCGTTTCAAATTCAGTTTTTGCTCGCATAGCACCTAACAAAACAAGGGTATATATTTTCATGTTTGTTCTCTTTTTGCAGTTATTAAAGTATTTAAGGATTATCATTATATTTTTGTAAAAGAATATCCAAGATATAACAAAATGAAGGGAGAAACTAAAGACATTTTTCTGACTTTATTTCCTGTTTTGTTTTATAGGAATCAAGAACCCAGTCTTGGTTGCAAACAGACTTTTGTGTGAAGGGCAGAAGGGCAAGCTCTCAGCTGGTCGGATTCCTCCTTGGTAACTGTTTTATTCTGATCCATTTTCCTTGGCTCTTTTGTCTTTAGTGCGTGGGGTCATTGAGCACTAGTCTGTCTACAGAAAGACTGATGATGTTGGTTACACACCAGCCATAGAATGTCTTTGAAAGGAAGACAAAAAGACATACTTTTTTTTTTTTTTTTTTGCACTAAATAAATCTCTACATGAGCTAGAATATTATGGAGTTAAAACAGAAAGGAGGTCAGGGTTAATTTTTTATTTTTGTGGTTAATTATAGAGATGCATTTGCTATTACTAAGTACTCTGTTGTGATGCGTCATTATTGAATGTTAGCAGTATCATATGCATTGGAATTTAGAGTTTAAACTGAATTTTAATTTTGACACGTTTGTAGAATTAAAGTACTTATATATTTTTTTTCTGGAGAAACATATGGTAAAGTTGCGTATTTTCTTCCTGCATAAACATCCTATTTTCATTTAAAAATACTCTGAACTTCAAAATATATATTAAAATAGACAGAACATTGAGGAAAGCCCTCGTGGACCTGTCATCCAGATCCAGTCATTAAGCAATATTTTTGCCCATCATCTGTCACACATATCCAATTTACCCCCTAAAGTATCTTAAAGCAAATGTAGACCCTGTATTTTATCCTCAAATAGTTTTGTAAAGATTCTTAATTTTGTAAAACATAACCTCAATACCATTAGTATGTCTAATTGGCAAATATACTTTAGTACCAAGTCATACTCATTCTGTGTTCAGAATTGTTGCTATAAAGGTTATGTTTGTATTCTGTGTTGAAAGTAGTGACACCAGTACTATAGGGATCACTGTTCTATTTTAAAGTATTGGCAAATTGTCAACTTTGAAAATCGTAAAAAATACCCTTTTAATTATATACCTCTCGGTTAATTGTGGTTCTAGAAGTGTCAAATATTAAAAATTCCCAGAGAAATATCAATTTTTAATATTTATTTGTTACTGGCTTTTCTTTTTCCTTTTCAATTTTATCATGGTAGACTATATATAACAAAATATTTGCCACTTTTCAAAATGAGGAAAACTTCTTAGATATTACCAAACATCTTAAAGAAATGAATTTCTGGGCTTCGGGGAGATCAATACCATAATTTCAGGGGACACCATGGTCTACTGGTATAATAGTCCACAAAGACAAGCGTTCTACATCCTACTTTGATGAGTAGTGTCTGGGATCTTCAAAGCTCATGAGCTGTCATCTAAGGTGCAACTCTTGTTCTCTCCATGTGTGGAGGAAACTGAAGCTACTTGGAATCAACTAGTTCATTGGATCAATAAAACATGTGAACATCAGTTGCCATGGCTATGAGACTAGACAGCGACAGGAAGAACTAGATGGTGCCCAGCTACCACTACCAACTGCTCTGAAAGTGGTCATAGTAGAAGGTCCAAGGAAGAAAACTCAACATTTTAACAAAGACAGGGCTAACTAGCTAAAAAGAGACTGGAGGAACTCAAGACTATGGCCCTTGGCCACCCATCAGGTCTGGAACAAAACTCCCTTCTGTAGCCCAGTTTTCAGCTAAGCAGTAAAAAGGTGTATTGTTGTTAAGTGCCATGGAGTTGGTTCCAACCCATAGTGACCCTTTATAGGATTTCCAAGGAGTAGCTGTGTGTTTGGAACGTGACCTTATGGTACAAACCAACTTTGCAGTCTGATGCAATAAACCACAGTGCCACACCATGGCATATAGGGTGATGTGTCATTATTGTATATAGGGTGAACAAAACCATTAGTAAGGTATGCTCACCATGGGATAATCATTTAAGATCAAAGGGAAACATTTGCTAAGGACAAAGTTAATAAAGGAAGGGAAGCAGGTGGAATGGGAATATGAACCACAGTGAGGAAGTGGAACAACTGTTGTTATATGAAGGGGGTTGCAATCATTGAGATGAAACGAAGTGTATGATTGGGTGGATATAAAACTGATGATCTTCTCTGTAAACCTTCACTGGACACACAATACAAAGTTCCAAACCCCAAGAACATTGGCCATTTTAACTTTTTAAAAAAGTGTAGAATTGAATGACATTAATTATATTCACTACGTTTTGGCTTACATTGTTTGTCTAGTATTGAACTCTCCTTGCAAACCTGATAATGAAACTCATTTGTTCATGTTGTTGTTTTTAAGTGCTGTTGACTTGGTTCTGACTATCAGCGACCCTATATAGGGTTTCTGAGGCTTTAAATTTTTGTGGGAGCAGAAAGCCTCATCTTTCTCCCATGAAGTGGTTGGTGAATTTGAACCTCTGACCTTGTGATGTGCAGTCCAGTGCTTATTCTATGGAGCTGCCACACTCCCCACTTGATCCTGGTGTATTATTCTTTTGGTATGTTGTTGGATTTTATTAACTGGAATATTGTGGAAAATATTTGCAACAATGTTCATGAGAGACGTTGGTGTATAATTTTGTTTTTTGTTGATGTCTTTGCGTGGTTTTGGTATCAGGGTTATGTACACTTCATAACATAAAATTGAGATCATTGCATCTTTTCTGTATTCTGAAATAGTTTGAGGACTCATAGAACTGATTACTGTCAGCTCCTCTCTAAGTAGTTGATTGAATTTGCTAATGAAGTCATCTGGGCCAGGGCTTCTCTGTCTGTCTTTATTTTATGACCCATCCGTTTTCTTCTTTTATGATGAGTTTGTTTGCATTTTCAACCTTAGATTTTGTTAGTTTGTGTAGGTAGTGTGCTTCTAGAAAATTGTGTATTTCTTCTAGGTTTTCAGACTGAATTGACTGTGGTGCAGATTCTCATGGTGCTCCATTCTCATCTGTCTTATTTTAGAATGTTTCTTCTGTTGTGATACCACCTGTTTCATTTCTTATTTTGTTGCTTGATTTTTTCTTTCTTTTCCTTTGTTAAAGTTGTCATTGGTTTGTCAATTATATTAATCCTATCTGAGAAACAACTTGTAGTCTTACTGATCCATTCTGTTGCTTATCTGTTTTATATTTAATTTACTTTTGTGTGAATTTTTTAGTTTATTTTTTTTCTGGTGACTATAAGCTTTTAAATTTCTTTTTCTAATTGTTGGGAATGGGTTATGGTGTTAATTTTGGTTCTTTATTTTTGAATGCGTACATTTTAGTACTATGCATTTTCCTTTGAGTACTGCTTTTGTTGTGCCCCACAGATTTTAGTATGTTGTGTTTTCATTCTTGTGTGATTCAAAGAAAAAAAAATTTAGCTCACTTAAAATTATTTCTATTACCTAATATTTTTAAAGTAGGATGTTATTCAGTTTCCATGTATTTGATTTTTAACCCCTGATTTTTCAGTTGCAGATTTCTGATTTTATAGTGCTGCGATCTGAGAAGATGCATTTTAGTATTTCGATGTATTTAAATTTATTGAGTTTTGCTTCAGTATTGCCTAATATATGGTATATTGTGGAAACTTTTCCATGCACCGGGAAAGAATGTATGTTGTGCTTTTGTTGAGTGGTGTGCTTCTTATACTTTTAGGAGTTCAGATTTGTTGGTTGTTTGGCTTAGCTCGAATGTATCTTGTTTAATTTTTTTCTAGTTCTTTCTTTCATTAAAAGTGGTGGTTTAAAGCTTCCTGCTATTATTATGGAATTTTCTGGTTCTCTTTTCAGTCCTGTTAGATCATGACTTATGTATTTTGGAACTCTTTCATTGGGTGTGTAGATATTTAACATGGTTGTAGCATGCTGTAGTTTGATCCTAAAGTCTTAATATATTATCCTTCCTTGTCTCTTTTGCTGGGTTTTGCTTTAAAATCTATTTTTATCAGAAATTAATATTGCCACTTTTGCTCTTTTTTGTTTGCCTGTTAATTGATATATGTTTTTCAATCCTTTGGTTTTCAGCTTCTTTTAGGTTTTGTGTCTAAGCTGCATTTCTTATAGAAAACATTGACGGGGGCCCGTTTTCTTATTCTGCTAATTTCTGTCAAGTGACTGGCACATTTACTCCATGTACATTCAGTAATCATTGATAGGTATGAATTTACTGCTTTCATTTTGCTGGGTTGTGTATGTGTGTGTGGTGTTCTTCAATACATTTTTCTTTACTAAATACATTTTGTTTAAGGATTTTCTTAGTTTCCTTTTTGCTTTAATGCTCCCTGAGCCTTTTTTATTTTTCTGTATTTTGGAGAGAAAGCTTATGAGTTTTCTTAGATTACCTTGTGAATTATTGTAACATTCACAGATTCAGAAGTCTGTTTTGTCAGGATATTGTCTCCTTTTCATTTGGAAGTTTTACAATTACATGAATCATTACATCTTTTTGCTCTGTAATTATCATTATTTTCAAATCGACATCTCTGGTTCACCATTTTCATTGCAGGTTTATTTTATTTTTGATAGTTGTGTGTCTGGTTTAGACTTCTGGTGTGGCACTGTGGGCTCAGCACTGAACTGCGAACCACAAGGTCGGCAGTTCAAGTCTGCCAACTGCTCCTTGGGAACCCTATACAGCATCACTGTGAATCAGAACTGAGTTGACAACAACAGTATCTTTTTTGATTTCCAGGTGATGTTGTCATGTGTCATAGTGCCCAGTCATTGCAAGCTTTTGTTTGCCTCCCTTTAACATTTCTTGTATGGCTTATCTGGTCTTTAAAAATTCCTTTAATTTCTGTTTATCTGAGAATTTCCTAATTTTTCATTGTGTGTGGGGGACAGTTTTGCTGGATACATTATTCTTTGTTGGAAGTTTTTTTCTTTCAGGGTTTTATATATGTCATTCTACTGCCTTCTTGCTTGCAGTGTTTCTGCTGATACACAAATGTAATTGTTTAATTGGCAAAAAGTTGCAAAAGACTTGTACAGAGTGTTTAAAAGTACACCTATAAATGCATCTTAACCCTGTTCCCCCAACTCCCCATGGCATTTACTGAGCTGATTCTCAAATTTATATGAAAGAACAAATATGCAACAATAATCAGGATTACTTTGACAAATAGTTAGAATTATTTCATAGATATGATACTTTATAACAATACGGAAATTAAAACAATGTTATATTAGTATTGGAATAACCATAACCACCTGCTATCAAGTCAATTTCCATTCTACTCTGTCGGACAGAGTAGAACTGCTCTATAAAGTTTCCAAGACTAAAATCTTTCTCTCATACAATGGCTTGTGAATTAGAATTGCCGACCTATTGGTTAGAAGCCTAACACTTTATTCTCTGCACCACCAGGGCTCCTTAGAATATTGTTGTTGTTAAGTGCCGGTGAGTCAGTTCCGACCCATAGCAACCCTGTATAGTGTTTCCAAGGAGCAACTGGTGAGCTTGAATCACCAACCTTGCAGTTAAACAGCTTTGCAGTCTGGCACATTAACCCACAGTGCACACCAGGACTCCTTAGTGTAGAGGTGGATTAAAAAAATGCAGATTCAGAGTACAATGGAATTTAATATGTAACAATATTGCCTTCTCTAATATTGTAGGAAAAGGATGGTGTTTTACATTGTGTTGGAACAATGAATTACTTTGTGAAAAAAGTTAGTTTGTTGTGTCATACCATTCAGAAAAATAAATTCTAAGCCTGAAAGTAAAAAGAACATAATATAAATATATTAGGACAAAGGTGGTAAACTTTGTTTATGATTGTGTTAGCAAAGATTTTTAAAAAAATCTTAATTAAAAAAGAAAATTTTAGGCTAAATGTTGAAACATAAATTGAGAAATGAAAATGTACAACTAAGATGAAACTAAAGATAACATGTCCAGAATTAGAAGAAGTTTGTCCTTTTGAAGTGAGAAAAATACCTGCAGCATATGTAGCAAACAATATTAATAATCTGAATGTTAATATCATTAAGAAAAATAGGAAATATCAGTAAGAAACAGATGCAGTCCCAGATTATAAACAGGTTCTATTTCTTTGTCTTAAAGTAGAATTTGTGTATAAGTCAGAATAGTCAGTTAGCATTTGTATCTAAAGTCAGTCAGATGTTTGTCTTAGTATATGGTGTACATTTCTATGCATAAAGAAACATTAAACACTTCCAGACACATGATAACATTTTAAATACAATAATAATAATGTTTATTTTAATTTTAAGTTTTTATTGTTAATTATGTGGTTTTACATGGGACAACATCAGTTTTACTTTCATCCTATCGTATTTTGTTTCGTTGCAATGATTACAGTTCCCTCCATGCATCATCAAATAACCAAAGGGTACACCCCACAGACCTGCACCCCGGCTGTCAGCACATGGCCCTTCTCCCTTCCTGTCCAGTGTCCCTAGCTGCTCCATCTAATCAGGTCATCTTCAGTGCACCACCAAGTCTCCTTAGTATATTGTTGTCGTGAAGGGCCGTCGAGTCAGTTCTGACCTATAGGGACCCTGTATAGGGTTTCCGAGGAGTGGCTGGTGAGCTTGAACCTCCTACCTTGCAGTTCAAATGGCTTTGCAGTCTGGCGCATTAACCCACAGAGCCACACCAGGACTCCCGTTATTGGACATGCACCCTGCAAATGTGCAAATTCCTGACCTAGTTCTAGAGGTTTTCTTGTGGATTTTTGAGATTTTCTGTGCAGGTATTACTTGGGATATGAATGAGAGTCATTGTAATTGTGTATTAAAGAATTTATCAGGGTTTCAAACTGGTTCTGCCTGGGTCACAGTCATGGCTGAGGAAACATCACCAGAACAAACCTAACTTTTTACAGTGATAGTGAACTAGATAGATAGATGGAATGGCAATAGTTACAGGTTAAAGTCTTGCTAGAAACTTAATCTCCCTCTTATATAGAAAGGGCAGTTTATGCATTGCAGAGTGATCAAGGTTCGGGCTCTTGGATTTTGAGTGTAGCCTTAAGCGGCGCTGCTCAAAGATGGTAATGCGCCACTCAGACATGGAGTTGCCCTATTCCGTGTATTGCTCTCCTACAGCCCGTGCCAGTAATGCAGTCTCACTTAGCAGGCTTCTGAAGAGCTTGCCATGCCTCTTTTGAATCTCCCAGGGCTCTAGCCTGTAATTTTTCCTGTTCCATGTACCATGCTGAATCTGCCAAATAGTGAAACTTTGGGTCTATGTTTCCCTTTATTAGCCATGGCAGGACTGGTTTAAAGGGAAGTAGGAGTCCTGTGTGGCGCTGTACAATAAGCATTGGACTGCAAGTTTGGTTTGAACAGCAAAGTTGGCAGTTCAGTCTTACCAGTCTCTTCTTGGAAATCCTGTACAGGGTCGCTATGAGTTGTAACTGACTCGATGACACTTAACAACAACAAATTATGTTGATTGACATTTCTAATGTTGAACCATCCTTCATTCCTGTAGTAAATACTCCTTGGTCATGGGATATAATTCTTAATATGCTGTTGGATCCTGTTTGCTAGCATTTTGTTGCATCTATCTTCATAATAGATACTGGTCTGTAGTTTTGTTGTGTCTTTGTCTGGTTTGGGTATCAGGTTTATGTTTGCTTTCTGAAATGAAATAGAGGATATTCCTTCCTTCTCTATCTTTTGTAAGAGTCAGTATCAGTTCTTCTATAAATGTATTATTAGTCAATATTATTATCAGTTCTTCTAAAAATGTTTTGTAGAATCTCCAGTGAAGTCATGTGGTTCAAGATGTTTTTTGTTGGTAGGCTTTTGATCACTGGTTTGGCTTCACTTGAAATGCTGTTGTTAACGCTGTATAGAGTTTCCAAGGAGTGACTGGTGTGTTTGAACTGTCAACCTATCAATTCAAACTGACCTGTCCTGCAGCATTGCGCAGAACTTTGCTTGCCATGTTGTTGTTGAGGTGCTGAGTTGGTTCTGACTCGTAGTGATCCTTTATAGGGTTTCTGAGGAGTGGCTGGTGAGCTTGAACCACTTATCTTGTGGTTGCAACCAACTTTGCAGTCCAGAGTATTAACACCATGACTCCCTGCGTACTATAGGTGTCTTGAAACTTGAATTAGATTGGATAGATTTTGTGCTTCTAAGATTTTGTCCATTTATATGTGTTAGCCAATTGTCCATATGTGGGGACTTCAAAAAGTTCATGTATAATAGAATTAAAAGATAAAAATAAAAAGTGCAAACTTTCTTTCTCAACATAAGCTCCAGTAAGGTTAAGACACTTTCATAAGCATTGATGTCGTTGTTGTTAAGTGCCATCAAGTCGATTCTGATCCATAGCAACCCCGTATAGGGTTTCCAAGTAGTAGCTGGTGAGCTTGAACCACTGACCTTGCAGTTCTAGCGACTTGCAGTCTGTCGCATTAGCCCACAGGGCCATAGCAGGACTCCATAAGCAATGATAGTAGCCATTTAGTCCATCCTTAAAGAACTGAGGGTCCTGGGAATTTAACTACATCAATGCAGTCTGGTTTTTGTGGGTTTTTTTTTTTTAATATTACTAACGGAAACAAAATGAGTTATTTTAAAATATTTTAAAAAATAGGGAGCAAAAAGAATTCAGAAGGTGCCAAATCAGGACTGAAAGGTGAATGCCTAATGATTTCCCATCAAAACTTTCAGAAAATTGTTCTTGTTTGGTGAAAGTAATGTGCAGGAACAGTGTTGTGGTGTAGAAGGATTGTACTGCCTGCTAATCTAATATCTGAAATTACTGTTTTCTATATTTTGCTGCCTTATGTTTTTGATTCAGGCAATTAGATGAATATAATCTTCACTATTCTGTCTTGTCTAGCATTGGAAATCTTTAAAAAATCTAGAAATACATCATATACCTGTAGTAACATTAGAGAAAAAGAATTCCCTGAGTACCTTAAATCGACATAACCAAATTTATCATGATGTTACTCAGAACATAGATACACATGTTCCTAGTAAGTTAGCTAATTTCTAATAATGATCATAGCTAGCTAATGTTTTTGTAATTGTTGTATACTATGACAATGTTTTAAATGATCTACATACCTTATCCTATAAACATTATGCAATGACATTTGATGGTGGCACACATTCTGATGATTAAGCAACTGAGTCCTAGACTTGTCCAAAGTCATGCTTTTAGACTAGAGAACGTTCTTCTAGAATACATTCGAATAGCAAATTAGAAGTGAGAGGAGGGTTTTTGTTGTTAATTGCTATTGATTTGACTGGAACTCATGGCAACCTTATGCACAGAACAAAATGTTGCCTTATTGTGTGCCATTTTCTTTATCATTGTTGTTAAGTGCCCTCGAGTCGGTTCTGACCCTTAGTGATTGATCCTGTAGAGGGTTTCCAAGTATGTTTGAATTCATGTTGTGATTAATGTAGTGTGTTCTAACTGAGGCAGTTGATCCTCCAGCATGATAATGAGCATTGTTGTGCTGGGATCCATAGATTTTCACTGAGTAATTTTCACAAGTAGAGTACTCGGCCTTTCTTCATACTCTTCTTAGTCTGGAAGTTCCCCTGAAACCTGTCTACAGTGAGTGATCCTCATGATATTTGTAATGCCAGTAGCATAACTTATAGCATCATAGCAACATAAAGGCTACATAGACAAGTAATGAAGGGTGGGATTCTTTTAACATATTGCTAAGTAATTGTTTATACCCATTCACTCACTTAGTCATTTATTCATTCAGCAAATGTTTATTGTTCATTTTCTGTGTGCCATGCATGAATGCTGCAAGACCATCAAAGGCAGGTTGTTGTTGTTGAGTGCCATTGAGTTGGTTTCAACCCATAGCGACCCTGTATTGGGTTTCTGAGGAGTGGCTGGTGAGCTTAAACTGCCACCCTTGCAGTTCAAACCAACTTTGCAGTCCACAGCATTAACCCATAGTGTCACATGAGGACTCCTCAGAGGCAAATAGAAGAACTTAAAAACCATAGCCTTTCTGATGTTTTCTGTTAAAGAGATAAAAAGATCCATGGGGGCAGCAAGGCATTATATATAATGAGTATTTTCTAATAAGTCTTTAAACAAAAGATACATTTTTATGTAGTGGAAAGACAAGGAGTGTATCTAGCTGTTTGAGCTCTTCATAAAAGTTTTAGAATTTATAAACTCTTGTTGCTTTGTTAAGAGAGCAGTCAGCTCCCTGGACTTTGTCTTTTAGGAGAATGGTTCAACCTCTTGGCACTTTTTTTTTGTTGTTGTTGTTGTTAAGGTTTTTATTGTGAAAGTTTACAGGGCACATCATCAGTTTCACATTCAACAATTCATATAACTTGTTTGATTACTTTGATTATAATCCCCTCCATATACCATCAGTTAAAAGTATTTCTCTTTATCCACTTTAGCTTTTTTTTTTAAAAAAACACACAAACAAAAAACCCACTCCGGTATATATAATAAATTACATCTCCAAA
>NW_006408598.1:1320347-1321570 GCF_000296735.1 Chrysochloris asiatica
GTATAGCCATCACCATATATTACACTGCTTAAATATTGTTGTTTGGTCGGACGAGTATAGTATTTGATATCGTTTTAAACTTGATGGAGCTAATATTATAAATTGTTTCATATTTCCCCAATTTTCTCTACTTCTTCAGTCTCTTCTTTTTCCCTTCATCATGATATGGGGTACAGCTTTGGTAGCCATTGGCATTTAGAAGAGGGGTTGACCTGTCAGCCAAATCTAGTTGGCTGCTTATTTTTGTTTTATTAGAATGTAGTTATGCCCATTTGTTGACATATTTTCTGTTACTGCTTTTGTACAGCAAAGAGTTGTAACAGAAACAGTCTGGCTTGTAAAGTCTAAATTATTTACCAAATGGATCTTTAAATAAAAGGCATTCTAACCCCAGATCAAAACTTTTATTATAGTCCTGGAAATTTTGTTTCTTTTTATGAAAGAGGGACAGCTGAATGAACACTGTTGTTTCATGTTTCATAGGCGTAAAAAGTAGAGTATTCACTAGACCATGGGATTTTTTGATTGTCAAATTTAACTGTTGGCACATTGTTTATTTTAAAATACTGCTTATTTACTTAGTTGTATTTAATAAATTTATTAAATGCTGTAGTGCTTTTCTTTTATGGGTATAAAAAAATTGGAAACATAAAAGATTAAAAGCGATATAAGAGACCTATCAGTTAATCAGAATACATAAACCTCAGTTGGATTCAGTTTCATAGTTAAAACCATAATAATAATAATAGCAACATTTTAGGAGATGATCAAGGAAATGTAAACATTGGATTTTGGTTTAAGGGTTTATTGTTAATTTTTTGTGACTATCAATGAGGTATATATGTATATATATATTTTTTTTTTAGGGAGTCCTGATGTGGTATTGTGGTTTAATGTGCCAGACTGAAAAGCTGTTTGAACTGCATGGTTGGTGGTTCAAGCTCACCATTCGCTCCTTGGAAACACTATATAGGGTTGCTATGGCTACAATCATACATTGACAGAGAACTTCCAGAGGTTCAAGTTGGATTCAGAAGAGGCCGGGGAACGAGAGATAACATTGCTGATGTCCGATGGATCTTGGCTGAAAGCAGAGAATATCAGAAGGATGTTTACCTATGCTTTATTGACTATGCGAAGGCTTTCGATTGTGTGGATCATGACAAGCTATGGACAACATTGAGAAGTATGAGTATTCCAGAACACTTAATTGTACTTCTGAG